>NW_024070186.1:197798189-197802753 GCF_014754425.2 Oryx dammah
CCAGGGGCCCTAAAGGTGGATCCTCTTTCCGAGTCAGACTTTCCTGGGAAATCAAAGTGTAGCGCAGAGGTCACAGGGCTGAGTGCTTCTCAGTGGGGCCAGCCTGCCGCTGAGGAGGGCCTCCTACCTGGGCTGTCTGGAGCGCTGCTCGTTCTCTCCACGCCCGGGAGGTTCTGGGTGCAGGGCTGCAGTCGCTCCTCTGTGTACCTCCTCTCGAGAGCTTGTGTGAGAGGCTCACGAGGTAGAGCTGCCTGTCCCCGTTTGTAGGCGAGGGCATCTAGGCACGGACACAGTTGTAAGACACCCCACTCGAGGGCAGAGCACACGTTCTTCTCAGCGGCACAGGGGATGCTGCCCGGGACCGAGCGTGTGTCAGGACACGCCGTGTGCTGTGTGCAGAGCGCTCAGCACCACGCACAGTGTCCTTCTGCCGCAGTGGACTGAGACTAGAAATCACTTTAAAAAAGGAAACTTGGAAATTCCCTGCTGCTGCCGCTGCTGAGTCGCTTCAGTCGTGTCCGCCTCTGCGCGACCCCACAGACGGCAGCCCACCAGGCTCCCCCATCCACAGGATTCTCCAGGCAACAGCACTGGAGTGGGGTGCCATTCCCTTCTCCAGTGCAGGAAAGTGAAAAGGGAAAGTGAAGTCGCTCAGTCGTGTCCAATCCTCAGCGGCCCCACGGACTGCAGCCCACCAGGCTCCTCTGCCCCTGGGGTTCTCCAGGCAAGAGGACTGGAGTGGGGTGCCATTGCCTTCTCCCTGGAAAATTCACAAAAGGCAGAAATTAAAGAACATGTTTCTTAATAACCTGTCAGTCAAAGAAGAAGTTACAAGGCAAGTTAGAAAATACTTGGTAAGGAACCAGAATCAAAAAGCAGCATGCTAAGACACGAGGGCAGCAGAAGCGGTGCTCACAGGGAGGCGCGCAGCTGTGAACCCCACACCACAACAGGAGGACCCGAAGTCAGACTGCCTTCAGAAGCTGGAGACAGAGAAGCCAGCAAAACAGACCGAAGCGGCCAAGGAAGGAAGCAGTGAAGAGACGAGTAAGGCAGGAACCGCAGGGAGGCCACAGGCAGGAAGCTGGTTATTGGAAAAGATGAATAAGACCGACCGACTCGTGGCTGGAGTGACCGAGCGAACGTGGGAGGCGTCTCTTGTGAATAAAGCTGGAAGCGGGAGTGACCGTAAGGGAACACGAGGAGCCGTGCGAGGCAGCATGGAGCTCATCTGGGCGGCAGGGGCAGAGTCCCCGAAAGGTGGTGAGCACCAAGACTGCCTCAGAAGCAACGGGAAATCTGAACAGACCGTAATAATTAGCAACCAAGGAATGTCCAGCAAGGCTCCACTGGTGAGTTTACCTTACATTTATAGAAGTAGTTAACACCAAAAAATAGAAGAGATGGGGGTCTCTTCCTAATGCATTTTATGGTGCTGAGATAGCTTCAGAAGAATACATTTTGGACCCCTGCCTCAAACTGAGTGCAAAACCTAACTCAAATGGATCGGAGACCCAGATGCAAGAACTAAAGCTACAAAGCTCCTAGAAGAACGCTGGTGGCGTAAATTTCTGTGGCCTTGGGTCAGATGAGAATGGTTTCTTGAATACCAAGCAAAAGCACACAAATGTCTTTATGCAAAAGCAAAAAAAAAAAAAAAGAGTAAAATCGTCTTTATTGAAATAAAATTAAATTCATCAAAGGACACCATCAAGAAACTGAAAAAAGTCAACCCATGTAAGAAAGGAAATATTTGCCAAGTATCTGATAATGGTCTGGTATCTAGAATATATGAAGACTTCTCACAACTCAGCCATCAAGAAAATAATATGATTAAAAGCATGGGCAAAGTACTTGAATAGACATTCCTCCAAAGGAGGTAAATAAATGTCCCGTAAGGACATGAAGAGGTGCTTGGTGTCAATAATCATTAGGGGAATGGGCCTGAACCCTGGAGATGTCACCTCTCACCCCAGAGGGTGGCTCCTTTCAAACAACGGGAAGCGGGTGTTGGCGAGGAGGGGGAGAGGCTGCACCCTTGGGCACCATTGGCGGGATGGGAATCGTGGTGTGGGGTGGCCAGGACAGCTGTTCACACACCCGCGTGCACAGTCGTCCAAGCTGGAGGCTGCCCAGCGTCCATGCAGGCTGAGTGGGTAGCTGAGCTGTGGTCCGTCCACCAAGGAGGTGAAGCAGGGCTGCGTGGTGATGTGCAATGGACCTTGAAACCAAGATGCTCGTTGGAAGAAGCTAGTCAGAGAGGGCCCCGCTGCGTAGGAGTCCAGGAAGACTGTGCCCCCAGGCAGCAGGCTCACGGTGGGGCGGTGGCGGGGAGCAGGGTGGAGGGTGACAAAGAGCTTCTGCAGTCGGTGCCGATGCTGGGCTGTCGCTCGGGTGCGTCTGGCTCTGCGACCGCTCAGGCTGCAGCACGCCAGGCTCCTCTGTCCTCACTGTCTCCTGGAGCTTGTTCAAACTCATGTCAGTTGAGTCGGTGACGCCATCCAAGCATCCTGGCCCCTTCTCCTGCCTTCAGTCTTTCCCAGCACCAGGGTCTTTTCCAGTGAGTCGGCTCTTCGCGTCAGGTGGCCAAAGTATTGGAGCTTCAGCATCAATCCTTCCGATGAATAGTCAGGGCCCATTTCCTTTAGGTTGGACTGGTTGGATCTCCTTGCAGTCCAGGGAACTCTCAAGAGCCTTCTCCAACACCATAGTTCAAAAGCATCAATTCTGCGGTGCTCAGCTGTCTTTATGGTCCAACTCTCATGTTGCAAAAATACTAAAACTACTGAATTGTTCACATTGAAATGGTGTGATGGTAGATTTTATGTAAATTTGTCTAAAAAATGAGTTCTTCAAAAAGTGGTTTTGTAACATGAATGCCTGAGAACCTTGTGAGGCTCATTGAGAAGGTGCCCCTAAAGTAACCTGGCCTCCTTCAGTGACTGGGTGGGTGGTGGCTGGGGGCCCTGGCGCGTGGTGCAGCGGGCCCTCTGGCCCAGCCTCCCGGTGGGCATTGACAGCCAGTCTGAGCCCCTTGGGGAGGGCCTGGGCCACCCCCTGGGGCTCCCACAGGCCCCTTCCCCCTGCGAGCCAGGCTGTCAATCGCCGTCTCTGCCCGCAGCCTGCCACTTGAGCAATTTGCTGTAAAACGGCCATTTCAGAGAAAGGGGTCTTTCCGTCACAAGGTCTTAGCGTCTGATCCGTGGGGCCATGTTCATGAAGGACCCAGGGCCATGCAGGAAGGTGGCATGGAGACCACCTTGGGTGGTGGTGGGTCTCCCTAGGAAGCGGGCGCTTCTTCAGTGCTCTGTGGGAGGAACAGGGCTGGGCCTGTGAGCCCCGAGGTGGCGCGGGCCTGGAGTGGCAGGCAGAGGGGCTGAGGCTGTGCGCGGCCTGTGCTGTGAGTGAGGCTGGGATGAGGCCTGCACATTATGGAGGGTAGGGCAGCTGGCAGACCCGAGCAAGGGGCCCAGGCGGCCCACGCCCCACAGCTCGTCCCAGGACGCCGGATGCACCACAGAGCCGGTCACCGTGGCCTTCTCTTCTGCATCGATAGGGACGCACAGGAGGCGCTCCGTCTGCCGTGACTGATGGCCTGTGTCAGCAGGGACCCAAGGCTGGGAGCGTGCGCTGGCAGCCGTGATCAGCGTGGGGTCCGGACACAGAGACCTCACGACTGGCCTCCAGAGCCCGCGTGCCCGGGGACCGCGGTGGGCCGCAGCCTGTCCAGGGGGCGTGTGTGGAGCCAGCAGCCAGCGCCTGCTGCAAGGCCGTGCTTGTGTGTGTTTTTGATGATGGCTCTGGTGGCCTCCAGCGTCACCTGGGGCCTGACGGCGGGGAGCTGGCGGGGGTGCTGTGCGGACGTTCACAGACGACGGGGGGCGGGGGGCGGGGGGTGCAGACGTTCACAGACGACAGGGAGCGGGGGTGGGGGCCAGACATTCACAGACGACAGGGAGTGGGGGGGCGGGGCGGACAGACGTTCACAGACGACGGCGGGGGGTGGGGCAGGGTGCGCCGGCTTGTGTGGGGCCCCAGGGCGCCTCCTCCTTGGCGCCTGGAGGTGGGGCCACGAGGTGGTCGGGCTCTGCTCTGGAGGCCTCAGTGGCGGGTGAGGCTCCTTCTCTCCTCCAGGAGTTTCAGGAAATTCAATTAAGTGTTCACAATCACGCCAGACCTTCGTTTTTCTCCTCCTTCTATTCACACGCCCAGGCTTGTTCTCTGAGTTATCCACTGGCAACCTTCAGCTGGCGTCTCCTGAATGTCGTTGAATTATTGCAGCTGCTCAGTTCCTCCCTGCCCACCCTGCCCAGCGCCGCTCACTCAAGACGCCCCGTGGGGTGGAGAGTCACCAGTGAAAGTGGAGTCGCTGCGCGGATGTCCCTGAAGTGTCTCTTCCCCCATGTTGGTCTGAGTGGAGAACTAGACCTTGCCTGTGGGGAGTCCTGGTGGAGTCACTCAGTGGGTGAGCGGCAGCCCACCAACTCCTGACCCTGACCCTGGGGACCCACCCACTGCTGACCCTGACCCTGGGGACCCACCCACTGCTGACCCTGACCCTGGG
>NW_024070186.1:197803153-197815919 GCF_014754425.2 Oryx dammah
CGGCGGGGGGTGGGGCAGGGTGCGCCGGCTTGTGTGGGGCCCCAGGGCGCCTCCTCCTTGGCGCCTGGAGGTGGGGCCACGAGGTGGTCGGGCTCTGCTCTGGAGGCCTCAGTGGCGGGTGAGGCTCCTTTTCTCCTCCAGGAGTTTCAGGAAATTCAATTAAGTGTTCACAATCACGCCAGACCTTCGTTTTTCTCCGCCTTCTATTCACACGCCCAGGCTTGTTCTCTGAGTTATCCACTGGCAACCTTCAGCTGGCGTCTCCTGAATGTCGTTGAATTATTGCAGCTGCTCAGTTCCTCCCTGCCCACCCTGCCCAGCGCCGCTCACTCAAGACGCCCCGTGGGGTGGAGAGTCACCAGTGAAAGTGGAGTCGCTGCGCGGATGTCCCTGAAGTGTCTCTTCCCCCATGTTGGTCTGAGTGGAGAACTAGACCTTGCCTGTGGGGAGTCCTGGTGGAGTCACTCAGTGGGTGAGCGGCAGCCCACCAACTCCTGACCCTGACCCTGGGGACCCACCCACTGCTGACCCTGACCCTGGGGACCCACCGACTCCTGACCCTGACGCCCCACCCACTGCTGACCCTGACCTGGGGACCCACCCACTCCTGACCCTGACCCTGCGGCCCACCCACTGCTGACCCTGACCCTGGGGACCCACCCACTCCTGACCCTGACGCCCCACCCACTGCTGACCGTGACCTGGGGACCCACCCATTCCTGACCCTGACCCTGGCAGCCCACCCACTCCTGACCCTGACCCCACGCTGTGCACTCCCGGGCCCAGGCCCCCGGGGGCCCCTGCGGCCCGCTGCCGCGTGTGGGTGGGTAGGCCCCAGCCTCTGCTGGAATCTTCGTGGCTCTCCTGTCGCCTTTCTTGAGCCCTGTGTGGTGTCTTCCTCTACGGTAAACTGGTCTTCTCAGCGGGGAGGCGTCCCTCACCACCGCACCTGCTTGCGCTCTGCCCTCTTCAGATGTGGTGCTCGCCCGGGCCTCTGGGTGACACCTCATCCAGGGGCAGCCCGGGCCTTGGCTGGGGCTTGCTGCCTTCCCACTCGTGGGGCCGCAGCCTTCCTTGTCACCGGATAAGCCGTGGGGTGTTCCCACAGCCCTGCAGCAGGATGCAGGGCGCCCGAGGCCGCGTCTAAGGTGATGGCAAGTGTTACGCGGAAGGTCGGAAGCAGAGCGCCCGCCGTGTGTCGGGGAGTCCATCCGTCTCTGAACAAAGTGCGTTTCTTCTGAGGAATCTCCAGGGGTGAACGGTGTCCCTGGGTCCCCATCCTGCAATGTGCAGGTGGTGAGGGCAGGGTGGACCCCCCCCCGCCCCGGACCCCGCAGCCCCAGCCGCCGCCGCCCCCGCCGGCTGCCCCTACCCAGACCCACTAGGCGCTTTTTCTCCTGGGCCCCACGTGGCATCTGCAAGGTGAGGTCAGGAGTCCTGCCCCGAGGCGTGGTCTTGGGGGCTCTCGGCCCCCATCCTGTGGGTGAGCGGAGGGGTGCTCCTGCTTCCCTGACCAGGCCTGCCGTGTAAAGGCCGCTTCTGTTTTCGTCGGCTCTTCAAGGGCGAGAGTAACTGAGCAGCACTGGCCTTTCTCCAGGCGCGTGTCAGCCCTGGGCCTCGCGCCTGGGGCGGACGCACGATTGGCAAGCGAGCGGCTCTGTGGACACAGCAGGGCTGGGCAGGTGCCTCCCTGGGGCCAGTGAGGGAGCGCCTGGTCGCTTTTCAAGCTTGACTTCTCCCGTCCTCTCGTCCTTCCAGCCCAGGGGGCGCCCCACAGGTGCTGATAAGGCGGAGACTAGAGATAGTGCGGCTGTGCCTACTCCTCCCCGGGAGCGCCGCGGCCGCACGCCTGGTGGACGTGGTGGACGCCAGCCTCCCGGGAAGGCTCCTGGCCGGCGGGTTGTCAGGACAGCGGCGTCCGTGGGAGAATGAACGGGTGTACCGGGCTGTGTTGCCCAGGTGGCGCCCAGGCAGCCAGGATTGTCACGGGTTCGGGGTCAGTTGCAGGCCTGGAGAGCGCTGCTGGCACTGTCTGCAGGCTGGTGGTGAGGGCAGGGTGGACCCCCCCCCGCCCCGGACCCCTCGGTCAGAGTGGCTGCTGGGGTCCTCTGGTGACTCGGGAGCACACGGGGGTAGACGGTGCTGTCTATTTCACGTCGGCCCGAGCTCACAGGTGCACTCAGAGCCCGCGGCCTGGTGCTGCCCTCTGACCGCCTGGCCCGGCCGGGGTGGCAGGGAGGCGTCGGGCCCCCAGCCCTGTGCCCCCCTGGCCTGGCTGTCGTCCTCGGCAGCCGAGCTCCTTCCCGCCCCTCTTGGCCCTGCTTCTGCTGGTCTTGGTCTTCACCCCGTCTCCTGTGCTGGGCCATGAGCTCCCTGAGGAAGGAGGTGTGACCCTATGAAACCCTTTTCCTCATTTTTCATTTCTGTAGTGCTCACCTTGAGGCTGGGGGCTCAGGGTGCTCAGTAAGTGAAGGCCTGAGCCTGCGCTGACCAGCACCCCACAGGACGCCGTGGGGCCTAGAGAGACCGGTGCGCACGAGAGGTCAGGTCACCTCTGCGGGCCCGAGGCAGGGTCACCTCATTACTCGGCCGCCGTCTCCTCCTGGAGGTGCTCCTGAGGGCCGAGTGCGAGGGTCCGGGCAGCTGCTCTAGAGGGTCTGAGGGCCCCCACCGCGTCTGGCCCTGCGCCCCCATCGCCCCAGGGGGACTGCACCAAACCAGCCTCGGGCCTCCTCCCCAGAATTTGGAGCTGTCCCACCCCTGCAGTTACAGGCTGGTAATGGATCGGTCGGCTACATTGAGTTATATTCATTACGATTGGACTTGAATTGAAATTGCAGAGGGTAATTTTCCTTCTCACGTTTCAAGGTCAGATGAGAGTATTTTCTGTGTGGCCTCTGTTTATCTGGGAATGCAAATTGAATTTGGTGGTTCTGGTTGATGAGACGTTGGGAGTGGCGGCCCCTTGATCACAGTTACTTCAGCCTCTGCTTGCCTCGTTCTCTGGTTCTGTTTCCGCTGTTTGGATTTAAAAAATTTTTTTTGAGAAATGTGTGCTGACCTTTGGAGGCATTTAAGGTTTGGAATTAGATGCTGTACGTGAAGACGGCTGTGTGCCACCGGCCTGGGCATCCTGGGCTCCCCTCCCAGGTGGCCCTTCTCGAGTCCAAGCAGGACCCTGGCTGGAGGGGCACCTGCGTCCCGCCCTTGACTCCCCACACACGCCAGTGCTGCCCCTGGGTGAGACTTGGGGCGCCCTGAGCTCAGCCCTGCGAGCCCGGCTGGCTGGGCATCGGGGCGCCCGAGTGCACAGGTGGGCTCTGGGTGGGTGGGTTCCGGAGGCTCCTCTGTCCGGGGAGCTATGAGCCCCTCTCTGGGCCCCCAGAAGCCGCGCCGGTTTCCCCCTCCTGCGTGTGTGCTGCCCCCCGGGGCACAGCCAGGTGCCACGGGGGCAGGAGCCCCTGGGTGGGGGGCACCCTGTCCTCTGGGACAGCATTCCTGAAACCAGCGCCTGGCTCTGTCTCAGCAGCCGCCCCTGCCCTGTCGGGCTGCCACGCGGCTCCCGGCCAGGCCTGTGGACACGGGTGCGCCTCCCTGAGGCCGGACCAAGCTGGGCCTGGTCTTGGACTGGGCCGTCCTGCAAATGCAGGCCGCGGGGCGGCCACAGGCCTCGCTGTGTGGCAGGTATCACGTCCCTGTGGCGCTGAGGTTTGCCTCCAGGTGGGTTCGTGTGTTTGGTCGGGAAGGGGGACACTGAGCAGGCAGCAGTGGGGCAGGGCGGCCTGGCCCAGGGCTGCGGGTGCGGGCGGGGCGCCTGTGGGAGGGCCGGGCGTTGGGGCGGGGCCCGCAGGCTGTCCGCGTGCTCCTGTGGGAGCATCGGTCTCGGGGGCAGCTCTGCCCTTCCCCCCGTGAGTACCGCCCCACCTGGCTCCCTCCTGGTCCCTCCGTCCACTGCTTATCCTCTGGGCCGCGGCTTCCAGCAGTAAACCCTGAGTTCTGGCGGTGAGGAAGTCCCTGTTGTGTGGGGGCCCCGGCGGTGCAGTGCCCCCTGGTTCCCCAGCCCCGGGGAGAGGCAGCGGAAGCTGAAGCCCTTCTGGCTGGAGGCCGGCCGCCCCTAAGCTGCCCTGCCATCCTCACCACCTGAGAGCTCCTCCTGGATCTGACCGCCTGGACGCTGGTGCTCGTGCCGAGTGCCCTGTACCCCTGCCCGCCCACTCCCCAGAGGGCCTCCCTGTGCCCTGGACCACTCACCATACGAACACACATACACACACACACACACGCGTGGGGCGCTGCACCCCGAGGGCCCTTGCTGTGGCTGACACACACACACACCCATTCGCACACACACCCCAACACACACGCACACACATACACACCCACACGCACACACACACCCCAACACACACACACACCCACACGCACACACACCCCCCCACACACACACACCCTCTGCACCCGGGGCTCCCTCTGTGGGCCTCGCCTGCCGCCTCAGGGCGTCTTGGCGGCCCTGCCGTTGGAGCTGCTGGTGACCTTGCTCCCAGCCGAACCCCTGACCTCCTTTGGGTACGTGTGCGTGGCTCGCTTGTGTCCCTGAATCCTGCTGGGTCCTGCCCGCTAGCCGCACCCTGCGTGGGGTCAGCTCACTCTGTCCCCTCTTGTCTGCCTCTGGGACCTCGGCTCCAACCCGCCCTCTCCATGGCCTTCCCCTTGCTGTGCACAGGCAGCCCTGGAGGGTTTTCAGCTTTTGAGGATTCCCTGAGGAGCTCTGTTGGCCCCGAGCCGCGTGGTCATCCTCGGGCGGCTCTGCGGCCGCCCCAGGGCTGTGGAGAGGGCCTCTGAGCTCTGCGGCTGGCATGCAGCCCCGTCCTTCTGGACGAACACATGGCCGCCTGCCTGTCCCCGGTGGCCCGCGGCGTGCAGCCACCGTGCTGGAGTGGCTGGCGGTGGGCCCGTGCCCTTTTTGGCGGAGGTGTGTGCTGGGTCTTCGTGCGGGACGGAGGTGCTGGGGAGCGCGTGTTGGCCGGGTCCGCGCTCTGCTCCTCGGAGCCCAGGGCAAGGATGCGCTGAGGACTCTGAGCAGCTGGGGACGGTCACTGACAGTGACCTGTTTGCTGCCACGTGACCACCAGGCATCTGAGCTGTGTCCGCCTGCAGGCCTCGGCGGGCGCCTGGTGCTGCCTGGGGAACGCTCCCAGGCACCTGTCACAAATCGAGCTCTGCCTCGTCCCACCCTCGTCCCGCCGTCCCAGCGAGCATCTGGACCATGTCACTGCCCAGAGGGATCACGGCTTCAGGGCTGTTCTTGGTGGGCACTCGGGCCCAGCCACAGGAGCACCGTTTCCGCCCTCTGAGCTGCCCTGCCAGGCAGGCCTGGGTGCGAGGCCACTGCCCCAGACGCAGCTCAGAGCGGGGCTCCGACAGGGCCAGTGTCCTTCCCGGCTGGGCTGCCCCGCCCCGCCCGGCCCTCCTGCCTCCCAGCGGTGCCACGCGGCCGCACGTGCCAGCCCTGACCGGTGTCTGACGCCGCGGCGGCTGGAGCTGCGGTGGGAGGATGTGGAGGGCCGGCCCCCCACCTCCAGGAGAAGGGCACGGTGGCTAGCCTCACAGCGCCTGGCGCCCTTCACCGCTCCTTGCACACAGGCCTTCCTGCGCGGGGTGCTCTGAAGACGACAGCGTCAGAGCAGCCTGCACGGCCCCACCTGCAGAGCGGGCTCTTGTGCTCAGGCCTTACCCCCTCCTGCAGACGCTGGCGCAAAAAGGCGTTAATGGACGGACATGCCGGCCGGCCACTCCTCTGGGAACCGAGGGCCTCTCTTTGAGCTCCCAGGGGTGCACGAAAATGCCACTGACCTCAGGGTTCAGCGTGAGCACAGAGCCAGAAGTTTAATTTTTTATGAGTTTCTCCTCTGCTTCAGCAGAAGGGCCACGATGGAGCGAGAGAAGGTTCCCGCAGAGAGGAGGGGCTGTGTGGAGAGAAGGTTCCCGCGGAGAGGAGGGGCTGTGCGATTGGACGCCTGTGTCCCGCCCAGAGGCACTGGCGGCCGTGTGTCGGGCTGCAGGAGGCCCGTTCTGCCTAGTCCGCACCCCCCCCAACCCCACCCCGGGCGCTCTGGGAGTGGGGCACGGCCTGTGGGCAGGTGGGGCAGGCTGATCTGGGATGTTACTGGGCGAGATCTTGGAAACATCAGGAAAGCTCGCTCCTGGGGGAAGCAGCACGTTTGTGCCAGTTTGTTCAGCCCTTGTCCCCCGAGGCCGAGCTGTTCACAGTCCCTCCTCTCCTGCCCGTGGGGGCGTCCCCACCCTTCGAGGTCACTCCTGTGGGCACAGCCTGTGCTCCTGGCTGCTTCCCCGAGAAGGTGCAGAAGCCAGCGCCCCTCCTCCTCCGTCCTCTGCTGCTTTGCTCTGGGAGGTGGTCTCGGCCCCGTTCGCTCTCTGCTGCTGCTTCCGTGCAGCCCTCCTCGGCTGCTCTTCATCCTCTTTCTGTCTCTGCCCTCTGGCCCCTGCGGCCCTCGCACACGCCGGTGGCTTCAGAGCCCTGGTGCTGCCGTCTGTGGACGGGGGCGCTGCTGTGTAGGCTGAACCTCTGCTCTGCCTGCCCTCGCTCTGGCTCTTGCTCCTGAGGTGACCGCGTGCTCGCTTCCTGTCTGCCTCTGCCCCGTGGCTCCTGCGCCCCCGCCCTCCTCTCCAGCCTTCTCCAGCTCTGCCCTGCCAGGCGGTGCAGGAGGCCCTGGGGGGAGGGAGCCCCACGCCTTGGGCAGGAGGCCTGCCAGCCCTCCTCTGAAGAGGGGCCCCCCGCACTCCCCCTCGTTCTTGGGGTGCGGGGCAGCACAACCCCGCCCCCCGCCCTCGGCCTGCTCAGACAAGGGAGCCCGAGCGTCTCTGTTTAAATCTCGAGGCGGAGCGGTGATTCAAGCGCTCTGAGCGTCCCCACCTGAAGTCAGTGATTCCAGAGTCATGTCACAGCCCGTGATTGTTCAGTTGGCCTTTGAATAGTTCCAAATTGAACTGGAGCTCAAAATAGCCTGTTAACAAGTCTGTTCCAAATGAATGAATATTTATACGCTTGTTTTTTAATATCATTTTATGCTTTAGTTACGCATCACCTCGAGGTGGCAGGTGCCACTGGCCAGCTGCGCAGTGGGGTCGGGGGGCTCAGTCTTAGGGTGAGGCTTTCTGGCGGGGCTGCCCGGGGTCAGGCGGCAGGGCAGGCGCGGGATCCTTGGGGGATAACATGCCATCTCCCGCGGGGGCTGAGCCCGCCCAGACCGGGATATCTCTTACAGCGTTCTCTGAATGTGTGTTTCACGTTTACTCTCAAATTAGCTGTTTAAAGAATTGCAGTAAATTATAATAAAAAACCACATACTTACTCAGATGTGAAATAGGAAAAGTTAGCATGGTGGAGACCACCCCCAAAGAAAGCACTGCCTGCCATCCCTGTGGATTAAGGTTTTCTTAAAAATCGTGTCATCGAGGCAAAAAAATAACTGGACTCCCAAGAATGATGCAAGAAGCCCGTGGCCTCTGTAGGCCTCAGCTCCAGCTGTTAATGTCTTCAGAGTCGTCTCGGTGTAGTCACTGGGCGTCAGCCCAGGTAAATGTTACGACTCGCAGCTTATGACGGGATCCTGATAAAACCTCCAAAGGAGAGAACGGGAACTTCTCTGGTGGTTCAGTGGTGAAGACTCCATGCCTGTGGTGCGAAGGCTGTGGGTTTGATCCCTGGTTGGGGATGCCGCGTGGCGCATGCCGCGTGGCGTGGCTGAAAAAAGAAACGAACAGAGGAGAATATTAAAGGTTTTTTGGAAAGAGGTTTTCTCTACTTGGAGTGGCGTGAGCTTGGCGTCTGACGTCCACACCGCACGGTGCTCCTGCCACGCCCGATGCCCCGGGGCTGGCACCTCCCTGCCTCGCGGTGGCGTGCCTCCCGGGAGCTCTCCTGGTAGCTGTCCCCTCACAGAGCACGGCGGTGTCTGTGTGTGGGCACCTCTGACATGGGTGGGATGGGACAGGGCTCTGAAAGTCAGTGTGGGAACAGTCCAAGGTAGAGGACGGCCCCGTAGGCTGTGAAGGATGGGGGGCATTTTGAGGGGAGTGCTGGGCTTCGGGCCCAGGGCTGCCCACCCTGGTCTGTGGTTGAGGGCGGCTCAGGGCCCCCGGGTCCACCCCACTGGAGCTCTGCACGATCTGGGGGTGGGAAGGGGCCTCCGTGGGCCTGTGGGAAGTGCTCCAGGCTGGCCTGGCTCTTTCAGAGGCACCTCCGAGCCCGTGGCCGGCGATCTTCCCCACTGCGTGAGATGCGTTCTGGGGTCACCCTGGGCCCCGTTTGAATCCGGAGTCTCAGCTGTTCAGAAGCGGGGGGTAGGCTGGGCGCGCGTGCGGCTCCGTCTTGGGGCTGAGTGATGTGTGGGCACTGGGCCTGACCCCTCTGCCCTTCTGCCCCTGCAGCGCCCGGGAGCTGGAGAAGGCCCGACTGCAGCTCCAGGACGAGGTCCGCCAGCTCGGCGGCCAGCTGCTGGAGGAGAGGAAGCGGCGTGAGACGCACGAGGCCCTGGCCCGGCGGCTGCAGAAGCGAGTCCTGCTGCTGACGAAGGTACGAGCGGCGCCTGGGGCCAGCACCTCCCGCCCCGCACCGCCCCCCCCCCTCCCCGGCATCCACCTCCCAGGCCAGCGGCTCAGGGCCCCCTGTGTCTTCAGCCCCAGGCCAGCGGCCCCCCGGCCGACCCCCCGTGTCCACAGCCCCAGGCCAGCGGCCCCTGGCCGGGCCCCGCGTCCACGCTCAGTTGTCTCCCCAGGCCTACGCTGGCCTAGTCTCGGCCACGCGGTGCACTCACAGCCCCCAGCAACGTGTCTCACTGCTGGAACGGCTAGCCACCTGGGAGTCCTGGTTCAGGCCGGGCCGGCTCCCCTGTCCCTGGGGGCGTGTCTTGGCCGTGTGGCCGCCTGGTCTTCACCCTGCCTCTTCAGCAGGCTCTGAGATGCTGACCCGGAAGCCCCGCTGCTCCTCTCCTCCTGAGGGCCTCACGTGCTGACCGGGGGTCGGTCGTCGGCCCCAAGCCCCTGGCTCCTCACGCGGGTCAGCCTCCCTCCGGCCCCAGGCAGGCCCAGCCTCTCCTTCAGAGCCCAGTGAGCAGAGGCTGGCATGCACTGTGGGCCGGGGTCTCCAACTGTGCTGAGCCTGGGGCTTCTGAAGTCTGCCTCGATAAGCAGAGCTCGATGGAGCATGAATTAAGGTTTTTGTGTGAGAGCATAATTTAAGCCGTCGCCGTGGATGCTGAAATTTCAGAAGACGAGGCAGGAAAAAGCCAGAACCCGTCCTGAGATGCTCTCGTGGGGCCGGGTGGGGGCGTCCAGCTGCTGGCAGGCTGATGCTGAGGGGCTGGGCGGGCCCCGACCTGGGAGGGGGCAGTTTGCCTGGGACGCACCAGGAGCTGGTACTGCGTGTTGACAACCGTGTGTTCCTGACGGTTTGATAAAGACCCGGGGCCTCCTGGTCGTGAGTCGGCTGGAGGGAGCCTGCCGTCTCACGGCCTGCGCCCCGCGGGCGCGCCCTGCCACGAGTGTCGGGCTCAGCTGGTCCCACCAGTGACGAAGCAGGTGCCCTCAGGGGAGACCCTCAGCCCTGCTGCCTCCGGGGCGGCCACGCTCAGCCCCATGGGCTGGCTCCCCAGGCCCCTCCCCTCCCCTCCACCTCTCGTGTGTCCTGGTGTCTTCGCCGTGGGACACGCCCATGATACAGGCATGTGGTCGGCCCTACGGAAGCTACGGTCCCGGGGACAGGCGGGCGGGGCTGACGCCCCCTGGTGCCCGCAGACGTGACAGGTGCAGAGCTCGGCTTGGCTCCGGAGGAGTTTTGAAGGTGCTGAAGGTGGAGCTGAGACCCGGGACTTTGATGCTGATGGAAGGAGCGTGGAGAACCGGGCCTCCTGGGCAGGAAGCCGCCGCGGCTCCAGACAAGACACTGGAAAGAACAGGGCGACCGAGGTCCACCAGCCATTGCTGACCTGCGTCCAACCCGAGGGCGCAAGCTGCACGAGGGCCCAGGAGGGGAGGCAGACAAGCTCAGGGCCAGGGCTCCAACGGGCGCCACCGGCGCCGGGGCCTGACATCCAGGCCAGAGGCTGTGTGGTCCCTGATGCAGGAAGCACGGAGCTCTCCCCGGAGCCGCGCGGGAGACCATCCCTGAGACCGTAGGAGCACGGCTCGCTTGCTGGGCCTGTGTCCTTAGCCAGAAGCTCAGGCCGGATGACCCTGGCCCGCTCCGAGTGCTTGGCGGTGCTCCACGCGGAAGTCGCTCAGCCGGCCTGGTGGTTCTCACTGGGACAGTGCTCGCGGGGTGCTGGGAAGACTCCAGAAGGACCAGATGGAGGTTCCTGAAGGTTCAGAAACGGAACCACCGTGCGACCCAGTGGTCCCGGCTCTGGGCGTTTGTCCAGAGGAGACAGAAGCAGCGTCTCGCAGAGAGCTCCGCACCCCTCGTTTGTCGCAGCGCTATTCCTGAAGCCCAGAGGACCCCTCGAGGGACGGACGGTAAAGAAGTGGAGGGTGTGCGGCGGCCGCTCCTCAGCCATGGAGATCCTGCCGTCTGCGACAGTGTGGCTGGACCTGCGGTCGTCACACTGAGGAGATGACTCAGACAGAGACGGTCTTGCCTGCGGGTGGGATCTAAGAAAGCTGAGCTTATGAAAGAAGGCAGGTTGGAGGCTGCCGGAGGCGGGGGTCGGGTGGGAGGGATGGGGGAAAGTGGTCAGGAGGACAGATAAGTGGTGGGAGGGGGGTGGACACGGCAAGGCCCACCCCTGCCTGTCTGCCCCGCAGGGCTCTGGGCTGCCCGTGCAGCGGGGCAGAGGGTGCGTGCCTCCCGGTGGGCGGCTCTCCGGCCTCAGCTGCTTGTGGCCCCGGAGGAGCCCCTTCAGGCTTTGGGAGGAGTCACCCCGTGGGCCTGCACGGGCCCTGTGTGGTGTAAAGGGCTGGTCCACTTCCGCGCGGTGCTCGGCGTCACAGCCAGTGAGGCTCTCTGGGAGGGTGCAGCCCCTGACCGTCCGAGAGCTCACGAGCTGTCCCCGCGCAGAGCCTACCAGCCCCATCGATGTCGCCCACGGCTGGTGCCTGCACTGCCCCGCGAGTGAGTGTCCTGGGGCTGGATCGGCGGCCTGGAGGCCTGCTCTCTGTCAGGGAGGGCTGCCTCAGCTCTGGGCGTGGACCCCTGCCCAGGGCGCGGGGCAGGGGCGCCTGCTCGGCGGGGCTGCGTGTCCACTGGCGCCTCCGCATTCGCGCGCTCGTGCTTGGCTTCGGTCTTGGGCGCTTTCTGCTCTTGAGAGTCACTGCTCTCAAGGCAGGAAATTGCCACTCCTCTCCCCGGCTCAGCAGGTTGGAAGGCAGCGGTGCGTTCTGGCCTAATTCAGCCCGGCCTGGCCTGCTGCGCTCACGGGCGTAGGTCTGAGAGGCATATTGATTGCCTGTCACTGATGGATGGCTTACATCACCTGTCACTTGGAGGCGTGTTTGCGAGGGGTTGATATGGTCGCCCACGTGGCCTGGGTCCAGCACGCAGGATCCATCCTGCCAGCCGCGTGATTAAGCCGTTCGTCAGGCCAGTCTGTGGAGGGCGGCCAGCCTGCCGCCTCTGGCTCGGTGTGGGGTGCGTCGCCCCCGCCCGCGTGGCCCCGTGGGTTCACACACGGCCCCCTCGTGGTCTGTGAGCTCCCTCCTCGGGGCATCTCCGTGTGACAGCTGTCTGGCCTTGAGGTGTGGTTGCTCACATTTCCCTGTGCTTCCTGGGGAGGCGCCCCCACCCTCTGGGCACCCCCAGCCCGGCCCTGGGCGGGTGTGGCTACTGCACTGTCCCGCCCTCCGCTGGGCACTGGGCCAAGCCCGCCAAGGGGGCGCCTGCTCCCGCGAGCCATCGAGGGCCGTGCTTCCATGCTTGACATTTCGGAGTACAGTGTTTGGAGGGTGCGATTTTATTTTGAGACCTTATTAAGCATCTCCAGTCTAAGAGTTTAATTGTTACTGATAGCTAAGAGTGTAATTACCTTGGTGAAATACCCTGACTATTTTAAGCAATTGAAAACTGGCTTCCAGAACTGGGTGAACACAGACCATTTTCCTATTTGAAATGTGCTATTTCCAGCGCGCCCCTAATACTCCACAATATGGTTACAGAATCCTATTTATAGCCTTTAAGCAGTGAAAGCTAACTTTTCGCGTGAAATTTTAAAAAATGAAAATAAACTCCCCTCTTCTCCCTACCCCCAGTTCCCTGGGCGCGCGGCCTTTGGAGGAGGACAGCAGTTACTGCCGGCTGGCTTTCTCGGGGGCGTGATCTGGGGGTGATGACATCCACCTCATGGGTCCCCACCGTTGCTGCTTAAGAAACAGATACGAGGACAGAAGGCGAGGCAGGAAGCGCTGGGGGCCCCCAGGAGAGGTCCGGGCTCCTCTTGCCTCGTGTACAGACGAGGTTGTGCTGGAGGAGGCCCAGGAGCAAGGTGGGCACCCTGCCTGGGCTGGGGGAGCCGTGTTGCTAGGGGCTCCCTGAGGACGGGGCGCCCCCTTCTCCCAGGGGTCCACGCTGTGCCCAGGGGGCTCTGTCCAGCCTCCTGGTTCTTTTCCAACCGAGGGCCTCGGCTTGGGTGTCGGTGTTGGCATAAGGTTATTTATCTTGTGTAAATGCAGCTCTTTCTGTTCCTTGTGTTCACTGGGCGGCTTAGAGAAAGGCAGTCGTTATGTAGGAACCATGTAAGGCGGGGCTTGTCCAGCT
>NW_024070186.1:197815929-197854528 GCF_014754425.2 Oryx dammah
AAGGCAGTCGTTATGTAGGAACCATGTAAGGCGGGGCTTGTCCAGCTGCCGCCACGGGTCAGCAGCCAGCGGCTCCACAGACAGAGGTCCAGGCTTGGGCGGGGGCCGGGCACGACCCCGCGGTTCTCTGCAGAAGCCCAGCGCCCCCAGAGCCTGCTGATGCTCGCCCGCGACGCGAGAGTAGCCTGCTGGCAGGAGTCTGCACTCCTTCCTGATTTCAGGCGGCTCAGCCCCACGGGCGAGGGCACAGCTCCGCCTCGTGCGGAGTCCAGCGCACAGTCCCAGACTCCGTACACTGCGCAGTCTGGGCGTGTGTGTGTGTGTGTGTAAGGTCAGAAGGAGGGAGACTGCGGGGATTTCCGGGTTTTTCTGAGTTTCCCAGAGGCGATCCAGGCAGGTGGTCCTAACAGCTGTGTCCCCGGCGAGGGCAGGTTGAGGGCTGGCCCCTTCTCTGTGGATGCCCCGCAAGTGACGGGAGAGTCCTGGCCCGGTGACTCTGGTTGAGTCACGCTGGGCACAGGCGCCACCTTGTTTGTGAGACCCTGCAGCCGAGGGGGGGGGGGCCTCAGTGTCCCACCAGTGAAGGGCCTGCTCCTGCCTTACCCGCCCTGTTTGGAGGTTTTCGAGGGTGCAGTGAGTTGAGAGGGGTATTTGGTGGGAGATGTGTGGCAGGCCCCTCTCCTGGGCCTGCTGACTCCCGAGTGAGCAGGAGCGTCTGGTGATGAGCAGGCGGCGGCGTCTTCCTATGGGCCAGCTGCTTCCATCTCATCACCTTGATGTTGGCGCTTTGTGGGTGGCGACGGACTGATCTTTGCCTGCCAGAGCCGTGGAGACGTTCCCTGCTTCAGTGTTCTGACCGCTTGCACGTGTATGTGACCTGGAACACGGCTTGATTTGGGGTGTGAGCGACGCAGGCAACAAGACGGTTTTCCCCATTGCAAGTGTCATTACTCCAGCACCGTTTCTGCAACGACCCTTCGTCCCCGGTGTGCGGTCTGGTTGCTGCCTGAGTTGCCGGCCTGTGGCGGCCGACGGGCGGCGGAGCTTCTGCGCGCCTGTCCTCTGCCAGCGCCGCCGCCTCCACTGCGGCCGCTCGGTGGTGCTCTAATGCGGCGGTAAGCTCCAGAGGGATTACCGCTCCTCAGGAGTCTCCGGCTCATCCCGGTCCTTCGCTCGTCCTCATACCTTTCAGAGCCCCTTTGTCAGTTTACGCACACAGTCTGCTGGGGAACGGTTGGGGTTACAGCGAATTTACAAAGAGTTTGTACATCAGTTTGGGGATAAACGGCCCCTTAGCATCATTTCATCTTCTCACCCCGAGCGTCGGCTGCCCGTCCCTTATCTAGGTCTTCGCGCACGCTCTCAGTGGCATTTGCAGGTTTCTAGGGGGCGGTCTCGCGCCCTGTTAGGTGCCCTCCCCCTGCGCGTGTTTCATGTGCGGTAATGCGGCCTCCCAGCGTGGTCCTCCGCCGTGTGCGCCCCCCCGGGCCCCCCAGGTGGGAGCAGCCCCCCGAGGAAGCCGGCCCCTCTGCACCGGCCTCGCGCCTGCATGTTCTCGGGCCCGACCTAGCGCTGCAGCCTCGGGAGCAGGGTGCGCGCGGGGCTCCCGGCGCCCGAGTCTCCCGGCGCCCGGGTCTCCGTCGGGTCTCAGGAAGCCCCGGTGGCTCACCGGCACAGGCGCCCTGTGTGCTGTTTGTCTCTGCAGACAGTCTTTGTTGGGTTATGGACTTCCCTGGTGGCGTCTGTCTATAATGTGAGAGACCTGGGTTCGATCCCTGGGTTGGGAAGATTCCCTGGAGAAGGAAATGGCAACCCACTCCAGTACTTCTTGCCTTGAAAATCCCATGGACGGAGGAGCCTGGTGCAGGCTGCTCTCCAGGGGTCACAAAGAGTCGGCACGACTGAGCGACTTCCCTTTCACTTTTGTTGGATTATGGAAGTCCCCATCGAGCGGTCGTTTTCTAAGGGCTTTTATCATCAGTGTCTACCCCGTGAATTTGGTGTGGGTTATTTTTATTTTCCTGTTCAAAATGTTTTCTCACATCCTCTCTCGGTTTGTAAAGGCCGACCTACAAGCGAAGTTTGCACGTTCCAAGCTCACTGCGTAGCAGATGGGAAGGCTGGAAGGGAATCGAAAGAGCCCAGGCTCGATCACTCTGTCCTTCAGTGAAGCGCAGGTTCTCAGGGGCGGCTCCTGTGAGCCGTGCTCCATGCTGCGGCAGCATCGGGTAGGCAGGCTCAGCGCCGGAGTCTCCCTCGGGTTGTGGTAGAGCAGGTGGGCAAAGCTCGAAGAAGCCAGGGCACAGCGCCCAGGAGAGGAGACATGCTGGAGCCTGCGGGTGGGTCTGTTTTACGACCTTTAGGAAGAACACAGTTTAGACCCACAGGAATTTGTGACAGCACTGGAAAGGTGCATCTCAGCCAGCTTCCCGGGGCTGCGGCGGGGTGTGTGTGTGTGTGTGTGTGACATCTCAGATGGTTCTAGCGCAGCATCAGGACCAGGCCTGATGTTCATGCAGTGTGTGTGAGTGTGTGCGTATGTGTGCATATGTTCATGAGTGTGTAAGTGTGAGTGCACGTGCGTGAGTGTGTGTGCATGCACGTGTTGAGTGTGTGAGCGTGCATGTGTGGAGTGTGAGTGTGCGTGTGTTGAGTGTGAGTGCATGTTGAGTGTGAGCGTGCGTGTGTTGAGTGCGTGTGTGAGTGCACGTGTGTAAGTGTGTGTGCATGTGTATGAGTGCGTGAGTGCATGTGTGGAGTGAGTGTGCATTCGTGTTGACTGCGTGTGTGTGCATGCATGCTGAGTGCGTGTGTGCATGCATGTGTGAGTGCATGCGTGTGTTGAGCGCGTGTGTGCATGTGTGTTGGGTGTGTGTGCGTGTTGAGTGTGAGCGTGCACGTGTTGAGTGTGTGAGTGCACGTGTTGAGTGCGTGAGTGCACGTGTGTGTGTGTGTGCATGTGTGGAGTGTGTGCATTCGTGTTGACTGCATGTGTGCATGCATGCTGAGTGTGTGTGTGCATGTGTGTTGAGTGGGAGTGTGTGTTGTGTGCATGCGTGCGTGTGTGCATGCGTGTGAGAGTGAGTGCATGCGTGTGTTGAGTGCGTGTGTGTGTGCATGTGTGTGTTGAGTGGGAGTGTATAGTGTGTGCATGTGTTGTGTGCATGTGTGTGTGTGCATGCGTGTGTTGAGTGCGTGTGTGTGTCCATGCTTGTGTGCGAGTGAGCACGTGTGTGCAGGTGAGAGTGTGTGTGAGATGCTGCTGTCCTTGTAGAAGCCTGCTCGGGACTCGCTGCCACCACGAAGGCCTCCTTAGGCTGCACCTCCGCCCCCCGGCCTCCCGTCCCCAGCCCTAATCTAGTCTCCATCTCTGGAACTTTTGGCATTCCAAGGACACTGTGTAACAGTGGTCATCACGTCTGTGCCATTTAAACTGCTGCTGATCGGCATGCCGTGACTTTATTTTTCAGAGTGGCGTAGGTCTTTAAAGTAAGGCAGCAGACAGAGTTCCTGTGTCCTCCGCCGCCCTAGGCGGCCCTCCCAATGGCTCCGAGCGCTGTGAGCGGCCCGGGTCCCGCTGGGAAGCTCTGCGCTCCGTGAGCTGAGGCCCGCAGCCCACGTGCTGGTCACCCTGTGCCGGGCCCTGTGGCTGTGGCGGTGCTTGCTGTCGGGTGTGTCCACCACAGGGCGCCGCTCTTGGCTGCCTCCTCCGCTGGGCCCCAGCCCTTTCGCTGTCTAGGTCGTTGCAGCTTTTCCCAAAGGTCATGCAGCTGGGGTCCCGCAGGGTCCGTCTTTCAGACTGGCCTCTGCCATCAGCGGTGTGCCTTCCGGGGCCTCGGGGTCCTTTCTTGGCTTGATAGCTCCCTTCTTTTTATCGCTGAGTAAAATCCGTTATCTGGATGGATCTGCTTGTTTACCCCTCACTTGCTGGACGTCTCGCTTGCGTTTCTGAAGGCTTTCGTGTGGACCTGAGTTTTCACCGTCAGTACCGGAGCCGCATGGAGAGTGTCCAGCTGTGAGTGCGTTTGACCCCAGCTCATCCTGCAGGCGTCGTGGGCCCCTGCCACGTGTGGCTTTCACACATCGTGTCTTCTCCCCTTTCTGTGGGAGCCCTGGAGGTAGCAGTGTTTCCGTGTTACTGTTGAGGACCCTGAGACTCGGAGCAGGCAGGTGGCGTTGCATCTCGAAGCGGTGGGTTCTGCTCTGGTCTCCGCTTGGTCCCTCGGCAGTGGCTGCCGGCACCTTCAGCATCTCAGGTTTTGTTTTCATCACACCTGCAAGCGGAACCGGCGGGGCCTGGCTGTGGTGTTCAGAGGCCCCCGTCCACTTTCCTGTGACGGGTAAGGGGGCAGCAAGGACTCGGGGGCTGTGGTGTGAGCAGGCCTGATAAGCACCACCCGGCCCCCTGGGGGTCTGCGGGGCCCCCTCAGCAGCAACTGCCCCGGCCCTCTCACCCCTGAGGTGGGAACCTACCTTGCAGCCGCCCCGGCTGCCCGGGCCTGAGCGCCTCCTGTGGCTGCCGCCCTTGGCCCAGGCTGAGGCCTCCCACCTGGAGAAGAGCTGAGCACGTCTATTTCTCGGGCAAAAGAGCAGAAGGGCCGCCAGCCGCTTCTGATCACGCGTCTCCACGCTCCTCTCCCACCCGCCCTCGGCCTCGATGAGCTTCCTAATCTTATTACAAGGGTTTCTCTTCTGTGCCTCCTCTTTTAATGCTGGGAATTCTTGGTTTGGGGAGCACAGGAGGAAATAAGAAGCTCAGAACCTGCTCCGTCTTCTGAGAAGCAGAATCCTCTTTGTATGACTCTGGCGTGCTCTCTGCCGCCCACCGAGGCTTGGATCAGGGGCGCCGTGCCCCTTCCCCGCTTCCCTCTCAGGAAACTGCAGTCCGAGTGGGGCCGGGATGCTGGTGGGATGGAGTGGCGGCTTGGGTTGGTGGCTCCTGCAGGGCGGGGCTCCTCCGGACCCCCCTCCCCTGCCCTCTGCCCATGACCCTGCCCCCGGTTAGGGGGAGTCCCGGGACTGGGGTACGGCTGTCCTGCCTGGGTGTCTGAATGCCGCTCTGCTCCCCAACAACAGTCTGCCTCTGGGGCTGGCCTTCCTCTGAGGCCCCCTGGGCCTGGCTGCCTGAGGGCCGGGGTCACGCTCTCCGCCCAGGAAGGGCGCGGGGCAGCGGTGTTCGCCTGCTTCATGTTCAGGCTCGGGTTCAGCCTCTGCTCTCTTCCGAGTGCCGCCCCCTGCATGCTGTGCCCCTGGGGACCTCTTCCTGGCCCCCAGACAAGCCCCGAGGAGGGTCATGAGCGCCAGCCGGCCCCACTGCTCGGCCCAGCGCCCCCCGCCCCGCCTGAGCAGGACCCTCTCGGCTCCAGAATTTAATTTCACATGTTAAGATGCTGTCCTTTCAGGCTGCCTTTCCAGGCTGACGTTTCTATTACATCCATTTAAGTAAGAAGTCCACCTGTTTTGTTTTGGGAAAATGCCCTTTGCAGAGTCATTAGAAAGCCAGTCTTGTCGCCAGTAATATTGCATTATCCCACCAAGGGGGCAGCCGGACTGGGTCGTGGCAGGAAAAAACTCCAGAGAGAAAAGCAATTTTAGGAAATATAATGAAATCAAAACAAAATGCCTTTCATCTCTCTCCAGTTTGAAGATGTTTATTAAGATAGATTCGTGGTCTCGTGGGAGAGGGGTGCTCTGGGTGGGCGGGGGACCGCCGTGGCCTCCCTTAGGGAGCCCCCTCCTGCGGGCCGCAGGCTGCCCGTCTCCATGTCCCTGCGCTGAGGGAGCTCAGCTGCCCGCCCCGCCGTGCCGACTCAGGCGCCCGGGGCTCCGGAAGCCACAGGCTCTGTGGGGGGCGTGGTCCCTGGGGGACCGCACCCTGGGCTCGCGTGACCCCCGACAGCAGCCCTGGTGGGTCTGTGACCCAGAGCCTTGCTGGATGCTCGGTGGACACTCCCAGCCCAGCGCAGCGCCTGCCCGCAGCCTGCTCCCTGGGGAAGGGCGAGCGGCTCTGTTTACAGGAGTGCTGGCCTGTGACCCCGTGCCGTGAGGGGGATGCATGTCTGAGCCAGGATGTCCTTAAGCGGGACTCGAGTCCCACCGCTTCGGTCTCAGCGCCCCCCCCCCCCGCCCCCGTCTATTTGTGACACTAGGAGGCCTTGCACTCCGGGCCGCTGCTCCTGTCCGGCTGGCAGTGCCGCGCGGGCGGGGGCCTGGGAAGGTGCCCTCCTGCCTCCCTGGTCTGCTGCCGCCTCCATGCCCATCTCTGTCCCTCCCGAGAGGGCAGGGCCTCTACTCTCGGGCTCCCCAGCAGGGAGCACACAGCGGGCACGTGGACCCTGGCTGGCACGTGGACCCTGGCTGGCACCCAGAATCTCGGCTCAGCGTCAAGCCCCTCAAGCAACAGACGAGGAGGCCACTCGACCGGAGCCCCAGGGGACAAGGGGCAGCGTTGCGGCCGGCCGCGGCCTCCTCCCACTTCTCACTGTGCGAGGGGGCTCTCTGTTGCCCCCCCCCACACCCCTCCTGGCTGCCACTGAGCAGGGAGTGGGACCGCCTAAGTGCGTGCACTGAGATCTCCAGACAGATGTGTCTGTTTGAGGCTGTGACCTAAAAGCCCCGGTGCTCACTGTTCCCCAACAGTGCAAGTGAGCAGAGCAGCTCCCAGCAGACAGAGCAGGTGAGCGTGGCCGGGCAGGGGTCCCGGGGCGGCGTCCCTCTGACTGTGTGAGCCCTGCCCCTCCCTGCGCTCCGGGAGGCTGCCCGTCCTCCCCTGGGGCTCCTCCCACAGCCCCTTCCTGGCTGGCTTGCAGCCTTTGTAAAACCGTCACAGGCTGCGCGCCAAGTCCGTATTTTAACCATCTGTGTGACCCATAGTCAGCGATGCAGTGCTCAGTAATCAAGTGTGAGCACATCCATTCAAATCAAGAATACAGCGGCGTGAAAACTAGAGCGAGTAGAGCTTCCACGGTTCCCTCTCCCGGAGTCGCCCTGCGGGCCCCTGGATCCCGGCCCCGGTGGTCACTCTGGAGGGTGCTCCGGCTGGTGGAGGCGCCCGGCTGCGGGTGTCAGGCAGGCCTGGGGGCCACGGGCGTCGCGGCTCCTGCTTGGACTGCTCACGGGGGCGGGGACGGCGGAGCCACAGGCGTCGGCCCGGTCCGCACTCCTGTCCCCTGGGCCGGGCCCTCGCTGAGCTCGGCGCCCGGTGGGACACACTCCCTGCTCAGTGGCAGCCAGGAGGGGTGTGGGGGCTGCCTGGGAGGCTTGGCCTGTGGCTCCACTCACGCGGCGTGCGGGGACGCAGGGCCGGCCCGGCAGGAACCAGAGCGCTCCGCACCCGGCTTCGCTCCTCGGTGCCTCTGTGCCGCCTGCGAAGCTCCGGTTCCCTGAGAACCCCCGTCCTTTGAGGTTCCTGAAGACAGTTTCCTGCGGAGCCGTGCACACTCACTCACCGCGTCACTGTGCCGGTCTGCCTGTTCACGGCTCTGGGAGATCCCATGGACGGGGGTACCCCACGGGCGGGGCCTGTAGAGGTGAGCGTGCAAGTGCTGGACAGGCCCTGTCACTCCCGGTCCTGCTGTTTGTTCTTGGGGTCTTTGTGTGGACTTTGTGTTTCTAACCTACTGTCCGCTGTCTCGTTAACTGAGCCTCTGGCACTTTCTTAAATGTGACCCCGAGCGTGGCGCCTCTGTCTCCGTTTCCTCACCGGGCAGCCAGCAGGCCATGTTCCTCCCTCTGCCTCCCCGGCACCCCCAGCGCAGGCCCTCGGCGGGGGGTATCTCCAGGGCAGGGCTCTGGCTGCGAGGGAGGCTGGGGGGCCGCCTGCCACGGTTGCCTGCCACGCGGCCTGGGCGCCCCTCCCGGTCAGGAGGGTCTGCAGGCCTGGGAGGACGCACCCGTCCTGGCTGCGGGTGTCCTGTGTACGCTTCAGATCTCCGTTGTTGTGGAGCCCTGTTCTCCTTTTAATTCAATTTCGAAGAAATCCAAATCTTTGAATAACCTTCATCCTGAAAGGAAAGGAAGTTGGCTGCAGGTGAAAATTGATGGTCATGCTCAAAGACATGGTTCCCTGCCAGGCAGCCTCTTGAGGCTGCTGCTAAAAATAGCCGCGGTGCCTCACCGGGGGCGTTTGACTTGTCGCCAGGCCGCTCCCGGTGATTATTGCAGGCGCTGCAGGTGCCCGCAGCGCCCTCGGCCATTCCAGCCCGGGCATGTCCTCCCTCGGCTTGCGGAGGCCTGACGGCTCCTTCCCTGCCCCCTGCCCGCGCTGGGTCGTCCGGGTTCCGCTGAAAGGTTGTGAATGCGGAGGGACCCTGTACCGCACCCCACCCCCCCCACCCGGTGGAGGCTCCCAGGGTCCTCCGTCTGGGCCTGGGCCCTCCCATCACTGTCTTTGGCTCCCGGCTCCTCGCCCCTCCAGGCTGCCCCCGTCAGGCAGGACGCCGGGCCCGGCTCTCTCTAGGCTCACCCCCAGCATGGGCCTGGCCATGCGGCTCACTGAGAGCTGCAGCAGGGCAGGAGGCGGCGGTCCCGCAGGGTGTCCGGTGAGGGGGCTGTGCCTGGTCCTTACGGGGCCCCGCCGCGCCCAGGCTGGCCTGTGCTGGGCTCTGTGGCGGCCCTTCTGCAGGAGGCCCCGGCCGCTGCTCTGGAAGCCTGCTTTTGCTCACCGAGCTCTTGAGGGGCTTGGAGACCCAGCAGCTGCGCCTGCAGCGGGGGCTGCCCTGTGCGCCTGGGCGGGGAGGCTTCGACTTCACTCCACGCTCTGTTCTGGGGAGGAGGAGCCTGGGACTGCGGCTCAGAAGACAGGTGGAACCTGGGCTCTAGCGTTCTGTGCCCTCTGCTTCTCACAGCAGGATTCCCCACCTTTAAACGTCTCTCCCTCTCCAGGAGGCCGAGGTGGGGGCCCACCCCAGACACTGATTATGGGAGCCAGTGCTTCGAAAGTAAGATTCACCTGAAAACGAATATTCAGAAATGTGGCAGTGAGCTCAGTGGACATTGACAGCGGGCTCTGCTGTCGTGTGGCGTTTGGGTTCCTGAACACTACCCAGCCACCAGTCACCCACACCACTCAGCACCGCACTGGTGACGCAGTGCCAGGGCGGGAGAGCCTGGGGACACCGGCGGCGCAGTTTCACACGCGGCCAGTGATCGTGAAACAGACAGAGGCCGCAGTGAACGCAGCACGCGGACGAGACTTGGGAGGGCGGGGGAGCGTGTGGCTGGGGCTCCCACACCGCTCGGCCAGCTTCTTCCCCAGGGGTCTGCACGCCGCAGGCCAGCCCCTGCCGCTTTGTCTGGCGTGCTGGAGAAGTCCGTGCCTTCGGGTCTCACCCCGGGCTGGGAGGCAGGCGTCTGTCCCCGCATCGTGTCTGTCTTCCCGGGAACGTCTGTCCTTGCCTGGTGCGGGACCTGGGGCGAGTGGGCATTTAGTGCCTGCTAAATCATCTTGTTACCTAGTTTTCATTAACTTTTATCGTCTAAGAATCATCTTTGAAAGTCGTGGCAACTCTACGAGCTAGAATTTGCAGGTTCCCTTTTTGTGGAAGAGGAGTCTTAGCTGGGGAAGGTTGAGGAGTTGCAGTGGGAGAGGCAGGAGTGTCCGGCTCCGCCCAGAGCCCCCGCCCCCCCACCCATCAGGTCATAGCCCCCTCGTGTCTGGGAGGGTGGGCCTCTGAGCGTGTGGGTTCTTGCACATGTGAGTCTGTGCCTGTGTGCAGGTGTGTGGATGTGCCTGCACATGTTAGCCTGTGCATGTGTGCAGGCGTGTGCGTGATTGCACGTGTGAGTCTGTGCGTGTGTGCGTGTGCATGTGATTGCATGTGTGCAGGTGTGTGCGTGGCTGCATGTCAGTGTGCGTGTGTGCAGGCGTGTGCGTGTGCCTGCACATGTGAGTGTGCGTGTGTGTAGGTGTGTGTGCGTAGGCGTGTGCGTTTGCCTGCACGTGTGTGCGTGTGCCTGCACGTGTGAGTGTGCGTGTGTGTAGGTGCGTGTGCCTGCACATGTGAGTGTATGTGCAGGTGCATGTGCAGGTGTTTGGGTAGGCGTGTGCGTGTGCCTGCATGTGTGAGTGTGCATGTGTACAGGTGTGTGCGTGTGCGTGCACTTGAGTGTGCGTGTGTGCAGGCATGTGCGTGTGCCTGCACATGTGAGTGTGCGCATGTATGTGCGTGTGTGTGCCTGCACATGTGAGTGTGTGCCTGTGCCTGCGTGTGTGCAGGCGTGTGCGTGTGCCTGCATGTGTGAGCGTGTGCAGGTGTGTGCGTGTGCCTGCACGTGTGATTGTGCGTGTGTGTGTCTGCACATGAGTGCATGTGTGCAGGCGCGTGTGAGTGTGTGTGTGTGCAGGTGTGTGTGTAGGCGTGTGCGTGTGCCTGCACATGTGAGTGTGCATGTTTTCATTCTGCAAAGCTGGCTGTTTAGTGCACTTAGGCTGCTTTTCCCACGAGACCTCCTGGAACACGAGGCCAGCCTTGCCATTGTGATGGTTACCGAACAGCTGGACTCTGCGTTTACAGACCTGGGGTGTGCTCAGCCCAGAGGTATTAAATGCCATCCATCATCAGATGAAAAACAGTCAGATGCAGGGAGCGTGGTTTGGAGTCTACATTCTTTTGGTTAATTTCGCCCATAAAGACCCAAACTGCCGCCCATGAAATGCCATGGGGTAGGGGAGGAAGCGCTTCTCGAGCAGAGCCGCCCACAGCAGGATTGCGGGGTTCCTCCCGCGGAGTTCCTCGTCACCGTGGTGGACAGTGTGTTCGTGGTGTGAACGTAAGCGTTATGTGCCCTGCACAGGCTCCCGAGCCTGTGGCCGGGGAGGGCGCGTCTTTGGGTCCCTTCCCGGAGCTCTGATGTGTGCTGTGCTGGAGGTCATTTCCAGCTTTGCATGGGGTCTGGAGAATGGGGGGCCAGGGGCCCAAGGAGGGGTTGGTAGCAGGCTGCCCGCCCAGGAGGGCGGGGTGTGGTGAGAGAAGCGCTGCAGCTGCCTCTGGGGTTGGGGACCCTCTTGCCAGTGTCCCTCAGCGTGGCTGAGGGTCAGTGTCCCCACATGTGAAGGGGGTGCCTGAGGGCGGCGAGGGCCTGGGAATCGCGTGGCCAGCAGCAGGCCGGCTGGAGGGGAGCCCGCCCACTCCCAGCCCCTCCCTGTGCTGCAGCGGTGGGTTGGGGCCCCAGAGGACGGCATGCGCTCACTGCCCTGTCCCTCACGTGCTCCCTGCGCTGAGAGCCTGAGGCCCAGGACAGGCCTGGGGCCACCCGGTGTCGCCAGGAACTGGCCTCCGAGAGGCGTCTGCTGGGACGGAGCCAGTCCTTCGAGGGATCCGCTGGAACCCGTCTGGCCGCACCCCAGGCCTGCTCGTCCTGTTTGCACTGGGCTCGTCTCGGGGCTTCCTTGGGGCTCTGATAAGCTGTTACAAAGGCTCTTTTCTGCAGTTTTATGAACGTCTCTAAATAAATTAGAGCCACTGGTTAGCCTTCACGGGTGATTTTTATTAACCTCTGGTTAAAGGAATATCGCTAGTTTTAGAAGCAAGATTTATTCCTGGTAAACCGGCCACGCTGTGAGTGCACAGTGCCTGCAGCTGGTGAGATGCTGAGTGAGGAGAGGCTTTGGTGGGCGGGAAGCTGTGACTCTGGCATCCTTGGGCTCCCCCGCAGTGCAGGAGGTCACTGGTGCAGGGCCGGCCCGGGCCTCGCCTCCCGTGGCCTCGCCGGTGGGGAGCACCGTGCTCAGGGGCCGCCTGCAGCCTCGCCTCCTTGGCCGTGAACAGCAGACAGGGCCTGTCCCTCCCTGGTGCAGGCCAGGGGACAAGCTCTGTGCCTGGACGGCTGTGCTGGGAGCAGGGACTGCGGAGGGGCGGCGGCGTTGCCTTGTGACCGCTGCTCCTGGCCACTCTGCCCGTGCACAGGCGCCGTCAGAGGCCTGGGTTCGAGTTTGGACTATCCCAGCTGTGGGGCCAGGACAGATGCTCCCCTTGCGAGGTGCAGGCCCAGCTCAGCATCCGTGCCACCCCAGCCTGGCTTTCTTTGCTCCTTGCGGCGGGCGCAGGCCGTGCTCTTCACGTGAAGGAGGTGTTTGCAGGCCTCCCTTCTGCGCGGCTTCCCGGTTCCCTGGAGCAGTGAGCTTCGTGCCGGCCTCCCCCCGCCTCGCTCTGAGGGAACCCGGTGAGCTAGAGCAGCGGGGTGGAGGCCTGGCCCCCACGCCCCCCACCCTCCCAGCTTTGTGAGGGATAACCCGGGGTGCGTGCCCGTCTCTTCTGGGCCTGTCTTGGGTTTTGAAAGCACCATTCCCAGCGTGTCTGTGGCCCAGCCGCCTCCTTCCAGCACAGGCCCCGGTGGCTCTCCGAGGCACCTCACCCTGTGGGGCCTTCCCTGAGTGCCTGTGGGGGTTGGAGGCGGGGCGTGTCTGTGTGCTCCTGGTCGGTCCCACTGGCTGTTGCCTCGTGCATCCGGTTGCAGCCTTACTGGGTCTACAGCCCGCTGTCGCCGTAGGAGAACCTGGGGGCGCCGTGGGGGCCTCCGCAGCATGCTGCCTGAGCTGTGGTCCCTGCCCTGTGGGCGGTGCGCGGGTTGTGTCCCCTCAGACCTGTGCCCTGCGGGTGACTGCCCCCTCCTCCCCGGCTGGCAGGGCCCCGTGCACCGGCCCAGGCTTCCATCCGGGCAGCACCTCCAGACTCCGTGACAGGCGTGGCACGGCCGTTTCTGGGCCTGGTACCCAGATGTCCCCTCCCCACATGGGCCTCTCTGGCCACCCTCTCCGCGCAGGGCTGCGGGGATGGGGCTCCGGGCCCTGGTGAGGGCCTTCTGAGGAGGGCTGCCAGGGCAGATCGGTGCCTGGATTTTCCGAGGATTAAAGTTAATTAAAGAGCTCTTCCTGCTTTCATTTCCTTGTATCTGCCAGCTATTTACATGCTAATGTAGGCCCTGCCGGGGGAGGAGAGAGGTGTCAGCTCCAGGCTGTTATCCTGCGAGCAAGCCGAGCCCTGGTTTATGTGTTTATATTGTGTCCCCGTGGGTTGTGAGAGGTGTGCGGATTCAGAGACGTTTGAAAGTCAGTGACTTGGTCTTTTCTTAAAAACTGTTTTCTGAACTGCCTTTGTGGCTGACTCGAGCTTTCTCTATTAAGGCTTCATCGTACACTGCATAGTTGAATGTATTATGCATGGTAATACCTTTACATAAGCGATTTTATAAATAAAAAAATGCAGAAAGTAGGGACCAAAGTTAGTTAAGTCCAGCGCTGTCTCCCCTGGGAGCCTGAGTTGGTGGTGGTGGCAGCTTTCAGCTCAGGGATCAGCTGCCGCTATGTCCGCTGGCTGGCGAGTCCGCCGACTGGAGGGAGAAAGGGCGGGAGCTTGAGGCACCTTTACCCGCGGAGGATGGCAGGTGTGTGTGGGCGGGCACCCTTTCTCTGGGCAGTAGAGACGACCGCCAGCCACGTTGCCGGGGTCACCTCCGACCCGGGTGCGTGCCCTCTGTCCTCTGGGTGTGGTGGTCTTGCTGGCACAGAACTGGATGCCTGTGGGGAGCTTTGGTGGCGGGGGGCCGGGAGGGCGGGCACCTGGGCCGTTGTCTCCCTCAGCCTCCCCCCACCCTTGGGGGCCACGTTGTTGATAGTGTTTCTGCGCCTTAGAAGTCATACCCTTCTGTTGGAGGCCTGCATTCCTTGGGCAGAGAGGGTTCTGTGACCCGAACCTGACGCCCCCGGCGCCTCCTCATCTGGTTTAACCCTGCAGGTGCGACTGTCACCTGTGAGCCAGGAGCCGAGCCAGACACCTGCTGCCACTCAGTCGCTCCTGATGGCGTCTGCTGCAGCGCCCAGCACCTCGAGGTGCCATCGTTTGCTGTGTGAACGATTCTGTTTCCAGGAAGATGGAGAAGACACGCTTCTCTCCATTTAAAAAAAAATTTTTTTTTATTGAAGGATAATTGCTTTACAGAATTTTGTTTTCTGTCAAACCTCAACATGAATCAGCCACAGGTGTACATATATCCCCTCCCTTTTGAACCTCCCTCCCGTCTCCGTCCCCATCCCAGCCCTCTAGTTTGACACAGAGCCCGTGTTTGAGTTTGCTGAGCCAAACAGCAAGTTCCCGCTGGCCGTCTATTTCACGTGTGGTGATGTAAGTTTCCATGGTACTCTCTCCATACATCTCACCCTCTCCTCCCCTCTCCCCATGGCCATAGGTCTGTTCTCTGTGTCTGGTTTTCCACTGCTGCCCTGAAAATAAGTTCTTCACCATTCTTCTAGATTCGGTGTCTGTGTGTCAGAATACAGTGTTTATCTCTCTCTTTCCGAGGCGCTTCACTCTGGGTGACAGGTTCTGGGCTCCTCCCCCTCATCAGAACTGACTCACGCATTCCTTCTGTGGCCGTGATATCCCACTGTGTCCATGTACCGCTGCTTCTTTATACGTCACCTGTCGGTGGGCATCTAGGTGTTTCCCTGTTCTGTCTGTTGTGAGTAGAGCTGCAGCGAACACTGGGGTACAGGTGTCTTTCAGCTTTGGTTTCCTCAGGGTGTACGCCTAGGAGTGGCTTGCTGGGTCATATGGGGGTTTTATTCCTAGTTTTTTAAGGAACCTCCGTACCATCTTCCATAGTGGCTGTATCAGTTTACATTCCCACCAACAGGGCAAGAGGATTCCCTTTTCTCCACACCCTCTCCAGCATTTATTGTTTGTAGACTTTCTGATAAGGGCCATTCTGACTGGTGTGAGGTGATACGTCGTGGTTTTGATTTGCGTTTCTCTAATAATGAGCGACGGTGAGCATCTTTTCATGCGTCTGTTAGCCATCTGTAGGTCGTCTTTGGAGAAATGTCTGTTTAGGTCTTTCCCCCACGTTTTGATTGGGTTGTTTGTTTTCCTGGCATTGAGTTGTATGAGCTGCTTGTATATTTTGGAAATTAATCCTTTGTCAGATGTTCATTAGCTATTATTTTCTCCCATTTTGAGGGCTGTCTTTTTACCTTGCTTTTGCTGTGCAAGAGCTTTTAAGTTTAATCCGGTCCCACTTGTTTGGTTTTATTTTTATTTCCCTTACTCTAGGAGGTGGGAGGATCTTGCCTTGCTTTATGTCATTGGGTTCTGCCTGTGTTTTCCTCTAAGAGTTTTACAGTTTCTGGTCTTTCTTTTAGGTCTTCAGTCCGTGTTGAGTTTATCTTTGTGTATGGTAATACAAAATCAGTACGCAGAAATCTCTTCCGTACTAACAATGAAAAATCAGAAAGAGAAATTAAGGAATCAACCCCATTCACCATTGCAACAAAAAGCATAAATATCTAGGAATAAACTTGCCTAAGGAGACAAAGAACTGGACACAGAAAGTTATAAGACACTAATGAGAGAAATCAAAGATGACACCAACAGATGGCGAGAGAGTCCACGTTCCTGGGCAGGAAGATTCACTATTGTGAAAACGACTGTGCTGCCAAACGCCATCTACAGGTTCAATGTGATCTCTATCGAATTACCAACGCCTTTTGTCACAGAACTGGAACAAAAAATTTCCCAGTTCATATGGAAACACAAAAGACCCCAAATAGCCAAAGCAGTCTTGAGAAAGAAGGATGGAGCTGGAGGAATCAAGCTTCCTGACTTCAGATTAGACTACAAAGCTACAGTCATCAAGACAGTATGGTATTGGCTCAAAAACAGAAATATAGACCAATGGAACAAGATAGAAAGCCCAGAAATAAACCCATGCACCTATGGGTACCTTCTTTTTGACAAAGGAGGCAAGAATATACAATGGGGCAAAGACAGCCTCTTCAACAAATGGTGCTGGAAAAACTGGACAGCTACCTGTAAAAGAATGAATTACACTTCCTAACAGCATACACAGTGATAAACTCAAACCCTGGATATTGTGTATGAGATGAGAAGGGTGGAGGCCCAGCTTCGGGACTCGAGGAACAGCTTGTGATGGGCTCTGCTGGGCTCTGTTTGAGGTCAGCTCCCAGATCAGCCAGAGGATGGGACAGCACAAGCCGGCTGTCCCCACCCAGCCAGAGCACCGGGCAGGCAGCGGCCGGGCAGACCTGATGTCTTCTGTGATAACTGGAAGCACAGGAACTGCAGTTAAAGTGTGACAGATGAACCTGTGGTAGGAAGGAGGGAACAGAGGGAGAGATCAGCCAGCAGGGAGATGGAGTGGCAGAAACGGCCCCGTGTGCCATAGGGAAACCCTGGAAGAGAGCTCAGGGCCCCCGAGGAGAGTGGGGACCCTCCTGCCCAGCGGCCCGGCAGAGGGGCTGGAGCCGGCCGGGCTGCAGGGAGGTGTCGGCGCTGGTGCGGAGTTTCACTTATGATGGGTCTCTTCAGGCTGCTTACTTCTTCGGCAGTCAGTTTTGGTGGTGTGTGTCTGCTGGGAATCTGTTCATTTCACGCAGGCTGTGTAACTTTGGGCGTCCAGTTGCTGAGGGAATCCCTCCGATCCTTGTTGCTCCTGTAAAGTCTGTGATCCTGCCTCGCCTCTCGTTCCTCGCTGTGGTAACTGGAATCTTGTCTCTTTTTCTGGGTCAGTCAATCCAGCTACAGCTAAAGCTTTATCAATTTTATTGATCTTCTCAAAGAACCAGCATTTGGCTCAGCTGGTCTTCTCTCTTGTTTCCCACTTTCCATTTAACTTATTTCTACTCTTGTCTTTAGTAATTCCTTTGTCTGCTTGCTTTGGGTTAACTGCAGAAGCAGTTCAGTGGGAGAAAGATAACCTTTTCCATAAATCGTGCTGCAGCAGTTAAGACATTCATAAAGCAAAAAAGTGAACCTTTTGTACAAAAATTAACTCAAGGTTAACCACAGACTTAAGTATGGAACCTAAAAGTAGGAAACTTTTATTCAGAAGGGAGATAAAATCTTCAGGATCTAGGCAGAGAGTTCTAGACTTGGCACCAAAATACAGTCAGTGGAAGGGAGATTTAGTAAGTTAGACTACACACTTCTCTGTGGAAAATCCCGTTAAGAGATGAAAAGACAGATACAGACTGAGAGCATATCTGCAAACCACGTGCCTGAGTAGAGAAGCGCCCTCGGCGCTGGACGGTGTGTAAACACCAGCTAGAAAGCCGGCAGAGGACTCCCGGGGTCCAGTGGCTCAGACCGCTCTCAGTGCAGGGGCCCAGGTTCGAGCCTGGTCCAGGAACCAAGATCCCAAAGGAAAGAAGGGGAAAGGGAACATCGCTCAGTCGTGTCCCCGACTCTTTGTGACCCCCTGGACTGTAGCCCACCAGGCTTCTCTGTCCGTGGGATTCTCCAGGCAAGAGTATTGCCAGTCCCTTCTCCAGGGGCTCTCCCTGACCCTGGGGTCAAACCCGGTCTCCTGAATTGCAGGCAGATTCTTTACCATCTTCGCATGTGCTGTCCCACATGTGTCCCGTATGACAGCCGAGGCCCGGTGCAGCCGCCGCAGGAGTCGGGCAGCCTGACCCTGCCTGGGCGTCCACAAGCCTGGACTTGAGCCCTCGATGAGGCTGCCTTGCATCAAAACCTGGGATGGAGGCAGCTCGCGGCTTCCGCTCGGCCTGCAGAGCAGTTGGGGTGGGGCTCCCTGTCAGGCGCTTGGTGTCCATGTTAAGACGGTCTCGTTTTAAGTCACCGTGAGCCGTTTGGGTCATTCCATGAGCGCCTGGGACGCGTAGCGCGGTGAGCGCTGGAGCGGCGGGGTGGCTGCCCAGAGCAGCCGGTCCTGAGCCCAGGCCTGTGCTGGGCGGTGATGCTCGCAGGACGTGGTCCCTCCTCGGGCCGCTGCCGAGCTCAGCCTCCACCTCCTGCAGCCCTGGGCTCCGAGCTCCGCCCTGCCGCTAGTGACCCAGGCAGGTTCTTCTCAGTCAGCCGGGGCTTCTTTGGGGGGTGGTGCCTGGCACCTGTGGGCATTCTGGAGCCAGGCCGTCTCGCGCCCAGCTCTCCCTTGAGCAGGGGTCACCAAGTGTCACTGCACTGCGGGTCGTGCGGGGCCAGTGGAGAGGGACGCAGGGCGAGGCGTGGCGAGATCCCCAGCCACCGGTGTCCGTGCCCCCAAGAAGGCTGTCCCCGAGGCTCCAGGCATTGTGCAGGGGTGGGCGGCCGTGCCCCGGGCCCTCTGACCCGGCCTCCGTTCCCCGGGGAAGGAAGCGGCGGGTGGAGCAGGCGGGCCGTCCCCCTGCAGCCAAGCTGGCCTGGCCCATGAGGTGGCCTGTGCCTGCCTCACCCGCCCTCCCTCTCCAGCCTGTCAGTTCCGCCTAAGCCGAGGCGGGTGGCCTCTGTGCGGCGTGCCGCGCTGAGCGGGCTTGGTGGGGGGGCACAGCTCCCTTCCTGGCTGGGGCCCGGCGGGGCGGTGCTGGCAGCCCTGGCCCCATCCTCCCTCGAGGGGTGCCTGCGCCGTGTGAGGCCCTGCTCTGGGAAGCTGTGAGCCGGGCAGGGTGGGTGCCAGGGAGGCATGATCCGGCTGACATAAATGAATGGACCTGTAAGAGAACAGTGGGGAGTCTTGAGTCAGGGAGCTCCGGGAGGTCGCCCTCTCCCGCCTCCAGTAGGTGTCGTGGAGCTTTTCATCAGGAGGTTGAAGGTGCAGGAACACGGCTGCTGGTGAGAAGTATGGAGACTCACAGATGAGCCGAGGCTCGTCCCTTCCCCCAAGACCCGCTGGCTCGTGTGGCCTTGGGCAGGGGGCCCTGGACAGTGACTCAGACCTCAGGTGGCTGTGCCCAGCGGCGCCGTGAAACCGGGACCACAGTCCTTCCTGGAGTGGGGCCTGTGAGCGGACTTGGAGGTGCCGGCAGGCTGCACGCACCCTGAACCCGCGGGTCAGAGCTGCCTTTCCAGTCCGGCAGCTGCCTCCAGGGGCCTGCTCTGCATCTGATGAGCTGTGAGCGATAAGACCGTGGAATGAGGCTGACACAGAAGGAGAGGCGCCTCGGGGGCAGGCTGGAGAGCCAGGGAGGAACACACTCTGGCCCTGAGCAGTGGGCGTGGATGGCAGGGGCCTGGGAAGCTGCTGAGCGCCGAGGTCAGGGTCTGCCGGCTCCAGCTGCCCCGGAGCCCAGCTGTGAGGTCGTGGACATGAGTACCTTCCAGCGAACCAGCCCATTAGGGAAGGTTAAAAACGCGTGTCCTCCATTTGCTGTGACCGGGGCGATGTCTTACTTGTTTAGGAAGCATTTCCATCAAGCACAGATGAACAGGTTTTGCCACTTGGAAAGGGTTCCACTGCCTCTAGTGAAGCCCAGCTCCTCCAGTCTGTCCTGGAGAAGCGTGTTGGGCAGCGCGTGTGCTGTGTGAGCCTGGGCGGCTTTGGGAGAGGCCAGCGAGGCCCGCATGTGGGCACGCTCCATCCAGCATTCATCCCTCATTTATTCAGGCTACTTACTGCAGGGAGTGTGTAGAACTGCCTTCTGTGAAAATACCCTCTAATCCACTGGTCATCCACCAGACGGCCTTTTCACCCAGGTAACTGGAGTTGCTGAGTTTCGACTTCTCTGAAAACATTTTCCATGAGAGCCTTTTTTCCCTCCAGCCTGGGCTGAGCCGCATCTCTGGGGGCGTCTCCTGTGCGGGTCCTGAGGTGTGACCCCTGCTGCAGGGGCGGGGCGTGGGGTGCCCACGGCCACCTCTCTGCCTGCTGTTCTGGGCCCTCCCTCTTGGCTGCGGCGGCCTGGAGGGTCAGGACTGGATCCTTGGCTCCTGGTGTGTCCCCAGGGAATGCCAGGGCTAGCGCCGTGTGGGTGACCTCAGGCCCCTGGAGTTGGACTTTCTCGGGAGGAAGACCCGGGGACCTCGGGCAAGAAGTGCCAGCCCTTTCCCAGAGCCCAGTGGGTGTGGGCTGGCCCTGGCTCAGTTCCACGGAGGCATCGGTCCGCTTCTGCTCCGTGCTTCCTCCCGGCCCTGCTCTCATCAGGATAGTCACGGCTCTCACAGTACCTCCTCTCGTCCCCGGTGTATTCCTCCCTGCTCCAGACACGCGGGCCTTCCCCTCCCGGCCCTCCTTCACTGAGCAGCGTAACTCCTGGGAGCCTGGCTGGAAGTCCGCGCCCCCACGGCCCACCTCTGCTGCGCCGCGCCTTCGACCGTGGGACCCCTTGGCCTCTGCGTGAGTTCTTCCTGCTCAGCAGGTGTGGGGGGGGAGTAGGCCGTGGGCTGGGGTTTTTCCCGGGAAGCTGTGTGTGAGTGTGCAGCCAGAGCCTTGCTGGAGCTGCACAGCGTCTTGTGTCTTTAAGACGTTCGTTGGCTTCCTGTCGGCGCGTGATACTTGGGGAGGCTCCGCGGGTTTGGAACTGTGCAGCCTGTGCCCGCTTGTGCTGCTTTCTGCTGCTCGGGTTCCTTTCTGTGTCACGGGTGTGCCATCCGAGAGCTTGTCCTCCTCCTGTTGGTGGGTGTTCGGGCTGCTTTCTCGGCGACGGTGACCGATGCCGCCGTGACATCTTTCCGCTTATCTTGCAGTCACGCACGCGCACGAGTTCTGTCTGCACATCCCTGGGAGGCTCCGTCACGTGTTCTAGCTGGCCGGGGGCTGTGACGGCTGCAGGCCTGCGGCAGGGCACTGGCATTCCGGTGGCTTCAGAGTCTGGCTCACACTTCGCGTCGTCCGTGCTGCCTCGCACCCTGCCGTTCCCCGAGGGCCAGCTGCTCCGATGTTTGCAGCATGTTGCGCCTCCCGGGCAGGCTGAGCGGGGGCACCCCTCCTGTGCGGATGGGCCGTTTGGAGACCCACTTTGGTGAAGCCCCCTCCAGATTCGCTGCCCTCTCTGTTCTCTTTCTGGCCGCCTTCTTCCTGATTTGTAAGAATTATTTGTATATTCTGCATCCTAGCGTTTTATCAAGTATTTGTCTGCAGGTACCTTCTCCTAGCTTTTCCCTCTAACTTAACAGAGCTCTTAATCTTAACAAGATACACTCTTGCGAATGTGAAAATTCCTTTACAGTTACCGCTGTTTGTGTGTTCCCTGTTTAAGAAGCTTTGCTTGCCCCGAGACACTGAGGTGTCTTTTCATAGTATTTTCTTTAACACTTTGCTTTTTCACACATAACTTCACAGCACAAAGCTTTATCTTATTTGGCAAGCTTGGTTTTCTGCCCACAGGAATATTCAGTTGACTCGACAGCATTTATTGAGACGATGGGCCTTTCGGGCTCCTTGTGTGAAACTAATCGCCCCTCTGTGCTGGGCTGTCCCTGCCCCTCTCTCTCGTGGGAACCGCACTGCTATAATCCCTGAGACTGCGGTCTGGTAGGGAGCCCACCCTCCTCGCCAGCCTACTGCCCGGGCCGACCACCACCCTCCGCATCTCCACATCGAGCTTAGAGCTCAGCCTGTCAGCCTCCACTGATAAAGCTACCGAGGTTTTACTGGGGGTACAGCGATTAACTAACATCGTTATAGCATTAAATCTTTGATCCATGAACGTGTTTATTTCTCTCCACGTTTTTAGGTCATTAATTTCTCTCAGTAATGTTTGCGAAGTTTTCTGGGTAGACATCTCATCTCGTAGGGTTTTTTTTTTTTTTAATGATGATGTTATAAATGGCATCTTTTCCAGGATTTCTTCTTGGAACCCTTTTTGCCAGCATGTAGAAATGTAGTTGAACGTTGGGTGTTGACTTTGATCCAGCAACATGACTAAGCTTCCTTGTTTTAATAATTTATTTGTAAATTGTCTTGGGTTCTCCACCTTCTCAGTGACTATTAGTAGTTTTTCGTTTCCTCCTGATCTCCATGCCTTACTCCGCTGCTTAGGATCCCCGGTGCTGGCTGGAGCAGGAACGTCATAACTCTGCTTCTGTTTCAGCCCCTTCCCCCTGCCTCGCCCATCACAGCCGCGGACTTAGGCCAAAGAGGGTCTTCTTTCCTCCCCGTCTGCTGAGGGGGCTTCTCCATCCTATTGTTTTAATTCTGAGTAGCTGTTGGATTTTAATCCGATGCTTTTACTGCGTATATTGAGCCGATCATGATTTTTTTCTTTATTCTGTTAATTTGGAGAATTTAATTAATTGGTTTTCAAATGTTACAGCAAAACTGCATTCCAGGAATTAAACAAACTTGTCTGTGGACTGTCCTTGCAAGTAATGCTTTATTTGGTTTGCTAATAAGCAGTCCAGGGATTTTGCTTCTGTGTTTATGAGAGCTCTTGACAGTTTTTATTTCTTACAAAGTTTCCTTAGCAGGTTTTGGTGTCATGGTTTTTCTGGCTTTATAAAATGCATTAGAAGGTTCTTTCCCTTCTTTGTAAGAGTTTGTGTGAGATTGGTGATATTTCTTTCTTTAAAGTTTGGTGGAGTTCACCAAGAAAGGCATCCAGACCTGGAGTTTTTGTGTTGGGAAGATTCTGTATTGGGGCTTTGATTTCTTTTAATAGCTTTGAAACTATTCAGATTTTTTTTAAAATTCTTGATTCAGTGGTGATAAGCCTTTAGGGAAAAAAACAAAAAAAGGAATTTAAGTGCATCGTGTTAGATTTTAAAATATTTCTGTGGTCTGTAGTTACGTCTTCCTTTTCTGGCTCATTATTTGGTTATCAATCTCTCTCTTGAAGTGTCTCATCAAGGTTCATCAGTTTTATTAATCATTTGGATGAACCAGCTTTTGGTATTATTGACTCTATACTCTGTATTCTATTTCATTAATTTCTGTTTTTATATTTACTATCACTTTTCTTTGGTTTTTCTTGTTCAGACTTTCTCAGTCATATGTGTAGTTGATTGGTTCTATCTTTCTCTTCTAATATATTCATTTAAGGATGTAAATTTAGATGCAGAGTTCAGCGTTGATATACCGTATTTTCCCTATTTAGTTCAAAACACTTAGCAGTTTCCACTGTGACTGCGTATATACGTATCTGTTACCACCGGCTCCTCCACGCGTCCGTGGGGCCCTCCTCCTTGTGCCAGAAGGGGATCCTTTAGCGTTTCCCCTTGGTGTGGCTGTGTGCTGAGGAATGGCCTGAGTTTTTCTTGGTTTGGAAATGTTTTTATTAAACTTACTTTTGGAGGACCTTCTTGCTGGGCGCAGACATGGTGGGCAGCGCCCTGTGACAGGCCCTCGCTGTTGACGCTCATCGCCTCTGTTCAGAAGCGCGCTGTCCTCTGACGCTGGCGGCCGGCCTCACCTCCCTTTGCCGTCTGAGCCGTGTGTCCTGGCGTCCTCCGGGGCCCGTCCAGGGCTGCAGGGCTGGCCTCTGAGCGGCCTACGTGGAGTTGCCGCAGCCTCGTCCCCGGGTCTGGCATGGGCATGGACCCCGATGGACACAGGAGTCACAGCTGCAGAGCAGTGCACAGACGCCGTGGTCCCCAGGCTGTGTGCAGACCCTCTCTGCCTGTGCGCCCAGGGCCTTCTCCCTCTGTCCCGCCCAGCCAGGCCCGCTCACCCCCTGCAAGTTCTCTGTCTGGTCTTTGAGACCCAAGGTAACATGAGGCTGTGTTACCCCAACCACCGTGTCTGTTAGGAGTATGGGGCCATCAGGACCAGCGGTTCCCTCTCAGCCTGGAGCTGCGAGGCTGAGGGCGGAGCAGGGTCGTGGCCCCTGCCTTGGCGGCTGGGCGTGGCCTCCGCTCTCCCAGCCCCTGTGGGCGCAGCAGGCCGGGCCTGGGACTTGGGGGCCTCGTCCATCCCTGCCCCTCCCCGTACCCGCAGCTTGTCTCTCCCAGGAGATGGGGTTACACTGATCACATGACCAGCAGGGTGGTGAGGACAGGCAGGATTGCGGGTCCCCAGGGAGAGGCGCCCCGCCGGGGCCCGTCTCGTCTCGTCTGCACCCGGAGGGTCCACCCGGCCCCTGCGTGCTGACCTGTGTTTTCAGGAGTGAATGGCCACACTCGTTCAAGTGAAAACCAGAGCGCTTCACCGTATGTGGACTCTGTTGTTAAAAAGTCATTATCGGATCAAGCCAGCACAATTCTCCTGACTTCGTGACTGATGACAAAACAGTTTCTGTAGAAGGTACAAACAGCAAACTTTCAATGTTGAGTCTTCTTTTTCGATAGCCTGGAGATGTAACAGAAGAGATCCGTAGTGAGAGGCGGCATTGTGGAGATTTACTGGTCAATAAAGGCAACAATTACCTCTTGTTTATGAAAGGAAAGCCCTCCCGGCCCTGGCCCCCACGTGCCCTGCCGCTCTGTGATGACGACTGTAACCAGCTCGGGACCATAAAAGTCAATGGGAAGATATAGGATTTCAATAAAACTATGACACTCGATAAACCGGCCTGTTGGAAACAAATTTTCCACGGGTGTGTGACCAGTTCCAGTTGGGTTTGTAACTTTAATTTCTCACTTATTGAATTTTTTGTCACCACCTAATGATGAAGTCTGTGCCGGGGTGATGGCCCAGCCGGAGGCTCACGAGACTGCTGAGCTCGGCGGGCGAGGGCCCGTGGGCCCCCGAGGTGTGCAGCGTGGTCCTGTGAGCACCCGCCGTCTCCAGTCTCACCTGAGGAGGGGCCCAGGCCGGCCGGGGGGCTGCCTGGTGTTCAGGCTGCAGGAGCAGTTGGGGCGCGTCTGTCCCGGGCGGGCGGGCCTCCGCTTACGGAAGCACCAGTTAAGACGACGTGGGCAGAGCGCCTGTGGCCTTTCCCCCATCTGTTCCAGGTCTGAGAATGTGCCTCGGGGCCAGTGCCAGTGTGGGCTGACCCTGCAGCTTGCCTGGTTGCTGCTCTGGCAGGCATGGGGGCTGCGGGGGCACCAGCAGGGTGTGGGGCGAGGTTGCCTGACCCTCCCCAGCGGCTGCGCCCAGCTCGCCCGCAGGGACGCCGCACCCATGAACACGTGGCGTCTGTTTGCCTGTGTGGACGGGATTGCTGCTGTCACTGTGAGCCTCGTGGGCCCCAGGGCCTCGGCTGGGCGCTTGGTCCAGGACAGTGTTGGTTGTCCCGGGCAGCCTGTGAGAGCCGCTGATGAGGATGGAGGCTCAGGAGGCGAGGAGCAGAGCTGGGACTTGGACGTGGTCTCATGAGCACATCCTCCCAGGCTCTGCCGGCCCAGGCGGAGGCCGCCCAGCTGTGTGTCCTGCTCTCCAGCGTGGCCGGCACACTGCGGCTTCACCCACCAGAAACATGGGCTCTCGGGCCCCACCCAGACCTGCTGGAGCTCTCAGGACCTTTCACAGCAGGCAGGAACATTGCGCAGCGGTGCCCCGTGAGCCTGCTGCGTGCAGGGAGCTGATTCTGTTTACTTATGTTGCCCACATGGGCCTCATCAGCGACGGCTGGGGGCACCGGGCGGGAGGAGGGCAGGCGCCCGCACCAGCTCCTGCTCAGGAAGAGGTCTCCCCTCCACGTTCGCCCCAGCGTCAGGCCCTCAGGGGGGCAGAGACCTCCTTTCTTGGAGCCAGAGCAGCTCCACTCCTGGACGCGGGGTGGCCTGCGGTCTCCAGGACTCTGTGGGACCCCTGGTCACCAGCGTTTCGGGAAGGCCCTCCCGTCTGGCTTTGGTGCAGTGTCCGTCTCCCCCGGGCCCTGGCCTCCTGGCTCAGGCTGTCGGCCTTCACGTCACTGAGCGGTGACGAGACTCCTGTCGGCTTTTAGGGGTGGGATCAGTGTGTCCCACGAAACCTGAGCTGCGTCTTTACCAGGCAGGGAGGGGGGCCAGGCATGGCTGGGGCACGTTGACGCCTTGAACTGTGGCCTCTCGCGTCCCACGCGTTCCGGGGAAAGGGGCGCCCTCCACCCCTCGCCTGTGAGTCTCTGAGCGCTGCAGGCCTGATGGTGCCACTCGAGGCTGGGTGGTCGGCGTGCGCCCCACCCGAGGACGGCAGGTGGGCCCGCTGCCACAGGCCGAGCTCTGCCGGGGTTCAGAGAGGCCAGGGCCTGGCCCGGCCTCGGTCCTCTGCCAGGCTCGGTTCTGCTCGAAGTCTTCAAAAAGCCTGGCAGCCTGCTCCCAGACTTGACCCCATGACCCCTGCGCTGCTATGTCTTACCCCCAGCCTGACCTTTGCCGTCTCGCCCACAGGAGCGTGACGGCATGCGGGCCATCCTGGGCTCGTATGACAGTGAGCTGACCCCGGCCGAGCACTCGCCCCAGCTGACCCGCCGCATGCGCGAGGCCGAGGAGATGGCGCAGAAGGTGCAGGCACACAGCTCGGAGGTGGAGGTGAGTGCGGGGGGCGGGGGCGGGCCCGAGACGCTGACCGAGAGCCCCGCACGGGGGGCGGGGGGCGGGGGGCGAGCCCGAGACGCTGACCGAGAGCCACGCACGGGGAGGGCCGTGCCCGAGATGCTGACCAAGAGCCACGCACGAGGCGCCACACCCAAGTTCCTGGCTCTCTGCACCCCCAGCCCCGCTGTGCGCCACGCACACTCAGTCAGGTCGTCGCGAGGCTGGCCAGGTCGTCGCGAGGCTGGCGGGGCGTCTGGGGCAGGTGGAGGGAAGCTGCCCCCTCTGCGGTGGGAGTCAGGACTGGGCCCGCCCTGCTGAGAGCCGTTTGCCCCCGGCACCACCAGGCGGCAGCAGACGGAGCCAGCACCCTGCTCCAGGTCGGCGCGGCCAGGGCTGGACAGGGGCTGTGCCGAGGGGCCTGGCCGGCACGCAGGACACTCAGGGCGGGCTTCCGCTCAACCTGGGCGCTCCTCCTGCTCAGCTCTTGCCCCGTATCTCAGAGGCTCCTCCTCCCGGCGCCCCCCCCCCCCCCCGCCACCGCCCCGGCCTTCCGCTAACCTCTGTGCCGGCACCACCTCCGTGGGCCCTGGAGTCCGCCCGGTAGGAGCCCCTGGGCGCGAGGCCCCTGGCAGGACAGGCCTGAGCCGTCACCTGCGTGTCTGCTCCCGCGGCCCCTCGGAAGGGGGCAGCGCCGAGGTGTCTGACTGACCCCCCCCAGCCCAGTGGCTCCACATGGCCCCAGGACTGCAGGCGGGCCTGGGGTCCTCCTGGCGGCTGTCCTGTTCTTGTTTTAGTAACAGTAATATCTCATGTCTCTGAAGCTTGAAAGCTACCCACACTTGGAAACTTTAGAAACTGCTTCAAGCTGCTTCCAGACGTTTATTAGTTGAGCATCACATACTGACAGACAGTAGAGAGTGACTTAACTTTACAGAGCCTGTTAGTTAGTGGTTATTTGCAGCCTCCAGGCAAGCCCTCCATCACTCAGCACTGAGCTGTGCGCACTGTTAGGGTGCTGGTGGGGAGGAGCCCTGTCCTGCCCGCTGTGCGCACTGTTGGGGCTTCATGGGGAGGAAGCCCCGTCCTGCCCACTGTGGGCACTGCTGGGGCTTCATGGGGAAGGAACCCCGTCCTGCCCGCTGTCTCAGGAGCTGCAGGGAGCAGCGGTGCCTGCAGAGAGCGCAGCCCTACAGCTCACTGGGCCTCATGGTGTGCGTGGAGCGAGAGCTGGTCTGGGGCGGGGCGTGCCCGGGGTCTGGCAGGCCTGGTGGCAGGTGGGGCTCCCTCTCCCTGCCCTCCCCTCCTCGCTCTTCTCCTCTTTTGCTTCTTTCTGTTCCGTCTTGGCTCCGTCCCTTTCTGCCTTCACCCCTCCCTGTCCTCTCTCACCTTCCTCTGCCCTCTGCTTTTTCTCGGCCTTTCTCCAGCCCGCTGCTCATCCTCAACCTCCTCTTTCTCCTCAGCAGGCTGTGTCCATGAGGGACCCACAGGAAGGCCTGTGGGCCATGGGCCGTGTGACCATGTGGTCTTGATGTTCAGCTCAGGGGCCGTAGCGTGAAAGCCACGGGCCCTCGGCAGATGGTGGGTGAGGCTCTCTGTTAATGAAACTTTATTGACAGAACCGGGAGGGGGCTGGATTGGACGCTGGCTGCAGTTGTCGGCCGTCTGTCTTAGCGCCTCTGTTCTGGAACCCCGAGGACCCTGCTGCCGATGTGAGAGCCGCCACGCCTGCTCCGCGGGCCCAGCCAGGCGCCCACCCGCAGGTGCGGGGGACGGGCACGCCCATGGCTCTCGCTTGCTGGGGAGGAGTGGGACCCATGGATGTGAGCACAGGGATCTGAAAGCACACCCACTTCGTACACAGGCATCCCATTCCACTCATTTAGCTTAATCAGCCAGTTCTAATGGGAAACGTGTTTTGATTCTGGCAAAAACATCTCAGTGCGACACGCCGGAAGTGTTGAGATTGGGAGAATCCCAGCAGCCCGTGTCTGCTGCTGTCTTGCACGGCTTCTGTTTATTCCGTTTAATAAAGTGGCTGCAGAAGTTGGTGGCATATGTCGTGAGTCCTCTTCTGTCAACAGAGCTATAAACATGCAGCTCACGCCACCTTGATTCAAGATATTAGCCTGAGTTGTGTCTCCAATTTATTTAATTAAGCAGATTACGGTGCTGTGGGCTGCATGGAGGTCTGTGGAAAATCCCAGTTTCATAACGTAGCGGTTAATTCCTGGCTCCAGCTTAGGAAAAGGTGGACGTGGCGCTGCTTCTCCCGTGACTTAGGCCAGGGCTTACGTCGGTGTTTCTGTTACCGCCTCCCGGCCTGGGGCCCGCTACGAGGAACAGCAGGTTTTGAAGCCTAGGCTGCTCACCAGGTCCAGGCTTTCTCTTACTCGTGGAAGTACGTGAGTGGTGCTGCCCTTACATAAGGATCTTGAACTGAGTCCTGTAAAAAGCACAGCTGAAACAAACCGGACAATCTTGAGACAGAATTCCAGGATGAGCAAGAGCTAAAGAGAAGCGGCGGGGAGGAAGGAGGCGCTCGGGGAGCAGACAGCACCTGCGCCCGGGCCGCCGCCTCTGGCCGCAAGGACCAGGCTGATGGGCGGCGGCCCTGCTGCTTTTAGCTTCCTGAGGACCCTCTGTGCCGTTGGCCATCGCGGCTGTGCCGGTTTGCGCCTGCCCCACCCCCCACGGCAGCGCAGGACACACTTCTGCACACTCACCCCTGCGGCATTTTGGTGACACCCCTCCTGCCAGGCGCGAGGGGACCCCTCACCGCTTGTGCTTTGCGTCTCCCTGACGGCCAGCGACGCGGAGCATCTTTCCTCTTGGCCATTTTTCTTCTTCTTTGGAGGAACGTCTGTTCAGATCCTTTCACCATTTTTAAATTGGTATTTTTTCATATACAGTTTCCTGAGTTCCTTATGTATGTCAGATAGTAACTCCTGTTTGCTAAATCGTTTACACACTCTCTCCCGTTCTGTAGGTCGCCCTTCCTTCTGTTCCCTTGCTGTGCAGAAGCTTCGCAGTTTGCCTTTTCTGCTTCTGCCACACTTGTCGTGGACTGTTGGTCGCGTCCGCTTTGGGCCTGTCGCGTACTTTGGAAAGCGTGCACTGCTGGACAGTGTTCGTCCAAAATCCAGGAGCACAGAGTATCTTTCCCTTTGTTTACGTCGTATTCCATTTCTATCAGAGTCTTATATTTTCGAGTGTATAGTTCTTTTACCTCCTTGGTTAAATTCACTATTTTTATGAATTAGTTTTCAGCTTTGCTGGCTCTTGGCCGCTGCTCGGGGTTTTTCTCTCGTTGTGGTGCGCGGGCATCTCATCGCCGTGGCTTCTCCTCTTGCGGAGCACGGGCTCTCCAGGGTGAGAGGGCTTCAGGAGTCGTGGCACGTGGGCCTCGCAGCGGCAGTTCCCGGACTCTGGAGCACAGGCCTAGGAGCCGCGGTGCACGGGCGTACTGGATCTCCCCAGACCAGAGACCTGACTCTCGGCTCCTGCATTGGCGGGTGGATTCTCTCCCGCTGAGCCACCAGGGGAGCCCTGTTTCATGGTTGCTTGCTGCTGTTGTTCTGACAGCTGCTCTGCTGCCTGTGCCGGGCCCTGCGCTTCCTCCAGTGAGGCGGTCCTCGTGGCCAGCAGGTAAGCTGTTCATGTATACGAAATCCCTTCCCAGAGAGTCTGGGATGGACATGTACACACTGCTGCATTTAAAATAGACCTACTCTAGAGCACAGCCCGCGAGGAGCTACCCCACGTCCAAGCTAAGGAGCAGCGGCTGTGCTTTGCTGGAGCAGCCGCGAGGACATACCCCACGTCCAAGGTAAGAGAAACCCCAGTAAGACGGTAGACACTGAGAGAGGCATCAGAGGGCAGACAGACTGAAACCACAATCACAGACAACCAGCCAATCTGATCACACGGACCACAGCCTTGTCTAACTCAGTGAAACTAGGCCATGCCGTGTGGGGCCACCCAAGACGGGCGGGTCATGGTGGAGAGGTCTGATGGAATGTGGTCCACTGGAGAAGGGAATGGCACACCACTTCCGTATTCTTGCCTTGAGAACCCCATGAACAGTATGAAAAGGCAAAAAGATAGGACACTGAAAGATGAACTCCCCAGATCTCCAATATGCTACTGGAGATCAGTGTAGAAATAACTCCAGAAAGAAAGAAGGGATGGAGCCAAAGCAAAAAGAGCACCCAGTTGTGGATGTGACTGGTGATGGAAGCAAGGTCCCATGCTGTAAAGAGCAATATTGCATCAGCTCAGTTCAGTTCAGTCGCTCAGTCGTGTCCGACTCTTTGTGACCCTATGAATCGCAGCACGCCAGGCCTCCCTGTCCATCACCAACTCCCGGAGTTCACTCAGAGTCGTGTCCATCGAGTCCGTGATGCCATCCAGCCATCTCATCCTCTGTCGTCCCCTTCTCCTTCTGCCCCCAATCCCTCCCAGCATCAGGGTCTTTTCCAATGAGTCAACTCTTCACATGAGTTGGCCAAAGTATTGGAGTTTCAGCCTCACCATTAGTCCTTCCAGTGAACACCCAGGACTGATCTCCTTTAGGATGGACTAGTTGGATCTCCTTGCAGTCCAAGGGACTCTCAGGAGTCTTCTCCAACACTACAGTTCAAAAGCATGAATTCTTTGGCACTCAGTTTTCTTCACAGTCCAACTCTCATATCCATACATGACCACTGGAATTTAACTCGAATGACCATTATATCTACTACTGTGGTCAGGAATCCCTTAGAAGAAATGGAGTAGCCATCACGGTCAACAAAAGAGTCCGAAATGTAGTACTTGGATGCAATCTCAAAAACGACAGAATGATCTCTGTTCATTTCCGAGACAAACCATTGAATATCATGGAAATCCAAGTCTATGCCCCAACCAGTAACACTGAAGCTGAAGTTGAGCGGTTCTATGAAGACCTACAAGACCTTCTATAACTAACACCCAGAAAAGATGTCCTTTTCATTATAGGGGACTGGAATGCAAAAGTAGGAAGTCAAGAAACACCTGGAGTAACAGGCAAATTGGGCCTTGGAGTACAGAATGAAGCAGGGCAAAGTCTAACAGAGTTCTGCCAAGAGAACGCACTGGTCATAGCAAACACCCTCTTCCAACAACACAAGAGAAGACTCTACACATGGACATCACCAGATGGTTGACACTGAAATCAGATTGATTATATTCTTTGCAGCCAAAGATAGAGAAGCTCCATACAGTCAACAAAAACAAGACCGGGAACTGACTCTGGCTCAGATCATGAGGTCCTTATTGCCAAAGTCAGAATGAAATTGAAGAAAGTGGGGAAAACCACTAGACCATTCAGGTATGACCTAAATCAAATCCCTTATAACTATACAGTAGAAGTGAGAAATAGATTTAAGGGCCTAGATCTGATAGAGTGCCTGATGAACTATGGATGGAGGTCGTGACATTGTACAGGAGACAGGGATCAAGACCATCCCATGGAAAAGAAATGCAAAAAAGCAAAATGGCTGTCTGGGGAGGCCTTACAAATAGCTGTGAAAAGAAGGGAAGCAAAAAAGCCAAGGAGAAAAGGAAAGATATAAGCATCTGAATGCAGAGTTCCAAAGAATAGCAAGGAGAGATAAGAAAGCCTTCCTCAGCGATCAATGCAAAGAAATAGAGGAAAACAATAGAATGGGAAAGACTAGAGATCTCTTCAAGAAAATTAGAGATACCAAGGGAACATTTCATGCAAAGATGGGCTCGATAAAGGACAGAAATGGTCTGGACCTAACAGAAGCAGAATATATTAAGAAGAGGTGGCAAGAATACACAGAAGAACTGTACAAAAAAGATCTTCACGACCCAGATAATCATGATGATGTGATCACTAATCTAGAGCCAGACATCTTGGAAAGTGAAGTCAAGTGGGCCTTAGAAAGCATCACTACAAACAAAGCTAGTGGAGGTGATGGAATTCCAGTGGAGCTGTTTCAAATCCTGGAAGATGATGCTGTGAAAGTGCTGCACTCAATATGCCCAGCAAGTTTGGAAAACTCAGCAGTGGCCACAGGACTGGAGAAGGTCAGTTTTCATTCCAATCCCAAAGAAAGGCAATGCCAAAGAATGCTCAAACTACTGTACAATTGCACTCATCTCACATGCTAGTAAAGTAACGCTCAAAATTCTCCAAGCCAGGCTTCAGCAATACGTGACCCGTGAACTTCCAGATGTTTAAGTTGGTTTTAGAAAAGGCAGAGGAACCAGAGATCAAATTGCCAACATCCTCTGGATCAACGAAAAAGCAAGAGAGTTCCAGAAAAACATCTATTTCTGCTTTATTGACTATGCCAAAGCCTTTGACTGTGTGGATCACAATAAACTGTGGACAATTCTAAAAGAGATGGGAATACCAGACCACCTGACCTGCCTCTTGAGAAATCTGTATGCAGGTCAGGAAGCAACAGTTAGAACTGGACATGGAACAACAGACTGGTTCCAAATAGGAAAAGGAGTACGTCAAGGCTGTATATTGTCACCCTGCTTATTTAACTTCTATGCAGAGGACATCATGAGAAACGCTGGACTGGAAGAAACACAAGCTGGAATCAAAATTGCCGGGAAAAATATCAGTAACCTCAGATATGCAGATGACACCACCCTTATGGCAGAAAGTGAAAAACTAAAGAGCCTCTTGATGAAAGTGAAAGAGGAGAGTGAAAAAGTTGGCTTAAAGCTCAACATTCAGAAAATGAAGATCATGGCATCTGGTCCCATCACTCCATGGGAAATAGATGGGGAAACAGTGGAAACAGTGTCAGACTTTATTTTTCTCGGCTTGAAAATCGGTGCAGATGGTGACTGCAGCCATGAAATTAAAAGACTTTTACTTCTTAGAAGGAAAGTTATGACCAAGCTAGACAGAATATTAAAAAGCAGGGACATTACTTTGCTGACTAAGGTCCGTCTAGTCAAGGCTATGGTTTTTCCTGTGGTCATGTATGGATGTGAGAGTTGGACTGTGAAGAATGCTGAGCGCTGAAGAATTGATGCTTTTGAACTGTGGTGTTGGAGAAGACTCTTGAGAGTCCCTTGGACTGCAAGGAGATCCACCCAGTCCATTCTGAAGGAGATTAGCCCTGGGATTTCTTTGGAAGGAATGATGCTAAAGCTGAAGCTCCAGTACTTTGGCCACCTCATGGGAAGAGTTGACTCATTGGAAAAGACCCTGATGCTGGAAGGGATTGGGGGCAGAGGAGAAGGGGACGACAGAGGATGAGATCGCTGGATGGCATCACCGACTCGATGGACATGGGTTTGGCTGGACTCCGGGAGTTGGTGATGGACAGGGAGGCCTGGCGTGCTGCGGTTCATGGGGTGAGAAAGAGTCGGACGCGACTGGACTGGACTGAGCTGATGCTGCTGTAAACGGGCCTGTCTCGCTCCTTCGTCAGATGCGCCACCATGGGCGTAGAGAAGCAGCTCCTGGAGGTCCGGGCTTGCGGGTCTGTGTTGCTGTGGAACTTCCTCTTGTCGCGGTGGGCAGGGGCTCCCCTCGGTTGCCGTATGGGCTTCTTGTGGTAGCGTCTCGTCTCAGAGCCGGTTTCATTTTGTTTTTGTTCTTTTGGCACCGTTGTCTGGCTTTCGTATCGGTAACGCTGGCCTTGTGAAATGAATTTGAATGTGTTCCCTTCTCTTTGATTTTTTGGAAGAGTTCAAGCAGGACTGGTATTAATACTTTTTTAAATGGTAAAATTCGCCAGTGAAGCCCTGTAATCCTGGACCTTTCTTTGTAGGGAGGGGTTTTTTTTTTCCATTAATTCTTGTTACTTGTTATTGGTTTGCTCAGACCTTTTATTTTTTTTAAGGTTTTCCTGATTGTGTGTTTCTAGGAGTTTGTTTCCCCCGTCGCCCAGCTTTCTGGGGTGTTGATCACGGCAGTCCTTCAGTTTTTCTGTTTCTGTGGCGCCCTTTGTCATGTCTTTGCTTTCATCTCTGATTTTATTTACTTGAGCTTTATCTTTTTCCTTAGTTCAGCTAGAAGTTTGTCAGTTTTATCTGTTAAAAAGACAGCTCCTGGTTTTGTTGACCTTTTCCATCTGGCCCCTGGGTGGTTGTCTGAACCCGCGTTCTCTGAGGGGATAACGGCTGAGCTGCTTCTTCCCCTCGCGACACCCTCCGCCGGGACGCTCTTCCAGGTCAAGAGGCCTTGGGGTTGGTCTCTGGTCTGGCCTCCCGCCCGCAGTGATGTCTCAGAGGCAGAGGGCTGGTGAGGCGAGAGCTCTGGAGGACGGGGGCTGAAACCTGGCACTTGCCCAAGTTCCAGGGCGCTGGAGCTGTGGTCCCAGGCCCACTGCCTGCAGGGTAAGCACCCCGGCTGTCAGTGAGGGTGGACTGAGCCGGAACAGGGGCCAGGCCCACCATGGACGTGCCCGCAGTGGTCCTGAGTGCGTGGCAGGGCCCGGCTCGCTCCAGGCCTGGGAGACGTTCGGTTCATCCAGGGCTCCCTAGGGGTGAAGGGCTCCATCCTGCGGCTGCCCTAGAACCACGACTGCCCGCAGAGCCTGGCACCAGGCCGAGCCCCACACGCTGCTTCCCTGGCCCCTGCCAGCCCCACTTACAGGCTGATGTGTCTGCGGCCTCAGGAAGCGCGGCGCACCCCTGCCTGCAGCCTGGCGTCCACGAGGGCGGGGGGGGGGGGCGCGCCGTCTGCCCCACGTTCGCTTCCTGGTGAGGGTGCGTCTGGGGTGCTGCCTGGACGTGCCCTTCAACTAGCGTCTGTCTTTGCGATTTGTCACCATCCTCTGTGTGCAGTGAGCCGGAAGGCAGGGGCCTGAATCTCGTCTCCTGTCCCTGTGACCTTGGGCGTCGCCTGTCCCGCCTGCACTGGGCGGCGTCCGTGCTGGCTCAGGGGCAGTTCTCACTCAGAGATAAAAGCAGCCCCTCGTGGTCTGGGTGCAGCCCTCCCCTGCGGCAGGCGGTGCGCAGCCCTGACGGCTCTGCGGTCACCGGACGCCTCCCGGTGACGGCCCCTGAGCTGGTCGTCTCCTCCGTCCACACACCTGCCCCGCCAGCTCCGCTCCACACAGCGCAGCCAGAGGGAACATGTCCCCCGAGGACTCAGGGCGGCTGTGCCTTTCAGGAAGCACCCTGGTCTGGGCCGCGTGAGGCGCCGTGGAGTCCCCGGACGGAGTCTCCCGTGCGGCCTGCTTTCTTCCCGCGCCCCCGCACTGCGCCCCCGTGTAAGGCTGCCCTGCAGGGTTCCCCCCTCAGCACCACCTCGGGTCCCCCCCTGGTTGCAGAGCACGCCAGCTAGGCGACCACCAGTGCCTTGCTCCCCCAGGCGAGGAGCCGGCCGGGGCAGTGAGGGCTCCTCCGGCCTCTGTGCCCACGTCCAGACCCGGGCGTCGAGGCTGCGTGTGGCCTGCAGCCGCCCTCGTCCTGCACCCCCGGGTCTCCCGAGTGGCCGAGAGGGGGGTCCTGTGGCCCTGCCCCTCTGCACAGTGTCCCCTCCTGCGCATCCCGTCCCCAGGGCCCTGCCCAGGCCAAGGGCATGTGAGGACAGGAGCCGGTGCGGTGGGGGCCCGTCTCCTACGTTTCCATCCTTCAGACCCGAGTTCTGGGGGGCCTGCCAGGAAGCTGATGTTTGCGGGGTTTTGCTGAGGAGGGAGGGTCGACCTGGCACCTGTGGCTTCATTCTGCCCCCACTCCAGTAGCCTTTCCGGAGCCCAGTTGCCACAGCGGCCTGGTCCTGCCTCCTTGGCTCCTCTGGGGGCCGTCCTGACGTCTTCCCGGGCCCCTGGTCTGCGCTGAGGAAGGGCTGCAGCCAGTGCTGGTGAGGAGCTTCCCCGCCGCCACCTCCCCCCTGCTCAGCCTCCGTCCAGCCTCTGTCCTGCCAGGCTTTGTCGGAGGCCTTCCCTCCTCTAGCCAAGGGCCCGCGGCACTCTGAGGGTCTCCGGCGCAGGCGGACACTGTGCTGTGCGTCCACTTGGCCCTCCCCGGGGCCTGTGACTGGCTGTCTGATCGCCTGCAGCGATGGTGCACGTCCTGCTTAGAATCCTCCGCTTGTTGTAGCAGAACTGCCTCCCTTTCTCCCTAATTTGTCCTCCAGAGTGCTGGTGCCTGTATATTTTAAAGCTGCTTTCTCACTGAAGTGTGACGCATGCACACACACAGATCACACGTCGGCACTGTCAGCTTGATGAGTATCCCCAGGTGGAGCCCCCAGGGGCCCCCGTTACCTGGTATTCCAGGCCCCCAGAAAGGTGGAGGGGCCCCTGCCAGCCCCACGCTGTGCCCCGTGCCCCACCCCCGTCCTGTTACCTTGGAGAATGCTGTGCTGTTGGGTGTCTGCCTCCTTGTGCGTGGCCGGTCCCCTGGCCTCTTACCCGGGCACTGAAACTCCACCCTGCCGGGGTCCAGCCCCGGTGGATCCAGGGTAATTCGAAGGGGAGACGGAATCAGCGTCCTAGGAAAAAACTTATTTAATTACAGATATAGAGAGATTAGAAAGGAATGGTGTAGTAGGAAGATTAGTGGAGAAAAAGAGGCTGAATAACTTGGTTTACATGGAATACCAATCACCACCTACGTAGGCCACAGGCGTCTTTCCGTTCTCCCAAAGGAGAGGAGGCACTGAGGCCTCCCCGGTCCGATCTTAGAAGCCCAGGCAAAATCAGCGGGCTTGGTGAGTCCCCACATTCCAGATGGGAATTCAGCCAGAAGGGGAAAGAAAGAACGACACAGGGGAATCAGTCTTTCCAGAAACGGATCCCATTTCTTTATTTTCAGGTTTGCTTATATACTTTTTGTTACACATAGGGATGAATACAGAGTCACGCGGGGTCAGCAGACCTGACCCTTGTCACAATCAGGTGCTTCATATAAAAGTATACAAAGGTCTTATGGGTTTTACATCATCTTCTGGCCATGAGGCCTGCTGACATTTTATGGCCCTTTCTGATAACGGTCAGTCAACCAGAAAACTTATTTTTTCCAGGGGTGATATTTTTCTTAAACCAAGCGCCACCCTCCAAATAAAGTTGCATTCCTATAGGGTGAGGGTGTAGTGGGTTACAATCAAGAAAGGAATTTACTTAGCCTAAGGTTTAACATGATTGATCTTAAAGGTTAATACTTATTTCTCCTATATGCTAGTTATATTCATTATAAGGGCAGGGAATATGGAGATTTAGCAGCAAATATTGGCTCAACAAATGAAAAACCCTTCACCAATATAATTTCTAATCAACCCACTAATACTATACTAATAGTTTTGTAACTTCTCAAAAGAGTCTATATTTAGGAAGTTTTAAGGCATCTCGTGCCTCGCATGGTTGGGAGGCTGTAAACAATCACATGTGGCCGGACGAACCTGCTCAGGCAGGCTAGAGAACCTTCAGAGAAGTTTGTAAGTTGAAACACTTGTCACGCCCAGGAATTTTTATTAACTGGAGCTGCAAGTTAACTCCTTCTCCGAGAGAAATGGTGATGGGGGAGAGCATAAGTCAAGTAGGCAGACTCTGGTTTTGGGGGTAGATGCTCGGGAACAGGGGGTCTCCTGAGGCTCGATCCCGCCTTTGCGTACGCCGAAGCCGCCTTCCTCATGACCTTTGCCACTGGCGGAGTTCCTCATGCTGGCTCCCGGCACCACCCTGAACGCCCTCTCCTTCAGGCAGCTGCTCAGGGGTGGCCTCCGCAAGCTGTTATGTTACCACTGCCCCTCCCTCCAAATGGGGAATTCGGGGCTCCCCTGAAAGTGGCGGGGGCACAGAGACGGCAGGTGTGGTCCCTTGCTCCCTGGGAGGAGAAAGCCCACTGACCTTCCTTCTGTCTTGTCTTGAAGGCTCAGCTGTCACAGGCGCTGGAGGAGCTGGGAGGCCAGAAGCAAAGAGCGGACATGGTGAGTCTCGACGCTGCGCCCCGTGGAGGCCTTTGTGGCGAAGGGGAGCTCAGGGCCCTGCGGGCAGAGCCGCAGGACCCTTGACCGACTTCTTTGTCCGAGACGTGGCTACCGGTGGGGAGGGGGTTTCATGGTTGAGTCCAGACTCCCCGCCTGCTCCAGGCTGGGGTCCAGAGTGCCCCTTGCCCGAGGCCACGCCGCCCAGCAGCGCGGACCCCACCCTGACCCTGCGGGGCGCCCCTTGCCATGTGCGCCCCGGGCCCTCCAGCCTCGCGCGTCCTCTTTGTTTCTCTGCTGCCCCGGCTGCGGGCCTACTTCTGACGTCAGACCACGTCCGCTCTGTCGTCCTCGCGGCTGGGAGCCCTCGCCTGGGCGCGTGCAGACGCGGCCACATGACCCCGCTGGGCCTCGGCGCCCACGGGAGACAGCGCGGCCGCGAGCGTCCTTGTCCAGTGCGAACTGTGAGCCGCTCCGGCGCCTGGTCTGGCGATACCCCTAGGCACAGGCAGGCCGTGCAGCGGAACTGGCATGTGTTGTCCGGTTGCCCTGCCCAAGGCCGCTCGCCCGCTGGCCGGGGCGCCCCGGGAGGCTCCTGTGGGCGAGGCGTCGGGAGCTGCTGTGGGCGGGGCACCGGAGGCTCCTGTGGGCG
>NW_024070186.1:197854538-197906460 GCF_014754425.2 Oryx dammah
CGGAGGCTCCTGTGGGCGGGGCGTCGGGAGCTGCTGTGGGCGGGGCAGCGGAGGCTGCTGTGGGCGGGGCGTCGGGAGCTGCTGTGGGCGGGGCAGCGGAGGCTGCTGTGGGCGGGGCACCAGGAGCTCCTGGGGGCGCTGGGGCTCCCGCCTGCAGTCGGGGTCCTGTCTCAGTGTTGGCGCCGCCGATGGGGCAGACACAGGTCGGGGTGAGGCGTCCTTGAACGCGCCTTGTGCCCCGCGGGCGGCCCCCCAGCTGTCACCACCACTGCTGACCCTTCCTGTCAGGAGGGCTCCACCCGTGGGGGTCCAGGGGGCGTGGCGGGGGGGCGCCCAGCCGAGGAGTCGGGGGTGGGGAGGCGAGCAGGATCAGGGAGCTGGGTTCAGAGGATGACGCGGCGTCAGAGAGGCAGCGGGCATGAGGTCGGGAGCCCGGAGTCCCGGCCAGGAAGCACCCTGTGTGCTTACCCCTCTGGGTGGGCGTCGGTGCCCAGTGGCAGAGCCCAAGGCCGACCCCGCCTGGCTGCTCCAGCGGAGAGGCCTGTCGGGGGTCGGGGTCGGCCCCACCTGAGGTGGAGAGGCTGTGCCCAGTGAGGGCCCCGTCCCGTGTGTGATGGACGCCGATGGACAGGCCAGAGTGGCCTGGGGCCTGGGGGAGCGTTTCCTGAGGAGGCAGAGGACGCGTCTGGACCCGCGGGAGCCTCTGGGAGCTGGGAGGGCGGGCTCTGGTGACGGGGGCGGGGCTCCCCGGGGCCGCCCCACCTTCCTGTACTTGTCCACGGACCTTGACTCCCGGGCTGGGCTGGGGTGGGGCGTCCTTGAAGACCGATGGCCCCCTCCCACGAGGCCCTGGGGACGGGATGTTGTGCCTCTCCTGCTCGGCTTCCTTGCTGGGGTTGAGCTGGAGGGCGCTCCAGGGCACAGTTGCCCTGAGAAACCGAGATGAAGCCTTGAGGGCCACACACCCACGTTGCCAGGCTGGGAAGCCTTCAGGTTGCCCTTCCCCATCCCCGAGCTGCCCTTCCCCAGACCTGGGGCTTTTTTTGGACGAGCTGGGTGCCCTCTCAGGAGGGGGGACAGGCCTGCTGCGCTTGCCCACTGGGGCAGCGGCCCCGCCTCATGGGGACTGCAGGGCTGTGTGCTTCCTCCTCCTCTCAGCTCATGCAGTTTCTGCTCCTCGTGTGAAGCCTCCAGGGCCTTTGAAGTCCCTCCTCCACACCAGTTACACTGGAGCTTGTTGAGGGCGGGCAGCCAGGCAGGGGTGTTATTGCATGTCTCCCGGGGCAAGTCTGGTGTCAGCTATGGTGGAGAGCCTCCTCTGGGCCTGGTGCCCCAAACTCAGTGCCAGGCCCTCCCCTGGCCATCTGGGGACCTCTGGGGACCGCTCTCCAGGAAGCATGCTTCCCTTGTGGCTCGGACGGTAAAGCGTCTGCCTACAATGCAGAAGACCTGGGTTCGATCCCTGGGTCGGGAAGTTCCCTGGAGAAGGAAATTGCAACCTATTCTAGTATTCTTGCCTGGAAAATCCCATGGACAGAGGAGCCTGGTAGGCTACAGTCCATGGGGTCGCAAAGAGTCGGACATGACTGAGAGGCTTCACTTCACTTCCAGGAAGCAGCTTGTCCCAACAGTGCTGACCCATCAGAGGTCATGGAGTGCACGGCCTGCCTCTTGTCTAAGCCCAGAGGTTCGGTGCTGGTGGCCCCCCCGCATGCACGCCCGGGGCACTGCGGGCTCCTCTCACTGGTCCTTTCAGGCTTGTTGTTGAATCTGGGCTGTCGCTGTCTCCTCAGAGAGGCTTTTAATCTCTGCCTTTGATTGTCCCATCTTTAGCTTATTTTGTGTTGTTTATTTCACTTCTCTCTTCTCTTTCCTTGTTAAAGAGAAAATGAGAAATGGCAGTGCCCAGGGACCTGAGGGCAGGAGCGTGCGAGCCTCTGTTTTCGCTCCCAACTAGGTCCAGAGGGCCCTGCAGCCCCCGAGGACACGGGCTGGTGCAGGGTGGCGACCCGGGGCCTGATGCCTGTGGGCCAGTCTCAGGGAGTGGATCGCTCAGGAAATGCTTGCGTTTGGTTACAGGGGGCTTTCTGGTCTGATGTAAACCCCCCAGGGGTGGAGGAGTAAGAGGCTGGAGCGGGGGCAGTGACCAGAGCACATACTGAGGCTGGGAGGCCACAGTCAGCCCGCCCTCCCACTCCAGTGCCAAAGGCCTTGGTCCTGCCTGTGCGTTGCTGCTGTGAGAGGGCGGGCTCCTCTGGGTCTGGGCAGCGAGCAGCCTGTGTCCAGGGGCCCTGACTGCACCCCAGGGCCTCCGTCTAGGACGGTTCCTGCTCCTGTTCTCCCAGCCCCAGCTCCCTGACCTGCTGTTCTCCGGCCCAAAGTCAGCTCACTAGGCAAGAAGAGACGTTTAAAAAAAAATAAGCATCTTTAGGTAATTGCAGATGGCAGCACAAAGACAGTTTGACTTTTTGTTAATAATTTGTTAATAATTCATGCCAATTAGTATGTGTGAGTACCATTCATGTTTTTTTCTTTAAATGCAATTAATATCCCAAGGAAAGACGTTCCCCACTGTAGCTGGGCCTTTGACGTGCCTCGCCCTGATCAGCTTGGGCGGGCTGTGGCTGAAGGGGAGGTTTTGGTTCTGACTGACCTCGGGGACTGGGCTGGACACCTGTGCTCGGGTCCTCGGCCCGCCTCCCAGGGCTCTTCCTGGAAGCGCCGCGTCCAGACGGGGGGTGAGCACGGGCGGCCTGGCAACCCCCTCTGCCTCCTGCCGCCTTCCTCCTCCGCTCCGTCTCCAAGTGGGCACAGTGGTCCAGGCTGTGAGCGCCCACGCTTTGCGTGCCGCCCAGTGATACGTGCTCTACAGCCGCCTCTGTTGCCCATGGACAGCACAGCCAGGCAGGTTCCAGGGGCTCGCAGGCCTCCGGGGCTTTCCCTGCCCGGGAGCAGCAGCGGCGCTCGCTCTTGAGTCTTGGGGCTCGAGCACAGATCACACAGGTGGTGGGGGGTGGTTCGTAGCCCTGCCGGCGGTGCCCACCCCCACAGACCTTGCTGACGCTTCGTCATTGTCGACTGCAACGCTCAGGCCAGTGAGTCACTGGGAGGGGGGTGAGCCTCCATTGTTCACCACTCGCACCATCGCCCGCCTGCGCCCCCCACCCGAACATCTAGCCTCATCACAGTCCTCCAGCGGAGCCAGCTGCCTTTCCGTAAATTATTAAAAGCACCTCCTGGTTCTGACCGGTGGTGAGTCATTTCACGTTCTGGATCTGTCCTGCTGTGACTGAAAAAACGTCTGTCCTAGGTGGGCGTGTCCTTAGGGCCCATTGGTGGAGGAGACCACGGAGACTGTGAGGAGCGGGCCTCCCCAGCCCTGGGCTCCTGCCCTGAGCCTCAGCGCCTGCTGAGAAGCGCTGCTTTCTCAGGAGCCTGGCCTGGAGGTGTGAATCCACGTGTGCAGGCCCACGCCGCTTAGGCTCATGTAGGTCGAGCCAGATGGTGATTGAACCTGTGGCCTTGCGAGGTCCCTGCATCTCTGAGAGCCAGGCTGTGACGACAGGGCAGAGGGCCAGGGTCCTGCTGGCCGGGCCTGGCGGAGCGCCCCCCATCTCTGCATGAGCGAAGCTGGAGCCGCTCTCATGGGGCCTGCGTGGCTCCCATAGCAGTCACAGCACGATCTTGGGTCATTTTCTTTCTCTGCACTCTCTTAGCCGTCCTCCCATCCTCTGCCCCAGGTGAGGCCTGGCGTTCGCTCACCAGGTTTCGGGTGGGCCTCCCGTTGGATTCCAGCTGGCAGATGGGTTCCCCTGGGAGGCGGCGGCTCCCTTCGGGTCTGTGCTGTGAGAGCTCTCTTCTCTTAGCAAATGTACCGACTCAAGAAATGGCCTTCCAGGGTGAAACGCAGCCTGGACACGTTCTCCAGCGGGGCTTCTTTTTATCCGAGGCAATGGTGTGTCCCAGCTCAGGTCAGCAGCTGGCTGAGCCATTGCTGACAGCCTGTGGCCTTTTGCACCTGGCGTGGCCCCCAGGCTGAGGTGGAATCGACAAGGAGGTCGTTCCAGACCCTCCCAGGATGCAGCACCCCACCCCCGCGACCTGAGACCTTCCTGGGTGCTCGATGGGTCCAGGCCAAGCAGCCCAGGCCCTTCAGCCGGGGTCCCCTCTGATCTCCGTGTCCTCTCGTCTCCAGGAGGCCTGGGGCCCTGCCCAGTGGGCCTCCGGAGGGAAGGCAATGGCCTGGACCTCTGCAATGAGGGCCCTCGGGGGGCAGCTCTGGAAGCCTGGCCCTCAGCCCCATCGTGACCGTCTGTGGGGCTGGCCAGAGGCCGGGCTCCTTTGCTGAGACGTGTGTGACCCCTCAGGCTGGTGCTCACCAGTGGCCAGGGTAGTTAGACTTGCTTTTGGGGGAGGGGGAGCACGTCCTCGCCCCCACGCCGGTTATTGCTTTGCGGGGTTGGGTACCACGCCTGGGCCCCAGCGGCGCATCCTCTCGAATTAAACTGAAGTTCACAGGCTCTGTCTAAAGGTCGTGCCATACTAGCGAGCTCACCTTGAGGACCATTAGTGTCCAGTCTCCTCGCAGAGAGGGAGGCGGGTGTCACCAGTGGGTCCAGGGCGGGGTAGCGCTCTGCTGGGGTGATGATGCCTGCGGGGTGCCTGCCCAGCACCCGCGGACCCAGAGATGCCAGGCTGGCTGCAGGGAGCAGGCCTGGTCTCTCGTCCTTCTTCCTGTTCGGGCCTCAGCCCTGGGGGCCGGTCGGTTTGCTGGGTCCTCAGGAGCCCCTCCTCCTTGCCCCCCACGCACCCCGGGGGCTCTGGCTTCCCAGCCTCCCCACGCTCCTGTCTCTGCCCTTCCTCTGGCTTGTGCTGTGTCCTGGACGCTCCCAGGCCGTGCTCGGGGCCCACATCTCTGGGATCCTGCACGTTGCTGCCTGCTGGTCAGTGTTTGTTCCTGGGGAGGCTCAGTCCCACCCAGGCCCTCCGTCTGTGACAGAAGCACCCTCTCCGGCTCTGGTGGGAGGAGGCGTGGAGGGCAGGGCCGCCCCCAGGTTCTGGGCACGGGGGTGTGTGCACCTGGTGGCCCGCTCCCTGTCCTGGGGTGGAGTGCGGGTCGAGGCGGGAGCAGGTCTCCAGGGACTGGCTTGGAGCTGGAGTTGCAGGCAGTCCCTGCCAGACAGCCCGGCCTCCTGGGATCCTGTCCCTCCCCAGGTACTTCCAGAAAGGTCTGTCCTGGCCCTGTTCTCCCCCTACCTCCCTGGAGCGCCAGGCGCCTCTTCCAGAAGGGGGCAGTGTGTTGTTGCTTCAGAGTCGCCCCCAGCAGAGACTTTGCTGTCAGCGACTGAGGCCAGGACTGGGGGCCCCTTGCCCGCTCCCTGTGTGCGGGTCCCGTGCTCTGTGCCTCGGCCCCCCACCCCCGGGTCTGCTGCGTGCTGCTCCTCCTCTGTCGGGACCTCCCCCCTCCCCTGGAGCCGCCTCTGACCAACCCTGCTGCAGAAGAGACGGTGCTTGCTGGCGGAGGCCGCTGCGGGAGGCGTGCTGAGCTGCCCGAAGGCCTTCGCCTCGGCCAGCCTGGGGGCTTTGCGGGTGCTGTCCCCGGGGTCTTCCCCAGGGATGGAGCTGAGCGGGAGGGTGAGTCCGGCCCTGGCCGTTTCATCAGACCCCGAGGCGAGGCTGGCTTGCAAGACCCAGCGCCCTCTGGTAGCATGGACTTCCCTGGTGGTCCCCTGGTTGAGAATCAGCTTGCTGTGCAGGAAACACAGGTTCTATCCTGGTCTGGGGAGATCTCACAGGCCGTGGAGCCGCTCATCCCGGAGCCGCGGCTGCTGAGCCCTTGCTCCCTGGAGCCCGTACCGCCGTGAGGAGAGAAGCCTCCAAGTGAGAAGCCCGCACACAGCAAAGAAGGCCCGGCCCAGCCAAAAATAAAAAATAAAAGTTTTTAAAACTTAAAAAAATCCAAATGGAACTAGGACAAATAGCTTTCCTCTGATCACACTGTGATGAAATTTGAATTTAAAAGCACAACCGAAAAAAGAAATAGCACCTAATTCTTGAAAGAAAAAAAGCAATAGAACAAGAGAGTCGGTCTTCATTCTTGGGTCTAAAATGGAGAAAATAGTCTTAATGGGAAGTCCTCCCTCCAGAGCTTGTGGGAAACAGCCAGACCAGCGCTGAGAAGAAAAGCCACAGGTTTAAATATTTATGTCATTGAACAAGGAGTGAATATGTATGGATTAAACACCCAATCCAAGAACTTGGAAAAAGAAGACAGAATTAACCTTAGTAAAGAAGTACGAATTTGTAAAGATCAAAGCAGAAGTTAATGAGAAAGTGAAAAATGGTAGAAATAACAAATAAATCCAAATGCCTATGCTTTGAAAACAAACCAGTAAAACATATTAATTATTCACAATCCTAGTAAAAAATTAATAGAAACCATCACCACCCAAACTAAGAAATAAGAGTAGTTAGCTTGGAGCTGCTGACTGGGCTGGGGTGGGCGAGGAGAGCATGTCCTGGGCGCCTAAGGCTCTGGTCTGACCTGGATGAGGCTCCCCGCGTGCAGCCGCACAGAGCCCTGGAGCTGGACACACAGGGTGATGAGCACTGCCCTGCACGCGAGCCTCCCTCCAGCCGTGAGGACAGCTGGAAGCACGCGTGAGAGCGAGCCCTGGAGAGAGAATCACGAGGTCTGGGAGTCCTGTAAGTAGTTAGGGATTATGTCACAACTCTGTTTAAAGTGAAGACCTGAAAGAGATGAATCATTTTCTATGAAAATATAACCCATGAATACTGACTCCAGAAGAGAGAAATTTCAAACAGACCAGTTACTACCAACTTGTAAAAAAAAAAAACCCCGCCACCTCTGTGGCCCCCGCCAGCAAACAGGAAGACACAGAAAGGCATGAGTCTGAGTGTGAGCCCCAGGGAAATCCCGCTGCAGCTCCAGTGCCATCCACACCGCCCAGGCTGCCCGGGCACAGGGCAGGGAAGCGCGGGTCCTACAGCCCCCAGCTCCGCAGGGGCCCGCCTGTGCCGCATGCGTCCACACGTGTCGGGACGGGGCGTGCGCAGGCGCTCGGAGGTGCCGCGTGCGTCCAGGCCTGTCGGGAGGGAACGTGCGCAGGCGCTCGGAGGTGCCGTGTGCATCCACGCGTGTCGGGAGGGGACTTGCGCAGGGCTTCTCCAGGACAGGCTGCCACTCCCATCCTGGGCTGTCAGCTCACCGGACGTCTGCTCCGTATTTGCTAAAAACCCGCCTGACGAAGTCCAACAGTCAGTCTTAAGATCCCGTGATAACATACGGGTGATTTCTCAGCACGAATGTGTTCATTTCAAGCGAAGACCGACACACTCGCTGTAAATAGGAAGATGCTAGATTAGTTCCACCGAGGCCACAAAGTGGTCAGCAGTGTCTGGTATTAGAACCGTAGCCTGGTGTTCTGGAGATTGCAGTGGTCACTGTTGGGCAGGAAGAGACGCAGGACCGGTGCTGGCGAGGAGCAGGGACGCGGCCGGGGCGAGACGGTCGGCCAGCAGGCCTCACAGCCCACATGAGACCCCACGGGGCGGTGGGCGGCAGAGCCAGCCCACAGGAGCTTGACGGAGCCTGTGTGTAGAGATGACAAGTCAGACGAGGAGGAGGACCCTCCCTCCTACCCCAGCAGCAGTCAGACGTGGGTCCTGACAGACAGGCCGGCTGAGCCCTGGGACGTGCCCCAGGTTCCTGAAAGCAGGCGGTCTGGGTTCTTTTCTTAAATTAAGGGGTGGGCGGAGCAGGAGAGAGAGGGCCCAGGATTCTTGGGGACCTGAAGCTGACCGGGTTACAGACAGGAAGCCGCGCTCCCTGGAGGGCGAGGACGGCTGGGCCCCGCCCTGAAGCCCAGCAGGACCCGTGGGGCCTTCCTGGTCCCCACCTCTCGTCTGTGAAAGACCTTTAGCTCCCAAGCTGTCCCCCAGTTCTAAAGAGCAAGTTTAATCAGAAAAGCAAGAAAACGCAGAAACAGGGAACCAGTCAAGCAGGACGGAATAGTAACGAGTTCAGCTCTAGCACGAAGTGCAGGGCCTTCAGCTCCTCCTCGAGGCAGTGGGCAACTTCCTGGCCCGAGTGCTTGAGAGTCTTGCAGACACTGAGACCCCTGCTAGCTCGAAGGCGTTTACTAGGTGCTGGCCCCCTGCAGGTGGGCCCAAGGCCAGTTGGATGTAGAAGGTTGATGGTGTTGATGCCAAAATACCCCCCAGCTACTTCCTCACAGCAGAGCAGAAGAATGCCCGCAGGCCGCTCAGACACCCTCAGCCCTCGCTGCGATCCCTGAAAGCCGCTGGCGGTTCGGGGCCTTTGGCTTGAGCAGCCCGCCTCCACTTGGGTCACTGCAGCCTGTGAGCGACTGACGGCCGCGCGTTGTGCGGTGACGACGTCAGATGGGACTGCAGGCGGACTTGCGGCTCTGGGACTCAGCCTGGAGGGTCGGCTCATGCCCGGGGATCTGTGCGTCTGAGCTGCCGGACGGGAAGCAGGTCAGACATTGGTTGGCAGGAGGGTGGCCGTCAGGGGCGGTTCCGGGAGCCATGACGGTGAACTGGGCACTCTCTGTGTGCGTATCTGGAAATGCCTCTAAGTGTACTACGTGAAAAAAATTAACGTACAGAACAAGGTTAGAATACTTGCAGAATAATGTTTTTATAAACAATAAATACATTTTAAAGAAGGGAAGAACGTCAGCCTCGTAACTGGTAAATGTGTGAGCCGAGCCTGGGGGCTGCAGGCTGGGAGAGGAGCCGGGCAAAGCTGGAGGGAGGCTTCTCCACTGCACCCGTCTGAATGCGATTCCTGAGGCTGCAAAGCACCCGCGGGTGCCAGGACGAGGTGTGCAGTCCTCTGGCAGGGCCTGGCACCAGGGCTGTGTGGGTCTCCAGGAGAGACCACCACCGTGCGCTTCTGCCAGATCAGCCTGCATGGAACAGGGACCAACCCGGACCAACTGCCAGGCCCACGTTCCCCCATGGGAGACCCTTCCAGCTCCAGGGAAGTCCGTGTCCGCTGTTTGATCGTGACCGTGAAGGTGGACACAGTCGGGGGGTGCTCCTGGGTGACCACCACCAGCAGCCAGGTAGGAGGTGTGGATGGCACTAGAGAGGAGGGACTGGACACTCGGGGCCAGCAGTGCATGGACAGCTTGGTTCCCAGGAGGAGCTTTGTCCAAGGCTCCAGCTTCTGAGCAGGGGTCTGGGGGTCTCTGGACACGGTGGACGCCACTGCTCCTGAACACGTCCGGGTTCTCCTCTCCCTGTGACGCCACGTGGCGCAGCCATCGTTGGTGCCGGCTAGTGAATCTGGCCATTGCCCTGACGAAGGGGCCACGCCGGGGTGGGGGGCGTGCAGCTAGCGTGGCAGGTGCTGGGCCGTGTCCTTTAGTGCCAGGAGAGGCGGAGGAGTTGGGTGTGGGCCTGCGTGTAACTCAGTTCCGCCGAAGCTGTTCTGGGAGCTGGTCCCCAGGGTGCTTGCTCTTGGTCTGTACTCCAGCAGGCAGGCTCAGGTCCCCCGGGCCCGCTGGCCCATTTAGGGGCGGGGTCTCCTCCAGGGACCTGATGGCTGATCGGGGCGTCACATGACTGGGTGTCTGGGGCCCAGGAATCCCTCAAGTCAGGTCACCCGAGGAGGCCCTCGCAGGACTGGCCTGGAGGGCTTAGTTCAAGAGGCCGGACAGCAGGTGTCAGCCCAGCCACAGCCCCCGCGTCGGAGACGCCGCGTCACTCCCAGCCGGGGCCTGCAGCTGGCGTGGACCCCACGAGGAGCCTTCCCGGCATCCCCGTCCCCTCAGGGGCTCAGTGGGGAACTAAACGGGGTTAAGGTCCTCCCTGGGCATCAGCAGGAGTTAGGGTTAGGGTTAGCAGGAGTCCCCAGGTGGGGCAGCAGGCCAAGAAGGGAGAAGGCCGATGGCCAGTGCCGGCCAGGAACAGCCGAGCTGGGTGACAGTGACGTGCACGCGGGGGACCGGGCTGGCTGGGGTCCAGGATGGCAGGCCCTGGGGGTGGGCTGGGGAGGCCGGTGGCCAGCGTGGGGACAGTGCTCCTGCGCCCGCGGCCGGCCGCCTGGCCTGGGGTGTCCTTCTGCCTGCTGTGTCCCATTGGGGCCCTCAGAGCCCAGGGCAGCTCTGACCAAGTGCACTGCTCACGGCTGGGGTCCGCCCCGTCCCTGTCCCCCTCGGGTCAGCGGCCGGGTCTCCTCCCTGCTCTTCTCCAGCCTCATCTTACCCCCCACCCCCACCACGTGTTACAGCAGCTCACTTCCTCGTTGCCTTCCGCACAATCCTGTCGAGGATTCTGACGCCCAAAATAAATAATGGATCAGGACTTTAGGACCGATCAGAGCGCTGCCGCGCTGAAATGCGCTCTTTCTGGCTGCTGGGTCCCCTTGCCTCAGATTCTGAGGTTTCCCCTCAACGTGACTGTGTCTCCCTCCATGGCTGTTGTGGAGACAAGAACTCAAACACCGGAGCTGTGCTTGCGGGAGGCCTGGCGGCAGACGGAGGCTCAGAGAGGAGGGCCTTCTAACCTGCCCCCCAGGGAAGTGCCTGCGCCCCTGGGCTCCTGGGGCTCAGAGAGGAGGGCCTTCTAACCTGCCCCCACAGGGAAGTGCCTGCGCCCCCGGGCTCCTGGGGCCCGTGGTCCAGGCTGACCTCTCGCCCCGTGTCTTCCGGGCCCCTGATCCAGGCTGACCTCTCACCCCGTGTCTCCCGGCCTGTGGTCTAGGCTGACCTCTCGCCCGTGTCTCCTCACAGCTGGAGATGGAGCTGAAGATACTGAAATCGCAGGCGGGCCCGGCTGAGCAGAGCTTCCTGTTCTCCAGGGAGGAGGTGAGCTCGCTCAGGTGCGTCTTGCCCTGCCCTGCCCTGTGCCTGCCCCCGTGCCCGGCCCCCCGGTCCCCCCACCTCTGGGCCTCCCTGTGCTGTCTTCACAAGTTTCCCCTCTCCGCCCCCGTACTGGGTTGGCCGTTGCTCAGCGGCCTCCTCCTGCCCCGAGCCTGGCAGACAGCAGGATGCCCCGTGTGGCACTCTCTGCAGGGACCTGACTCTGCTTCACCTGCGGGCGTGCGCGCGTGACGACAGGAGGTGTCTCCTGCCTCCCCTGCCTCAGAGGAGGGCACAGCTGCAGAGGGACGTGGGCCCTCGGCCCCCACCTGCGACCCGGGCAGAAGCAGAACCCGCCCCCGCGGGCCTGGGCCTGGTGAACCAAGGCGAGGGTGAAGCTGCCCCTGGACCCTGGTGCCCCCCGGCTGAGGGCTCGGTCTGGAGGGGAGCTGGTGTGGGAGCCCGGCGTTTGATCACGGAGGCTTTTGCAGCCCCACGCCCCTCCCGACCAGGGCCGCTCCGTTGGGAGGAAGCCCACTCACCGGTCAGGAGGCCTCCTCGGCCTGCCTGCAGACACCCCCGGGAACACAGCTCCTGCAGCCGCATTTGGGCCCCGGGCCTGCTGCCCACTGCAAGAACCGGGGGGCGTCCCAGCCGGGGCTGTGCCCAGCTGCCACTCCTGCACTGACCTTGGGGCGGGTGGGAGGGGCGGCCTCCCCCAGAGCAGAGCCTCGGGCCCGGGGTCCTGGCCTGCCCCGCGCTGCTGTCCGGAGGACCGAGGGCCGTCTGCTGTCCGGGGTCCTGAAACGTCACAGCCGCGCTGCCGTGTTTCTGGTGGCCTTTCAGCGTGGCTTCTCTCGCTCTCCAGCTCCTGGAAAGTCCCTTAGTGACTCATCGGTCATTTTTCCTCTTCCGTTTTCTCCGTTGTTTCTTTCTGAAGCTGTTGCTTAGATGTTGAACTTTCTGGATGCTTTCTGTTACAAAAACACTTTTGATGCTATTTTCTATCATTGGGCTTTACTTTCTGTAAAATGTTCTCAAGTTATCAGCCCGTTCGTTCTTTATTTCTGCTGTTATACTCTTAATTTCCTGAGAAAAATGTTTTTGTAGCGTTGTTGTTCTTTGAGTATTCCCTCATGAGCTCTTTGACGTCATGATGGGGCTTTCTGAAGTTTCCTTCAGTCCAGACCCCCTTCTCTTTATGCTGCTTTCTCCGTCAGCGTGGTGGTTTGGGGGAAGGCCTCCTGCTGATGCTGTGCCTGCGGTCCTGGCAGTCCTGGTGGTCCGCTCACAAGGAGGGGGCACCGACCCCCCCTGGGCCTGCCTGGGCCTGACGGTCTCTGAGGGTGGCTTCTCTCGGTCTACCGTGGCCGTTTCACGGGGAGCCCTCGTGTCTTCGGGGAAGAGCCCTGTCTGGAGGTGGGCTGCCGGCTTCCAGGTGCAGAGCCGCGGCAGGACCAGGCTTTGGCGTTCGTGGACGTGGCCCTTCAGCACCCTGCCAGCCGGGGCAGCTTGGCCCTCCAACTGGTGTCCCTCTGCTCCAACACCTGCTCTCTTCTCTCTCAAGAAAATAAATCTCTGGTCTTCAGCGGGGGGTGAGGTCTTGCAGCTTGGTGCTTGGCGTGTCCGGGATGCAGTAAAACCCACCCTTCCTGGAGTCGGGATGAGACAAGACCGTCGGCAGACACTGGCGCCACGGCGGCTCAGGCGGGGAACTGCGTGATGAGGGTTTTACAGCAGCAGCGTGAGAACAGTTTCACATCCTCTTTAAACAAGTGATACATTTCAACAAAGAAATAAACATCATCGTGGTTTTTTTTTTTTAAGAATCAAATGTAAATTATACCCCTGAAAAATACAATAACCAAAATACAAAACTCACCAGGTACGCCCCACAGTAGACTGCCAGGCCAGTAAAAACCCCTCAGCAGAGCAGCAGGGAGACAGACGGCATGCAGACAGGAGCAGAACCTCAGGGACCCATGGTCGGGAGACAGAGGGGGGCCTCGAGTAGCTGGGGCCCCAGAGGGGAGAAGAGCGCTGAGGCGGAGAAGACACCCTGAGAGGTGATGACTGCCCATTTCCCAAATCTGGTGAAGGGCATGAAACTACAGGTTTAAGAAGCTCAGTGGACCCCTTACATCCTAAAACCCAAGAAACCCACACCATGACATGGGCTGATCAACCTCCTGAAAATTAATCACAAAGGAAAAGTCTTGAAAGGAGCTGCAGAGAAACAGTATTCTCCGTGGGGACATGGATCTGAGCGGCAGCGGGCTTTTCATCTGAAACTGCAGAAGCCAGAGGAAGTGCACGTTTTCCAAGCTTCTGAGAGAAAAGAGCTGTCGGCCAGCGGGGACATCCTCCAGGGACGGAAGGAAAACCAAGGCGCCCTCCGCCGGAGCGAAGCTCAGAGCACTTGTCACCAGCAGACCTGCCCTTAGTGAACGTCAGAGGAAGCTCCCGGGCAGGAAGGGCACAGTGAGAGAGGAAAGCCTGGAAATTCCACAGGGAAGGGACAGCGGCACGGACGAAAACGGGGACGCGGCGGGGTGGTAGGCCGTCCTCGCGGTTCTGTGAGATCGTCCCCGAGGGTGGAAGCCTGGAGCGTCCCGCGATGCTGGTGCTCGGCACACGCGGTGGCAGCCTCGAGCCCGCCTGATCCGACAGCGGGCAGGGGGGTCCCAGCACCGGGAAGCCGAATCACATATGCTCATCTCCATGCTTCCAGCGACAGTAAGAAGTACGTACAATGCCGTGGATCCAAAACGCTGCAGAACGAGATTCTAGAAAGTGGCCAAGGAGCCCACAGGAAGGCAGAAGGGAGACAGAGGGAACGAACAGGGAGCATAAGTGAAGTCGCAGACGTGGTCGTAGGGAATTTAATGTGGACGATGCGACCACACTGACTAGGAGGCAGGCTGGCAGCGTGGACCAGACACTGCCCGGTCACATTCCATCTGCAGGGCTCACTTCAGCCACGGCAGCACGGGCAGGCGGAGAGTGAAAGAGCAGGAAATGGTGTGCGGGGCACGCACGGATGCTTTTAAAGTAGGTGTGGCTTATGCCGGTGGAACAATATCAGGTAAGATTCGGCGGACCAGAAGGGACCCTGTGTGAGGCTCCGTCTGCACAGAAGCGTAGCTTCCAACTCACGAAGCCGAGTGATGAGCTGGGAGGAGGCGTGGGCAGAGCCACCTGTGCGGTCAGGGCCCAGCACAGCGCCCCCAGGAGCAGCAAGACTGACCCGCAAGGCGCCAGAGATGTGGAATGGACTGAGCAGGGCCGGGGTGACGTCTGCAGGAGGCACGGCGGGCAGACCGCACCCGGCTCGCGGAGCATGTCCTGGAGAGTCAGCTTCGTCCCCCGTGTGTTCTGTGTCCAGAAGGAGCTCGATCCGGAAGTCAGCGCCAGGAGAACCCAGGGGAGTCTCCTGGCATTTGGAGATTAAACACACTGTTAAACAGCCCATGTCTCAAAGAGGACATCTCAAAGGAGAAAGAGACAGCCGAGTGATGGTGAAAACAGACCCATGAGAGTCTGTGGTTTGGGCAGTGGGAGAGCAGGCAGACGTCTGGTTTATAATCCAGTCTCCAGACCTTGGAAAAAGAAGGGCACACGGAGCCCAAAGCAAGCAGAAAGGAGGAACTCGTAAAGAGCAAATATAATGGAAAGAGAAGAACAGAGAATTACTGAAGCAAAAAACCAGTCCTTTGAAAATCAATGAACCTCCAGCAAAGGTGACAAGTATAAAAGAGACGCGGAGCATCGGTGCCTGGAAGGAGAGGGGAGCCTCTGCCGGCCCTCCCGCCACTAGAGGATGTGCGGGTGTTACGAGCAATTTATGCTCACAGAGTCGTCAGCTCGGGCATGACGGGCTGCTTCCTCAAAAGCCAGGGACTTGCACAGCTCATCCAAGCTGAGCTGGATGGTCCGTGGCATCCTGTGTGTGTGTGAGCACTCACATCTGACTCTGTGACCCCAAGGACTGTAGCCCTCCAGGCTCCTCTGTCCGTGGGATTTTCCAGAGGATACTGGACTGGGTTCCCATTTCCTCCTCCAGGGGATCTTCCCGACCCAGGGATCGAACTCACGTCTCCTGTGTCGGCAGGCGGACTCTTTACCTCTGAGCCACCTGGGAAGCCCCCTGTGTCGTCCTGCAAACGGTGAAAACTTGAATTCACGATTACAGTGCTTCCCCCAAAGGGTGTTGCCAGGTCTGTGGGTTGTCTCTGGAGAACTGTAAACATTGAGAGGTTAAGTAGCATCAGCTTTACACAGTCTGTTTAGACAGTGGAGGAGGAGGTGGCCCGGCTTGCGGGGGGGGGTCTCCAGAGGGACGTTGGTGAGCTCTTGGCGGTGGTGGCCGCGGGTGTATGCACGCATGGCGGCACCCGTGGGGCCTGTGCTCATTGTTACCGTTGACAGAGGCTCCGTGAAGAGGGCGTGGGCCTCCTCCTAAGTTTGTGCAGGTTCCTGTAATTCTTTCCTGAGGAGTGGGGGAAACAGACTCCAAGCTGCTTTCAGAAGTGACTCCCTGTGACACTGTTCCCGAGACCTTCTGGGATGTTAGTGGTGGAAGTTTCTCGGCATTTCCATGGCTGGTCCAGGGCTTAGCTCTTTTGTGTCATTTACCACTGTGCTTCCAACTATGCTTACCGCTATGCTTTCCAACTTCTAAGGTTTTTGGACGCTGCTTTGTCTTTTCAGAAGTAGGCCTCACAAGAAGTCAGGAAGACCTGTGCTCTCACTTTAAAGGAATTTTGAGAGAGGTTGCACTTAAGTGTGGATGTAGAGGCCACCATCTTCAGCTGAAGTCTCCGGCGCTTTTTCTGTGCATGAACGTTTCGTGCACAGTGAAAACCCGCACCGTTTAAAGCCCGTCTCCCCGCTCTGTCTTGTGACACCTCCCTGTGTCTCTGCAGCCTTCCTGTAAATGCTAACGCGTAGTTTGTCTCATGCTACAGTTGACCACTCCCCTTTTGGAACTTGAGTTATTTCATGTTTTCAGCTGCTGAGAACAAGCTGTGATGAATACCTCTGCATGAACCATTGCCCGTGTTTTTACATACACACACGCGTGTTTTCTGGGTCCCAGAAATCCAATGCTACTCGCATGTACGATTCTGCTGCGTTGTGGTTTTGAAACCAAGACACCCCCCCCACTGCCCCTGTCAGCAGCTGTCATAGTCATTGCACCAAAACCGCTGACGTGCACCCCGTGCTTTCTGTGGGTCAGGCTCTGCACCCCAGGCTTTCCCTTCAGTACCAGCCCTGAGGGATTTTAATGCCCAGTTCGTCGAGGCTTACTCCACATACAACAGGATGTGTCCCTTTCAATGCCCAGCGTCCTGGGGCACCAAGGTGGGGGCTGTGGGAGTTGCCCCCCAGAGAGCAGGTCTCGGACAGCATGTTGCCTTTGGCGAAGCGTAAAGCAATGATTGGACTTCCCTGGTTACTTAGTGGTGAAGAGCCCTCCAGCCAGTGCAGGAGACACGGGTTCGATCCCGGAGTCGGGAAGATCCCCTGGAGAAGGGAATGGCAACCCACTCCAGTATCTTGCCTGGAAAAATCCCACAGACAGAGGAGCCTGGCGGGCTACAGTCCATGGCGTCGTAGAGTCGGACGTGACTGAGCAGGCACGCACACAGAGGGTAAAGTGAAAGCCAGTCTGCCTTTCCTTATCACCACGTTCCTTCAGATCTGAAGAACGGCAGTGATCAAATACTCCTCTTCCACCCACCCACCCCCACCGGACACCACAATCACGCTTGACAGATACGTGCCCCTGCTCGTAATCACCACCCCGATAAGCTACAGAATATATCCTAGGCGACGAGCTGTCTTTCACCTCTAAAATTATTATATACCTGTTGTTGTTCAGTTGCTTAATCGTGTCCGACTCTGCAGCCCGTGGACTGCAGCACGCCAGGCTTCCCTGCCCTTCACTGTCTCCTGGAGTTTGTTCAAACTCTTGTCCATCGAGTCGGTGATGCCATCCAGCCGTCTCATCCTCTCTCGCCCCCTTCTTCTCCTGCCCTCAATCTTTCTCAGCATCAGAATCTTCTCCAGTGAGTCGGCTCTTCTCATCAGGTGGCCAAAGTGTTGGAGCTTCAGTTTCAGCATCAGTCTTTCCAATGAGTATTTGGAAAAAGACAAATTGTCTTTTTCTTGGCGTACAGTCCCAGGCGTTTCAATTACTTGCCCCTTAATCGGAGCACAGACCGACGCGGTCGCTTCAAAGCCCCTTCCTGCCGTCCTCTTGTGATCGCCCCCGCACGCCCGCGGTCCTGCTGTAGCCTCTGATCTGCCCTCTTCCCCACAGGTCCGTTCCTTTCTCAGTAATGTCCTATAAATGCAGCCCTACAGTTTTACTCTTTAGAGACCAGCGTCTTTCACTGAGCGTAAGTGAAATTCCTCCTCGGTGTTGGCACCGTGAAGTCCCTCATTTTCCGGTTACTGTAGCTTTCTAACAAGTTTGGCAATCAGGCAGTACGAGTTTTCCCAGTTTGTTCTTTTCCAAGGTCGTTTCAGCTCCTCTGTTGTCTTAACGGTGTTAAGTCTTCCGATCCATGAACATGGACTATCTCCCCATCTGTTTAGTTTTTCTTTAATTTCTTTCAGCAACCTTTTGCAGTTTTCAGTATACAAATCTTTTACCTCCCTGGGTAAATTAAAACCTAAGGAGTTTGTTCTGTTTGACAGTCTTGTAAATGGACTGATTTTGTTAAATTCCTTTTTTTCAGATTTTTCATTGCTGTTGTTTAGAAATATAGCTGATTTTTATCTATATTGAAACATATTAGTCATTTCAGCCAAAGATTTGTTGATTTTGTTGATCTTTTCAAATAACCAGCTTTTGGTTTTGTTGCGTTTCTTACTGTTTTTCTGTTTTCTGTGTCATTTATCTCTGTTCTAGTCTTTATTATTTTCTTCCTTCTAGCTTTTGAGTTCAACTTGCTCTTCCTTTTATAATTTCTTAAGATGTTTACTCATGTTATTGATCTGAGATCCCCCTCTTCCCTGGTGGCTCAGACAATAAAGAAACTGCTTGCAATGTGGGAAACCTGGGTTCAATCCCAGGGTCGGGAGGATGCCCTGGAGAAGGGACGGGTGCCCACTCGAGTATTCTGGCCTGGAGAATCCCGTGGACAGAGGAGCCTGGCCTGCAGTCCACGGGGTTGCGAAGAGCAGGACACGGCTGAGTAGCTTCCACTGCGTCACTTTCCTTTAAAATGTGGGCTTTTCAGGGTGTAAATTCCCCAAGAGCCTTGCTTTCATTGGTAGCTTGTGTTTTGTTCTCATTTTATTTTCTCATTTCTTCTCTGATCTGTTGCTTAAGCCTGTTGTTTAGTTTTCACATATTTGTTGTCCAGTTTTTGTTTCTGTTATTGGGCTTTACTTTCATCTCATTGAGTTAATTCCATTAGATCAATAAGTCTAGCTTACTGAGACTTGTTCTGTAGCCTGACACGCGGTCTCTTCTGGAGAGTGCCCACGCACACTTGGCCAGAGCACGTCCTCTACTGTTGGTCTCACTGAATCACAGGTTCCCGAGCATTCCGCTTCCTGTGGTAGGTGCTCCTTTTTATAACTGGGTACTATCCCACTGGTGGATAGACCACAACTGAAATGCACCCGTTCACTTCCTGAGGGATATCTGTGTTGTTTCCAGCTCGGGGCAGTTATGACTGGAACTGCTGTAAACATTTGTGTGCAGGTTGTGTAGGGGCAATGATTTCTGTTTCTCTAGGGTAGCTACCCCAGAGTGGAATTTGTAAGTAATGTGTTCAGTGTGTGTTTGGCTTTGGAAAATAGTTTGATGGTTATTTAAACAGAATTGTGTGAGAGTTTGGGTTCTGCTGTGTCAGCACTTGGTATTGTCAACATTCTTATTTTCTTTAGCCCTTCTGCTGGGTGTGTAATACTGCATACACTCGCTGTCTCACCGTCGCTTTTTACGTGTATTTCCCAAATGACTAATGATGCTGAACATATTTTCATTAGTTGCAACCTGTTTTAACATTTTTGGTGAGATATCTGTTTAAATATTTAGTTGTTTTTTTCTTGCCGCTGTTCTGGTTTTTTTTTGACTTATTGTTGAATTTTGCAGTTTCTTTATTTATAGTGGATATGTGTTTGTCAAATATGTGCTTTGCAAATATTTTCTTTTGGTCTGTAGCTTGTTTTTTTCATTATCTTACCAATGTCTTTAACAAAAGTTTTAAATTTTGAAAAAGTCCAATTTATCAACTTTTAGATATTGAGTCTGAAAACATCTTGCTTAGCCTTGCATATCAAAGATGTTCTGCTATCTTTATTTCTTAAAATTTTATGATTTCACATTTTATATTTACGCTTCTTACCCATGTTCAGCTGAAGTCTCTGTGAGACATGAAGTTTAGGTGAAGATTTATTTTTGCCTAAAGCTGTTTGGGTATTAGTTCTAAAGGATAACTTTTAAACTAACACCCAAGAAAGATGTCCTTTTCATTATAGGGGACTGGAATGCAAAAGTAAGAAGTCAAGAAACACCTGGAGTAACAGGCAAATGTGGCCTTGGAATACGGAATGAAGCAGGGCAAAGACTAACAGAGTTTTGCCAAGAGAACGCTCTGGTCATAGCAAACACCCTCTTCCAACAACACAAGAGAAAACTCTACACATGGACATCACCAGATGGTCAATACCGAAATCAGATTGATTCTATTCTTTGCAGCCAAAGATGGAGAAGCTCTATACAGTCAGCAAAAACAAGACCAGGAGCTGTCTGTGGCTCAGATCATGAACTCCTTATTGCCAAATTCAGACTTAAATTGAAGAAAGTAGGGAAAATCGCTAGACCATTCAGGTAGGACCTAAATCAAATCCCTTATGATTATACAGTGGAAGTGAGAAATAGATTTAAGGGCCTAGATCTGATAGACAGAGTGCCTGATGAACTATGGAATGAGGTTCCTGACACTGTACAGGAGACAGGGATCAAGACCATCCCCATGGAAAAGAAATGCAAAAAAGCAAAATGGCTGTCTAAGGAGGCCTTACAAATAGCTGTGAAAAGAAGAGACGTGAAAAGCAAAGGAGGAAAGGAAAGATATAAGCATCTGAATGCAGAGTTCCAAAGCCACCTTCAGCGATCAGTGCAAAGAAATAGAGGCAAACAACGGAATGGGAAAGACTAGAGATCTCTTCAAGAAAATTAGAGATACCAAGGGAACATTTCATGCAAAGATGGGCTCAATAAAGGACAGAAATGGTATGGACCTAACAGAAGCAGAAGATATTAAGAAGAGATGGCAAGAATACACAGAAGAACTGTACAAAAAGGATCTTCACGACCTGGATAATCACGATGGTGAGATCACTCACCTAGAGCCAGACATCCTGGAATGTGAAGTCAAGCGGGCCTTAGAAAGCATCACTACGAACAAAGCTAGTGGAGGTGATGGAATTCCAGTGGAGCTGTTTCAAATCCTGGAAGATGATGCTGTGAAAGTGCTGCACTCAATATGCCAGCCAATTTGGAAAACTCAGCAGTGGCCACAGGACTGGAAAAGGTCAGTTTTCATTCAATCCCAAAGAAAGGCAATGCCAAAGAATGCTCAAACTACTGCACAGTTGCACTCATCTCACATGCTAGTAAAGTAATGCTCAAAATTCTCCAAGCCAGGCTTCAGCAATATGTGAAGCATGAACTTCCTGATGTTCAAGCTGGTTTTAGAAAAGGCAGAGGAACCAGAGATCAAATTGCCAACATCCGCGGGATCAACGAAAAAGCAAGAGAGTTCCAGAAAAACTTCTCTTTCTGCTTTATTGACGATGCCAAAGCCTTTGACTGTGTGGATCACAATATACTGTGGAAAATTGTGAAAGAGATGGGAATACCAGACTACCTGACCTGCCTCTTGAGAAACCTATATGCAGGTCAGGAAGCAACAGTTAGAACTGGACATGGAACAACAGACTGGTTCCAAATAGGAAAAAGGAGTATGTCAAGGCCGTATATTGTCACCATACTTATTTAACTTCTATGCAGAGGACATCATGAGAAATGCTGGAGTGGAAGAAACACAAGCTGGAATCAAGATTGCCGGGAAAAATATCAGTAACCTCAGATATGCAAATGACACCACCCTTATGGCAGAAAGTGAAGAGGAACTAAAAAGCCTCTTGATGAAAGTGAAAGTCGAGAGTGAAAAAGTTGGCCTAAAGCTCAACATTCAGAAAACGAAGATCATGGCATCCGATCCCATCACTTCATGGGAAATAGATGTGGAAACAGTGTCAGACTTTATTTTTCTCGGCTTGAAAATCACTGCAGATGGTGATTGCAGCCATGAAATTAAAAGACGCTTACTCCTTGGAAGAAAAGTTATGACCAACCTAGATAGCATATTCAAAAGCAGAGACGTTACTTTGCCGACTAAGGTCCGTCTAGTCAAGGCTATGGTTTTTCCTGTGGTCACGTATGGATGTGAGAGTTGGACTGTGAAGAAGGCTGAGCGCCGAAGAATTGGTGCTTTTGAACTGTGGTGTTGGAGAAGACTCTTGAGAGTCCCTTGGACTGCAAGGAGATCCAACCAGTCCATTCTGAAGGAGATCAGCCCTGGGATTTCTTTGGAAGGAATGATGCTAAAGCTGAAACTCCAGTACTTTGGACACCTCATGCGAAGAGCTGACTCATTGGAAAAGACTCTGATGCTGGGAGAGATTGGGGGCAGGAGAAGAAGGGGACGACAGAAGATGAGATGGCTGGGTGGCATCACTGACTCGATGGACGTGAGTCTGAGTGAACTCCAGGAGTTGGCAATGGACAGGGAGGCCTGGCGTGCTGCGATTCATGGGGTCGCAAAGAGTCGGACACGACTGAGCGAGTGAACTGGACTGGACTGAACGGAGCTGAAAGATGTTTCATTGCTTCCAGACAGTCTACGGCAAAGGCTGTCCTTCACTGAATTGCTTTTATGCCTTTGTCACAAACCAGTTGGGCATATTTCTCTCTTTCTGGACTCCGCTTTGCTGTATTGATCTCAGTGCTCGTCTCGTCACCGCTGTCCTGATCACTGGTGGCCATGGGGAGAGGTAAAATCTGCTAGAGTGACTCCTCTGACTCCGTTCTTCTTCCAAGTTGTTTCAGCTGTTCTAGCTCCTTTGACTTTCTGTATAAATTTTAAAGTTGGTTTGTCTAGATCTACCCTCCTCCGCCCCCCCCCCCCCCAAGAAAAAGTCCTGCTGGGTTTTATTGGCTTTGTGTTAAATCTGTATGTCATTTGGGAGGAATTGACATTCTTGCTGTGTTGGGTCTCCCATTCCATGAACACAGTATCTGTTTATTTACATCTTTGATTTTTTTTCATCAGCATTTTGTCTTTTCATTATACCAACTCTGCACGTTTTATTAGATTTATGCTTAAGTGCGTCTTTTTATATCAGTCGTAAATTTGGTTTACTCTGCCTTACTGTTATATACTATGACTGTATAGGAGTGATTGATTCTTGAGCTGTTCATCTTATATCCTGCACCTTACCAAATTCCCATTTCAGTTCTTTGAGGGGTTTTGGTGTTTATTTTTGGTTGATTCCTTGCGGTCTTACTACGCAGATTCTCCTGTCTATAAATTATCTGAGCTTCCCTGGTGGCTCAGATGGTGAAGAATCTGCCTGCAACGTGGGAGACCCAGGTTCGATCCCTGGGTAGAGAAGATCCCCTGGAGAAGGGAACGGCTGCTCACTCCGGTGTTGTTGCCTGGAGAACTCCATGGACAGAGGAGCCTGGCGGGCTACAGTCCGTGGGGTCACAAAAGAGTCAGACATGACTGAGCGACTTTCATAAACTGTCTGTATCGGTTTCATATCTTCTCTGAGCGGTGCGCCTTTGGCCAAGGCTTTGAGGCTGGTGTTGGAGTGTCCGCCTCGTTCCTGGTCTTGGGGGAGCTCCTAGTCTTTTGCCGTCAAGAACGATGCTCGCTGTAGGTTTTGTAGATGTATCAGGGGTAGGCATTCCCTTCCATTCTTGATTGGTCTTTCATTCTTGGTTTGTCATGAATAGATGTGGAACTTTGTCAAATCCTTTCTTTTCCCACAGATTGATTCCTTTGTGTTTTTTCTTCTTTGAACTGCCAATATGGTAGATTATATTCATTTATTTTTCAGTATCGAACCAGCCTGACATCACAAGATAAGTCTCGTTGGCTGTCACGGTTCTTTCGTATTGCTGGACACAACTTGCTCGTGTTTTGTTGATAGTGTTTCCGATCGTGAGGGACACGGATGTGTGGGTTTTCTTTATTTTCTATCGTCATCCGTTTCTTTTCGAGCGTAACGCTGGCCTCCTGTGCCAAGCTGGGAATTATTCCTTCTCTTTTCTGGATGAGATTGTGCAGAATTAGCATTGTTGCTTCGTTAAATGTTTGCACCCTGTAACACCATGTAGGCCTGGATATTTCTGTTGTGGAAGGGCTCTGAAGGCTGGGCTGTGGCTTCTGTGTGGGCGATGTGGCTGGGCCGCGGGCAGTTGTCTGTGTGGACGCCCCGTGGCTCCTCTGTGTCTGCAGGGCCCGAGGTGGGCCACCCCGTTCCTGGCCCCTTCCGCTGGAGCCTCGCAATCTGTTCCGTCTTTCCAGAGGAGCAGCGGCAGCTTGCTTTCGTTCTTCTCATTGATCTCTGGCTTTATTAGTTCCTTCTTCTTGCTTTGGGTGTACTTTTCCCTTTTTTTTGGTTTTAGTTTCTTCCGGTGGGAGTTAGATTGCTGATCTGAGGTTTTCCTTGTTTCCTAATGTAAGTGTTTAGGGCTCCTGCTCCAGCTGCACCCCACACCTGACCCCGCGCCTGCGGTCTCTGTTCCCTCATTCTCATCCAGATGTGGATGCTCTCTGATTCCGTTTGTCATCTTCCTTAAACGGGGTGTTGTCTTGACGTGCTGTCACGGTTTCCAGCGTGTGGATATTTCCCTCTCGTCTTTCTGGTTTTGTTGTTCAGTCACTAAGTCGTGTCCAGCTCTTCTGCAACCCCGCAGACTGTAGCCCACCAGACTCCTCTGTCCATGGGGTTTCCCAGGCAAGAGTACTGGAGTGGGGTGCCATTTCCTGCTCCAGGGGACCTCCCCAACCCAAGGATCGAACCCGTGTCTCCTGCACTGGCGGGCAGGTTCTTTACTACCGAGCCACCAGGGAGGCCCTTCTGTTATGGATACCTGGTTTAAATTCCATTACAGTCTGTGAGGTAGTTTGCATCGTTTTCATTTTTTAATGTGCTAGTGTTTATTGATGCCCCAGGAATACGCTCTGTCTTGGAGAACGTCCTGTCTGTGCTTGAGAAGAACGCGTGTTGCGTGGTGTCAGGTCGAACGTTGTGTGAAGCCCCAGCAGACCGCGGGCCCTTGCTCAGCGTCTGTCCGCAGGTTTGACTCCTTGGCAAGGAGCTCTGACACCTCCAAACATACTTGTGGATTTGTCTGTTTCTCCTTCCCGTTCTGTCATTTTCGCTTCATGTGTGTTGAAGCTCTGCTTTTAGGAGCATGTTCATTTAGGGGTATTGTGTCCTCTCAGTGGATAAACCGTCTTACATTTTTGAAGTGCCTCTTTTGGGGGCAGCCGCTGTCTGGATACCTCCTCGGAAGCCTCTCTTGTCCAGCCACCCCGGCGTCCATTGTTCCTCCTTGGCCCTTTCTTCTGTTGGTGCGGCTGGTGGAGGTGATTTGGGGTGACTGTTGGTTTATAGGAGGGTTGCGTGGGTAGTACCGAGTGGGCCACACAGCTCGTGTCTGTCCCTCGTTATCAGCACCTCCGTTTCTTGGTTTTGTCTTCCGCCACTTTGCAGGGCCTGCAGGTGGCCCGTTGCACAGCCCCGGCCCGCGTTTGTCTGGCGTATCCCTGACGAGCTGATGGGCCGGCTCTGGGGAAGATGCCCGAGTTTTGGGCATCAGGTCAGGGGTGACACACTGTGAACGGTTCCCGCTTCACTTTCACTATAAACAGGAGGAAGCAGGAAGCTCTTTGAACACTGTGCTCATTGGTCCGGGACTGCACAGTCCCGCCTTCCTAAGAACTCAGCCACGCCCCCGTGAGCTCATGACGTCATCTCCTGCCCTCCAGCACCGACCCCCCAGCGCGGCCACCAGCCAGTCTCGGCTGCTTTGGTGGCGTGTAACTGGGGGCTGCCTTTTCGTCCACTTGATCCTCTCTCTCTACGTTTTTTAAAAAATATTCATGGATATATTTGGCCATGCCGGGTCCTAGCTGCGGCATGCGGCATCTTTAGCTGTGACACGAGGGGTCTAGTTCCTTGACCACGGATCGATCGTGGGCCCCCTGCACTGGGCGCACAGAGTCCTAGCCGCTGGACCGCCAGGGGCGTCCCTTTCTCTGCCTTTTAACTGGGGGTGTTCAGACCATTTACATCTAATGTGATTACTGTGTGCTCGGGGTTGGTCTGGTCTTCCTTTCTTTTCTGCTTGTCTTGTGTCTTCTTCCTCCCCGCTTTCCTGTGTCTCTGCCCCGTCCCCGCTTTCCTGTATCTCTGACTTCCTCTGAACTACTTGCACGTTTTTTGTGATGCCGTCTTATTTCCTTCTTCGGCCTCTATTAGTTGTAACTTTTTTTCAGTGCTTGTCTAGTCTTCAGCGCTCACCCTTCGCTTATCCCGCCTGCCTCCCAGGGACAGATGCCTCCTCACAGGCAGTGTGTAATCGTGCAGCTGCCTGCGTCTGTCATGCAGCCCTCATGCTCTGGCTGTCATACATTTTATCTGCACTTACGTCTTAAAACCCCAGTATGTTTTTACTGGTTTGCTTAACCTCTTTTTAAAATAGTAATTTAGACATTTTTTAAAGATTTTGCACCTGTGTGGCTAAGACCCGGCTGCTGCTCAAGCCCCGGTGTGGGTCCCCTCCCCTCTGGACTCAGGCCCCGGTGTGGGTCCCCTCCCCTCTGGACTCGTTCCCCTTCTGCCTGGAGGCTTTCCCGTCCTGTTCCCCGTAGGGCAGGCTGCTCGGGATAAATCCTCTGCTTCTGTGTGTCTGAGAACATCTTTATTTTGCTTTCACTTTTTGAAAGATATTTTCACTGGGAATAGAATCCTAGGTTGACATTTTTCATTTCTTCCAGTATTTGATAGATTTTTCTGCTCTTTCTCACTTGCATTTCTCTGCTGAGAAATCTGCTGTGTTTCTCCGTGGGTAGCGTTTTCTTCCTGTGGCTGCTTGTAGAGTCTCCTTATCAACACTGATTTTAAGTGCCCACGTCGTTCCAGGCACTGGGCTCTTTTCTTATCTTGCTCGTGCTCAGGTTTGTGCGGCTTCTTGAGTCTATGTCTTTATACTTTGATCACATTTGGACCCTCCTGCAGTACTTTTCTGCCCCCCGCCGCCCGCAGGGACTCCAGCTACCCATAAATCCTCCTTCATGAAGCTGCCCCATCGCTCACGCTGCTCTCCCTGGTTTTAAAGATTGATTTTCCTCTCTCTGCCACCATGGTAGTTTTTATCACCCTGTCTTCAAGTGCACGAAACTTTTGTCCTGCAGAGTCTCATCCATCATGAATCTCATCCAGTGTTCTTCACCTCAGACACTGCGGCTCCCACCCAATGGAACATGCCTTTCCTCCAGGAGCTTTTACTAACTTTTCATGTCTGGGGACGCTGATTTAATAATGTCTGTGCGGTTCTTGGTTGTGCTCCTCATTGCGGGTCATGTCTTCCTAGTTCTTTCAACGCCTGGTAACCTTTGACCAGACAGCAGGCCGTGTGTGTCGGCTTGCTGGGTTCTGAGTGCTTCTGTGTCCCTATAAATCTTGGTGCTTTGTTCAGAGGTGCAGTTAGGCTTCTTGGAAAGAGTTTGGCCCCTTCCAGTCTCGGCTTTGTTGATTTGCAAGGCCATTCTGGAGCAGTTCTCTCTGAAGAGAATCGCCCTCCCACTCCCAACTTGACCTTCCTGAGTTACCTACGGAGCATGAGTCCTCCATTCCAGCTGGCGGGAGAGGCTCCGTCCGTTGCCCCGTGTCAGCGCTGGGCTCTGCTTCCAGGGTGCTTTTTTATTTCTCATTTATTTATTTTTGGCCATGCTGGGTCTCACCACTGCACACCAGCTCTCCTCTAGTTGTGACGAGCAGAGTTTCTCTGTCATCACACGCACGGCCGGTCATCGCCGTGGCCTCTCCCACACGGGCACGGGCTCTCTGGAGTGCGGGCCCGGTAGCTGCCGCACGTGGGACCCTCCCGAATCAGGGATTGAACCCACGTCTCCTGCATTGGCAGGTGGTGTCTTCACCACTGAGCCAACAGGGAAGCCCCCAGGCGCTTGTTTATTTTAAGCTATATCAGTATCAGTCCAGTTCAGTCACTCAGTCGTGTCTGACTCTTTGCGACCCCATGAATCGCAGCACGCCAGGCCTCCCTGTCCATCACCAACTCCCGGAGTTCATTCAGACTCACGTCCATCGAGTCAGTGATGGCATCCAGCCATCTCATCCTCTGTCGTCCCCTTCTCCTCCTGCCCCCAATCCCTCCCAGCATCAGAGTCTTTTCCAATGAGTCAACTCTTGACATGAGGTGGCCAAAGTACTGGAGTTTCAGCTTTAGCATCATTCCTTCCAAAGAATCCCCAGGACTGATCTCCTTTAGAATGGACTGGTTGGATCTCCTTGCAGTCCAAGGGCCTCTCAAGAGTCTTCTCCAACACCACAGCTCAAAAGCATATCAGTATAGTTCCTATATCATTATAGTTCCTATAAAACATGAAGACAAAAATAGCCGCCCTCTTGGAACAAGCGGTGGCCTACTTGTACACCTGTCTCCGCGCCTGGGCTTGCTTGGCCTCTGGTCCTTCGGGGCGAGAGGGCCCATGTCTGCACCCTGTCCTGGTGGCCCCCAGCCCCAGCCACATCCACATTGTGTGTCTCTTCTGTCTTTTCATCGAATTTGGTCCTTTTCTTGATTCTTGAGTCCTCCTCAGGGTGCAGTCCCACGTGTGGGGGGGACCAGTGGGCACAGGACACATGGGCCCCAGCTGACCCCCGTTGGTCTCCCCGCCGCTGTGGAGTCGCGGTCAGCGGGCCGCCGTTGGTCTCTCCGCCCCTCTGGAGTCGGGGTCAGCGGGCCGCCGTTGGTCTCCCCGCCCCTCTGGAGTCGGGGTCAGCGGGCCGCCCCCCCACAGATGCTGTGCTGCACTCCCCCACCCCTTGCTTGTGTCTCCCCACAGCTTTTCTTTGCTGTGGCTGCTCTGTGTCGTATTTATTTTCACAGGTGCCTATTTAACCGTCTCATGACCCTTCCCTGTTCCCTGCCCAGAGGCCGTGCTGCAGTGCCCTCCCGTCACGGTCTGCTCTCCTTGCAGGTTGAAGGTTGAGGAGCTGGAAGCTGAGCGGAGTCGCCTAGAGGAGGAGAAGAAGACGCTGGAGGCGCAGCTGGAGCGGCTCACCCTGCAGGTGAGTCCGTCCGAGGCTCACCCGCCCTCCCGTGAGGCTCCTGCACTTCCCAGTGGACGGGCCAGACGGAACCGGGGCCTGTCCCCTCCAGACGGAACCGGGGCCTATCCCCTCCAGACGGGACGGGGGCCTGTCCCCTCCAGACGGAACCGGGGCCTGTCCCCTCCAGACGGAACCGGGGCCTGTCCCCTCCAGACGGGACGGGGGCCTGTCCCCTCCAGACGGAACCGGGAGCCTGTCCCCTCCAGACGGAGCGGGGGCCTGTCCCCTCCAGACGGAACCGGGGCCTGTCCCCTCCAGACGGAACGGGGGCCTGTCCCCTCCAGACGGAACCGGGGGCCTGTCCCCTCCAGACGGAACCGGGGGTCTGTCCCCTCCAGACGGAACCGGGGGCCTGTCCCCTCCAGACGCCCTCGCTGGCTGACAGCTCGGGTCCCGAGACCGTGGCAGGCACCCCCTGCCTCGGGCCGTGCTGTCGCCCCACCCCCCACCCCCCGCCCCCCAGCCCCCCGTGCTTCGTTGATTCACAGCCTGTTTTCCCGACCGCTCGCTGTGACGGGCATGCCGGGCATGCTCCCGGGAAGGAGAGGCCCAGCAGAGGGGCGCGGTGGTTCGGGGCTTGTCTCCGAGCAGGCCCCGTCGGCCTGCAGCTGTGAGGCTCCGTGGCTGTTGACACTGTTGCAGTGTTCCTTTGTTTTTCATTTTTATCCTCCTGTCTAAGTTGTTCTCAGGCAGGAAACCTGCAGGTCTGTGATTACCCAGATTCTGGACAGGCCATTGATTTTTGTCTTGACACCTATTAGAGGCAAATCAAATCTCTTTTTTATTCCCGATTCTTGGAGACGGGAGAAGTGACATCCTTGATAGAGCGTGGCGCCGGGAGCCGTGGCTGGACGGTGTTCCGCTCTGGACCTGTCATCTTGCTCGGTTTTAATTGGGCCGCAGTCCTGACGCGGGGTGGCTGCTGGCAGGTGAATCCCCGGCCGCCCGTCAGCGGCCGCGTTGGGTCGAGCGTGCCCGAGGTCATGCTGACAGCTCCCGGGCTTTGGGATGGGGCTCAGCCAGTCCTGCTGAAGCCGACAGTCATGAGGTGCCGCTGCAGCCCCGCTGTGGGTACTGGGGGGGTCAGACTAGGTCAGAGAGGCAGTGGATGTGGGGGATGGGGTCCCGGGTGGGGTCCGCGATGTTGAGCGTGTCCAGCCTCCTGGGCCCCACGTGGGTTGGGGCATCCGTGTCTGCAGACCTCAGCTGGAGCCCGCCTCCTTAGCTGGGTGGTCTCAGGCATGTCGTGCTTTGCCATCTGAGCCCCCAGCACTTCCTTTATAAAATGGGGGATGACGAGCCCCCGTGGGGGATAACAGGAGCGGTTAACAAGGGCTCAGGGGCCATGTGTGGGCACACCATTGTTAGGGCAGAGACCTGGGTCCTGGCTGGCGGCCAGGTGGCCTGGCTGGCCCCAGGCTTGGTCCGTGTGACCGCAGAGCTGCGGACTCGAGTCCGGGGCAGAGCGGGGGAGCGGGGGCCGGGGGCAGCTCGGCACACGGCCCCCGGCGTGTGTCTGTCTGCCGTGCTGCCGGCCTGCTCCTGATGCAGCCCCCCTCCCTTTTCCCCTGGAAGAGTCTTCAAGGCGGGCCGCTTCAAGGAAGATTGATTAAAATCAGCTGCAGTTTGACTTAATTGGGAACATATGCTCGGAGAGGGAGTTGACTAGTTAGAACTTCTTGTAATTAGTTCACAGCTGGTTGGTGAGGCGTGCGCTCCAGTTACTGCTCAGAGCCGAGTGCATGCCTGCCCGTCTGCCCACTGGTGCCCGCTTGGTGCCCGGCGGGGCTGGGCGACGCTGCGGAGCGGGCTCCTGGCACTTCCGTGCCGTGTGGCCCGTCCCAGGCTTCTGGGGTCGTCGGCTCTTCCCACTGCGTCTGGGGTGACCTGTGTGTATCCCTAAAGTAGGCAGCCATCAGGGAGACGAGCCCTGCTTAGCGATGGCGGAACTGAGGCCCCCAGAGCCAGACACGACTGGCTGTTGTGTGAAGGTGGGATGTTCTGATACAGGCTGCTCTCAAGCAGGCCACCTGGAAGTCTGGGCCCGAAGCTGCGGGGTCCTCTGGGAACCAGACTCTGCGGGTCGCATTCCTGGTGTCCCAGGCCTGTGGCCTCCGCCCTGTGCCCACCTGGCCATTCCCAGCAGTCCTGGTGGGGCGGGGCACCGCCTGGCACCCGAGCTCCCTCCTGCCCTTGGGTGCCCCTCTCCTCAGCGGTGGGCCCTGGGCCTGCTGCTGGCTCTGCTCCTCCACGGTGGTGGCCCTCATCTCGGTATGCTCGCCAGGACGTGGAGCTGACCCCACCTCCCGCCAGCTGTGGTGGAGAACACGGTGACCTCCAGCCAGGAGCACCGCCTCGCCGAGTCACTGCTCTGCAGACCGCGTCCCCTCGACCGACGGGGCCCCGTGTGTCCACATCGTGGGCCACGTCCAGGGCTCTCAGGGCAGCGAGCCGCCTGGCGCTCTGGGGAGCAGCCCGAGGGCCAGACGCACGGCAGCTCTGGGCCTGGCGACCACTGGTCCCCCGGCAGGGCCCCTTCCAGTGAGGAGCAAGCTTCGTGCGGGCGGGCGGGGGCCTCGGGCCCTCTGGCTACCCTGGGTCCCGGGAGTGGAGCCCGCGTGCTGATGCAGCCTTGCGGGCTCCGCGACGTTACAGACGCGGTCAGACATACAGCACACTTGCGAGAGTTTCGCCGTGAGCAGCCCGTGTCCCCCTGCTGGGGACGCTCCCCCGCGGCCGCCGTGACGCACCTGTCCACCCCTTCCTTCCGTTAGTCCTGTCTCTTTTCTTGACGCATTTTATAGCAAATTGCAAACATCTGTACCTCTAAATGCCTCAGCACGCGCGTAATTAGGCAGAATTCATCTTTGGGGTTTGAGCCCCCATCCCACCATCGCTCAGAGGGGGCGGGAGAAGCCCCTCGAGCTGGAGTGTCCCCTCATGTCCCCGCCCTGCCTGCTTCCGGTGGTGGGGGGGCTGTGCTCAGGAAGGGGCCCGACTGCAGCCCGGTGACATTTACACTGACTGTATCTTTTTTGGAAATGCAGTGGGTAGAAAATTGCCGGGTTCCCTGTGAGCGGAGAAACTGCCCGGCTCCCGCCCCGTTTAATCATAGCAGCCCCGGCCTGGCCTCCTCCTGCTCTGGGATACAGGGCCTGGGGCCAGGGTCGGGGGGTGCAGCCTTCACTGCTCTTCACACCTTGCTGCCCCCGGCCCCCGCCCACTCTCTAGGCAGCAGACCTGAGCCCTGCTGGCACCTCACCTGCAGGTTCTGCCTGCCCCCCACCCCCCAGGGTCAGTCCTTGGACGAGAGGTCCCTCCCCACCAGTTCTCACTGGTCCTCACTGGCCGGGGAGCCCCGAACCTACAGTAGGCCCAGGCTCTGTTTCTCAGAGCCTGTCTTGCCCTTGGGTCCTCCTGCTGCTGACCAGGGCCTTGAGCCTGTCCTGTCCCCGACTAGACAGGTTGTTTCCTGATGGCCTGCTGCCCGTGCTTCTGGAATGTTCTCTGGGCATTGCTCCCTGGCAGGGGCAGGACCCTGCAAACCATGGGGCCTGGGGCCTGGTTGGGGTGAGCCCCCAAGGCTGTTCCTGGCAGGGTCGGCTGCATCCCTAGCGGCCCAGCTCACCCCCCCACCGCCAACCTTGCAGGCTGATGTTGCTCTGCACGTCTGGTTCCTCGGTGCCAGCCGGGTGATCAGAGCACAAGGCTGGGTGTGGACCGGCGATGGTGTAGCCGTGGCTCTGCACGCGCCAGCCCCTCCCCCAGCTGTGGTGCTGGCCCCTTCCTGGCTGCAGCCAGGAGCACCCGCCCCCTGCACACTCACAGAGCCCGCCTTCCCGCTTCCTGGCGCTTCTGTCTCTGTGCGCTCGGGGGCCTCCCTGTCAGTGTTCACACGCGTGCCACACCCCATGTGCTGTGGCGTGTTAATCCTGCCGCTTACCAGGAACGTGATCGCGACCTTGCCGTGGCCCGCGTCCTTCCGCACACACCTCTGCCCCGTGCGTGTCAGAAGAGAGGGCCAGCGGCCCCTGCGTGCGTTTTGACGGCTGCACTGTGAGGGTGCCGGCCCCCGGCCCCAGCTGCCGGGCTGCCGGGCTTTCCCGGCCCAGTAGGTGAGAGCCGTGTGGCTGGAGCCGTCAGTCCCTTCATCACGTGTGAGTGAGGACTTTTAAACGCGTTCATGTGCTTGGTTCATCTTTCAAATGGCTCGTTGGTCCTGTTCTTGCTGGTTTCTTGGAGCTCTTTGCATATCAAGGGCGTTTTAAACTGTGAAGACGTTTCCAATTATCGTTTGTCTTTCGACTTCTTTGCTTGTGCTGTTTTGTTGTTGTTCTATTTTTTTTAGCCAAGCAGAGGTGTTGGGCTTTGGACTCATTTTATTACGGATGCGTTTATTGCCTTTTCTGTTTAGCTCCTGGGCTTTTGTTCCCATCTTTACCTTTCTCATGTCCAGACGGTAAAGAATTCTCTCACGGTATCTTCTGGTTTTCTGGGGCATTTCATTTTTTACGTTTAAATCTGACGGATTTGGGATTTGGTTTGGGTTTTTTTATAAGGGAGGAGGCATGGTTTTGGCAGGGGCTCTTCCTGGTGCCCCTGGACCACTGCCTGAAAGCCTGTCTTTTCCTTACTGGTGTGGGGTCACCCCCTCGTGCACCCGATGCCCCGGGTCTGATTGAGGCCAGGGCTCGGGTGTCCTGCTGCCCCCGGACTCTTTATCAGGGTTTTCTCTCGTTCACTTTTACGTGAACTTTGGAATCAGCATATTCAGCTTCCCTCCCCCAGCCAGCTTAGAACTTGCTGGATGTCATGAACCGAGAGCGTGAGGGTCTAGGGGTTGGGTCTCCTGGTCTCGCCCTCCTCCCAGGAGGATGTCGCTGAGACTCTGTTAGGGTCTGTGTCCCCCCCGCCCCCCGGGAACAGCTCAGACAGAAGGACAGGCACTGTGTGATTCCACCTGTGTGGGGTCCCTGGAGGAGTCAGGGTCATAGAATCAAAGCAGAGAGAGGGCGCCAGGCGCTGGGGGGCGGAGCCAGAGTTTATGGAGACTCGGCCTCAGCTTGGGAGGGTCTGTGGGTGGACAGGGGTGACGACTGCACAGCAGCTTGAACGTACTTAAACTGAACAACACGCTTAAAACTTAAAATTCACAGTGGCAAATTTTATCACAATTCCAAAGACTTTTCTTACTGGCTTTGCTGAACATCTTCGGTTCTAACTCAGAGGCCTGGCGGGAGCACAGCCCATGTCCGTGGTGAGGGGTGTGGGTACCGGGTCATCCCGCCCTCTTCCCACCCGAGCAGCCAGGCCCTCCCCTTCACCAGCTGGTCCTGCAGCTGCCAGCCTGACTGGAGGCCCCCGCCGCCAGCTCCCGCGGCTCAGGGCAGATTTAGGGTGCCTGCCGCCGCTTGCTGTCTGTGACAGGGAGATCTGGCAGCCGAGGCGCCTGATTTCCAGCGTCTGCCCGCCCGCCCAGCCGAGTGGGGACACGCGCCACTCGGTCAGCTGGCTCGGAGGGCCATTGCTGTGGAAGCAGGGGCTGCCGCGGGCGTGTCCTGCCTCCTCCTCCCCCAGCCTCCCCGTCCCTCCCCCGAGAGACACGGCCCCGGGTGCCCGGGTGGGTGGCCAGCGTCCCGGCCGAGTGCACTGACCTGACAGGACAGCAGCTTAGGGGCAGCCCGGCGTGCGGACAGGAGCGTGGGGCCGTGTTAGCCGGGCGGCAGCTTGGCCGGCTTACCCAGCCCGCCGTGCGGTCAGTGCCGCACCTCCCCACTCCCGCATCTGCTCCACCGCAGCCCCGAGTCTCCCTGCAGGGCGGCCTGGGAGGGCAATCGGGGTGGGGGGCGCTGGGAGGGCCCGGGGCCGGCAGCTGGCCTTTGGTCGGAGCGGCCGCCATCCCGCCCTCCCGACGGTGAGGGTTGTCTTCCCTGGCTTCCCTGCAGGCTGTTGACAAGCCTCTCTCACAGCAGGCCACCTTCTGAAGGACTCTGCGTGGGGTCACGGGTGGTTGGTGTCCTCTAACTGGCTCCAGCGACCGCCCTGTGTCTGCTGCTTGGAGCCGGGGGCCGGGGCTGTGGTCCTGCGCGGGCAGCGCGGGGCCGCAGGGGGAGCTCGCCGCATGTGCCTGGGCCTCCGGCCTCTGCAGCACCCCTCCTGTGTCTTTGCTTTTCCTGGTCCTCACCTGTCTGTCCCGCGAGACCCGGCAGCCCTTGGCTCTCAGCGGCACAGCTGGAGTCAGAGGTCCTGGGGGCTTGTGGCGTCATGCTGCTGGACCCAAAAAAGCCAGGATCTGGCGCAGGTTGAGGAGACTGAGGACTGAGCATTTTGGGTCCCAGTGGCCTGGCTCAGACTGTGTCCGCCTACTGGGTGGGCACCTTGTTGCAGCCGCATGGGAGTGACCTGGTGTCCCCTCTCAGGTGGCCCCTGGACACCTGCGTTCTCTGTCCACCCATCCCTCTGCCAGCACCTGGGTGGGGTAAACACGGGGGCTCCTTGAGATGGGAGGCAGTGCTCCCCGCTCTGCCTTTTGGGGGTCAGGTTTGCACTGGTGCCTTCCTGCGCCATCTTCCCGCGACTCAAGAAAGGCCTGAGTCCTCAGACAAGGGCACACAGGCCGCACCCAGCAGGTGTGAGAGACGCCGTCAAGATTAACGCTGGCTTTTGCTCCACACTCATCACGGCACCAGGGGCACACTCGCAAAGCTGCGTGCATTCACAACTGTCTTCACGCCCACTGGTGGTGGCTCAGACGGTAAAGCGTGCGCTTGCAGCGTGGGAGACCCGGTTCAGTCCCTGGGTCAGGAAGATCCCCTGCAGAAGGAAATGGCACCCCACTCCAGTACTCTTGCCCGGAAAATTCCATGGACGGAGGAGCCTGGTGGGCTACAGTCCGTGGGGTCGCAGAGTCGAACACGACTGAGCGACTTCACTTTTCTTTTTTTTTTTTCACATCCACTGACTTTCTCATCTTTCCAGACCTGGGAAGGTGAGCAGAATCCCCATTTGACAGATGAGCAAATTGAGTCTCAGAGCAGCCTGGTCATCTCAGAACCAGCGCAGGGATGTCTGTGTTTCTTGCAACAGGACGCCAGCTGAGGAGCCGAGGGGCTGCGCCGTCTCGCCGGGGGTCTCGTGTAAGCGGAGAGGCTGCTGGCCACAGAAGGACAGTGGTGGCGCTGACAGGAAGGCCCCTCCCTAGGCTCCACGCCCCCGAGGGGACTCTGGTCACAGCCACAGGGCAGCCTGCAAGCTAACCCGTGTGTCCCGGCCCCACGCGGCGCCTCGTGGCCAGTGGCAGATAAACTCCCTGCCAGGCTCCCTGGCGCTGGCAGGACTGTCCGGGGAGGATGACGTGAGAAGGGCCCTCCACGCGTGCCGGCCTGGTGACGCCGCTCCCACGGCCCATCCTGCCTGCGGCTACCTGGCGGCCCCAGCTTACACTGGGCCTAGGGCCACTCGGGGCCTGGTGGGCCCGCTCCCAGCCCCGCCCCTCGGCTCCAGCGGCCGGTCCCCAGGGCTGGGCAGCGGCAAGCACACGCGAGGGTGTTCTAAGGCCCCCTCGACCCTGACGGCCCCTGGGGGCAGCCCCACAGCTGGCTTGTTTGTGAGGCGCCTCGGCCACAGGGAGGGCGGGTACCGGGTCCTGGGGGCGTGGCCTGGGGACTGGCTGATGTGGGGCGGGGCCTCGGGGAACGGAGGGTCTCGGCCCCTGCGGCCCCTGTGGCCCCTGGCTTGTGGTGCCCCAGAGCAGGGGCTCGGGAGCGCCCGCTTCGCTCGGCAGGGTCTTCTCCCTGCCCGTGGCCCTCCTGCCTCCAGCCCAAGCCCTCCGCTCTTCACCCCTCTCGTGAGCTGCTCGGTGGCCGCGAGGGTCTCGGACGCTGGGTGCCGGGGGTCTGTAGGGTTTGTAGGGTCTGGCCTGCAGTCCCGTGGCCCACAGCCGAACCGCAGGCTCTCCACCCTCGGCCAGCACACTGTCTCGAGGCTGGGCCTGCCGGGTGCCCCTAGCTTCACAGCTGGGCAGCGTCCCATGAGCCCCCAAGTGGCAAAGGAAACCGGCCCCCACGGCGTGTCGGACGTGAAGCTGGCGCCCGAGGGACCCGCCCAAGGTCCCAGAGCTCGCGGGTCCTGGGCTCACGGAGGCGAGTGTTCCGGCCGGCGGGGCCTGGAGGGCTGAGCGCCCCCCATCCTTGAGGTCTGGCTGGCCCTGCCCCTCAGCTTGCGTGGGACCCCGAAGCTCCCCGCCCTTCTCCCTGAGCTGAGCTTCCTGCAGCCTGGAGAGGTATTGATTCAGTTTTCAGGCCGGGTGATTCATAAATATGCATGAGGATCCGTGGTTACTTAACTGTGCTTTTTAATTCTCCCCGTGTCCCTGCCTCCTGCCAGCAGGGTCTCTTAGCAGGCGCAGCAGGGCCCCCTCCCCGGCCGCCGCAGTCCTTCACAGCCCACAGGGGCCCTGAGGTCTGTCCCCCACCCCTACCCCGTTGTCCCAGGCGCTAGGCTGAGAAGGCCCTTAGAGGTCAAGTTCACTGCCCTCCTCTTCCTCCGATGGAAGCTGCGGCCCTGGAGGACAGACACTCTGGGCCGCCAGCAGGCAGGGCAGAACTTGACCATTGACGGCAGCAAGGCAGGTGTGTGGGGCTCGGGACGCCAGCTCTAAGGCCTGGACGCAGGGGGCCTGACTGTTCGTCATAGCTTGCACAGAATCTGAGCGTGAGAAGGAGACCCCTGTGACCTGCGGGCCACAGGCGGGCTATGGCCCCCGGGAGGAGCACTGCTCAGGCCCAGGCCTGCTGCCTGGGCCCGTGGTTGTCAGGCAGGCCCGGTCCTCTGCGGACTTGAGACCCTTCCTGTATCCTGAGAAACTCGTGGTCCCCCGAGGACCCCGGACAGGCTGGAGCTCCTCTGCAGCTTCCCTGCGCCCACCTGTGGTCACGGCCGGGAACAGGCCTCCGCTCCCGGGCAAGGGGGAGGCTTCTCTTTGCCGGTAATTGCACCCACACATCAAAGAGAGGCTCAGAACTTTTCCTTTTGAGATTCCCGTCAGCGTCTCAACAGTTTCCTCAGCTGTGAATCAAACAAGGCAACAAATTTTTAGCAGAAGATTACAGCCGTTTCTCCCCTTTCTTCCTCAGAGCTGTCATCTAGTCGCAGATATCAGCAGATTTGTTCACGCCCTCCCATCTGCTTTAATGGTGCCGGCCCCCGGTGCCCCTCACGGTACCACAGGGCCCCTGTGCCTCTGACCACGCGTGCCCGGGGGGGAGGACGGCACCCCTGCCCCTGGCTGGCTGTGAGCACTTCCTCTCCTGGGCACCGTGCAGCCCACGTGCAAGGAAGGAGGGACGGAGAGAGGAAGGGGAGGGCCTCCTTGCTCTGGGAGGGGGTGCAGAGTGGAGCCCAGGTGCACCGAACCCTGGTGCCTTCTTCCTCGGCCTGGCCACCCGGTCCTGTGGGCCTTTAACCCGTGGCAGCTTTGTCAGGCCTGTGGAGGAGGCTGACTCGTAGCAGCTTGTGTGCAGTCCAGCTGGGCCTCAGGCACCAGCCCTCCCCGGCACCCGGGAACGGCGGCCCCACAGTCTGTGGTGCTCCTCCGTCCCCAGGGAGGGTTAGACTCCTGGGGGAGCAGCTGCCACAGCCCCCCTCCTCTAAGCAGAGTTAATTTCCTTGACTTCTGAGCGCCCTGTGGGAGGTGGCAGGTGGCAGGGCCTGTGGCCGACCCCAGCCCTGAGGTGCTTTCACAGACTTGTCTCACGTGCCCGGCACCGCCCCCCGGAGGCACCTTGGGAAGCCCCCCGAGAGTCCGGCTGGACCCAGGCGGCACGGGCTTGAGTTGGGTGGGCTGGCCTGCCCCCTGCCAAGCCAGACGTGCGGAGACCTGCCCTGAGGACCAGAGTCTGGACAGCGTGCTGTTCAGGGTGGAGTCCCGGCTGCGTGGGGGCCCGTGACCAGGAGGTGGTTTGAGAGGAAGCTGAGACAGCCCCGCTCAGGGGTGGTGCTTGACACCTCTTCGGTGACCTCCTGGGCTGCGGGGGCTGTGGGGTGTGCGGGCGTGGGGAGACTCGCAGGCAGGGCCGTGTCCACGCCCGAGGTCCTGGACCGTGCCAGCCAGTCAGCCCCGCTACGGACCCGTGTCCCCCAACCCCCACCCCGGGCCCCGCCCCGTCCATGCCACCAGCCCAGCATGCGCATCCCAGGGCCCAGCGCCGCCCCACCTCCCCGGGCACACCTGGTCCACACCCGCCGGCCCAGCACCCGCATCCCAGGGCCCAGCCCTCCCCTCCCCAGGGCCACCCGGTCCACGCCCCCAGGCCCAGCACGTGCATCCCAGGGCCCAGAGGTCCCCCCTGCCTCGGGCCGGCCCTGTCCACGCTGCCAGCCCAGCACGCGCATCCCAGGGCCAAGCACGCCCCGCCCCGTCCATGCCCACCTGCCCAGCACACGCATCCCGGGGCCCAGCGCCGCCCCACCTCCTCCGGCCCACTCGGTCCACGCCGCTGGCCCAGCACTCGCATCCCAGGGCCCAGCCCCCCGCTCCCCAGGGCACAGGCCGCCCGTGTGTGGGAGGGGCTGGCACCGAGCGGGCCCTCAGGGCAGATGGAGTGTCCGCACGCGTCCTGCTGTGTTCCCTCTTCTTTCATCTCTTTCTTAAAAACAGCTTTATTGAGGTACGATTCACACACCACAGGGCTCACCCCTGTGAAGCGTGAGTTTCGGTGGGTTTCATACTTTTCACAGGTAGCGAGCAGCCATCACCACAGAGACTCCGACAGCTCCTATGGGCTCAGGAGGGAGCCCCACACACCCTGCGCTGTCGCCCTGCACGCCCTGCCGCCTCCGGCCTCCAGCACCTGCCGCTCTGCTCTCTGCGACTGGAGCTGTCCTTGCTTGGACGTGTCACGCCTGTGGCGTCTGTGCATGGTGGCTTCACCCACTGAGTGCGGTGTTTTCTCTTTCCCCTTTTGCCGCCCCGGGACATGTGAGATCTTAGCTTCCTGACTGGGGGTCACACCGGCGCCCCCTGTGTGGGGAACCTGGAGCCTAACCACTGGACCCCCGGGGAAGTCCCCGGGCCATGTTTTCAGGGACCGTTCATGTCGCGGCCGCTGTCAGCGCTCTGCTTCTGTTCGTGGCTGCGTCGTGCTCCACAGTGTGGGTGGGCACGTGGATGGTGCTGCTGCGGACGTTTGTGTACAGGTTTCTCCGTGGAAGTGTGTGTTCACTCCTCCCAGGTGTGTCCCTGGGTGTAGACTCGCTGGGCCACACGGTGCTGGTGCTGGTGGTTTATTCCTCAGTCGTGTCTGACTCTGCGGCCCTGCGGTCAGCAGCCCACCAGGCTCCTCAGTCCACAGGATTGCCCAGACAAGGACGCTGGAGAGGGTTGCCATTTCCTTCTCCAGGGGATGTTCCCGACCCAGGGACCGCGTTTCCTGCGCTGACAGGCGGGTTCTTCCCCACTGAGCCGCCTGGGAAGCCCAGGTCCCGTGGTCACTCTCTGTCGAGCTGTCTGAGGAGCTGCTTTCCATGGAGGAAGCACCGTTTTCTGCCCCAGCAGTGGCAGGGCTCGGCTTCTCTGTCCTCACGGAGACTGCCTTTGCCATTCCAGCTGCCAGGCGGGTGCAGAGATGCTTCCTTCTGGCCCTGATTCCCGTTTCCCTGATCACTAACAACCTCGGCATCGCGCCTCTTTCCATGTGCACGTGGGCTGTTCGTATGTCTTCCTTGGAGGAGGATTGGTTCCGATGCTTTGCCCGTTTTCACATAAGTTTGTTTTGTTTTCTTTCTGTTGTTACTGAGTTGCAAGAGCTCTTCAGTGTCCTGGATACGGGTCCCTTACCGGATAAGTGATTTACGAGCGCTTTCTCCTGCTCTGGGTGTTGTCTCTCTGCTTCCTTCGTGGCGTGCTCTGCGGCACAGGCTTTCACTCTGATGGAGCCCAGTCTGTCTGCATTTGTCTTTGCTCCTTGCTTTTAGTGTCATGTGGGAGAACCTAAGGCCAAACCCGGTGCCTGCGTTTCCTGCCAACACTGGCTCTCAGGCTTAGGTTTTTACCCCCTGTGAGGTCACTGTCGTGCAGTGAGGTGAGGATTCAGTTCGATGCTCCTGCGCGTGGCTGTCCACATGTCCAGCACCTCTTCTTGGCAAGTGGTCCCGCCGGGAGGCACTGGCCTGCCCCTGACCCGCCGTCAGGTCAGCCACTCCCCCACCCGGCGCTCACCTGTGCTTCCCGGGGGCCACCCAGGACCTCACGTCAGTTCAGGATCGGAGCCGAGCCCGAGGCCACTCTGAGCTGCCTGTGCAGAGCTTCACGGTCTGCCAGGAGCTTCCTGCCCCTCTTCCTGCCTGCCCTGTCGGGGACCTGCGGGGACAGACGCTGCGGCCAGCACCACCTGGCACGCCTGTGCAAACATGGCGCTTTGCAGAACATGTCTGTCCTTGTCCTCTCCTTGCACCCCCTGACCCGGCACCCATGGGACACGCAGGTCCCCACGTGCCCAGCCCACCCCCATTGGCTGCAGGGCCTCCGCCCGAGCGTGCGGGGTGGTCGGGCTCCACCCGCCTGGCTGTGTCTCCCAGGCTGTGAGCATCGGATGAAATAAGATCCCTTCCAGCCTGACAGCCTGTGACTCACCGAAGTTACACCTTGTCTCTTTGTCCTTTGAGGCTCTTACAAGGTTTTCAGAAACCCGCAGGAAGCCTGCCACCAGCGCCGCCCACCGCCCTCTGCTGGCTCTCCCCCGGCCTGGGGCAGAAGAGAGCTGGCAGCGTCCCCACACACCCCCCTCCCTTTTAGGGGCAGTTAGCAGGCGGCTGGCGAGGCCTGGCCGGCACGGGCCACACAAGCCTTTGGTGACTTGGAGGCCCGGTGTCTACGCAGCTTCGCTCCCACGCTGGGGCGGCTGCTCTGCGGCATGGCCGTGTTGCCTGCCTGCCCCACCTGCCGGTAAAGGTGCTGTTCCTGCTGCTGCCCCTGGAGGGGTCGCTGTGGGCAGAGGTCCCAGGCGGAGGTCCGGTTTTCCAAGAGGGCGTCTCGGCGTTGGAGTGGAGGAAGATGACCGCTCAGCTGGCCCAGCGGTCCTCGCTGGGGGGCCCAGCCGGTAGGCCCGCGGCCCCTCGGCCAGGGACACAGCCTGCCTCTCTCCCCGCGCCTGGGGGAGGGACCCTCGGGCCCCCTCGCCAAGGCCCAGGCCTTCCCTTAGCGCCTGCCCTGAGGGGTTCCCGCTCGCTGGGGGGGGCCCAGGAAGTGAGAGCCGGAGACGTGCGGCTCCTGCTTTGACTGCCAGAGCTTCGGCCGAGCTTCCCTCCTGGGGCCGCCTGGGCCAGACGGTGGGGACAGAACTGAGAGTGGGTTTATTCAGCAGTGGTCTGTCTGCTGCCCGTCTGTGCTCAGCTGTTGGGGTGACTCGCTGACCTCACTTGCTGCCAGTGAGCTTGAAGAGGGTGGGGGGTGAGCCTGACGGGGGTGGGGGGGTGAGGTTCACGGGGGTGAGGGGTGAGCCTGACAGGGGTGATGGGTGAGGTTCATGAGGCTGAGCTTCATAGGGGTGAGGGGTGAGCCTGACGGGAGTGGGGGTGAGCCTGACGGGGGTGGCGGCTCCCCGATGCTCATGGCGGGGAAGGTGAGGCCGGGCTGGCCCAGGCCTCATCCAGTGCACAGCCTGGGCATGTGTGCCAAGCAGCACGCCTGCAGGGATGCACGTCCGGTGTGGACATTCACTGACCGTCTGCTCCTGGTGACCAGGGCCCAGACCAGCTCTGTCTGCATCCATCCCCTGCTGTGCCCAGGGCTGGCATCACGTGTCAGTAACAGGAGCCGTGACAGTGAGGCGTGCGGGGACTACACTTTAGTGTCACAGCTTTCTTAAGTGTTCAGATCTTAAAAGCTGGGTCCCAGTGTGAAAGCCTGGGACAGGAGGGTTGCTGCGCGGCTAGCGAGGACCCAGGTGGTCACGGATAGCGTCTGAAAGCACGCACTGGACGCTGATGCTTGCGGGGACGCGGGTCAGAGCGGGGGTCTCGCGTGCTGCCTCCTGCCGAAGCCCCAGAGATGGGGGGTAGGCACCCCGCGGGCCGGGCCGCGCTCGCCGGTGGGGGCGCTGACCACCTGTCTGTGGTCCTCCCGCAGGGCGACTACGACCAGAGCAAGACCAAGGTGCTGCACCTGAGCCTGAACCCGGCCGGCGCGGCGCGGCAGCGGCTCCGCGAGGACCAGCAGCAGCTACAGGAGGAGTGTGCACGGCTGCGGGAGCTCGTCCGCGCCCTGGAGGCCGGTGTCCCCGTCCCCACCCACCTGGAGCTGCCCTCATCCCGGGAGGTGGCAGGTAGGCCCCGGTCCTTCCATCCGTCCCTCCGTCCAGCCCATGCAGGAGCCGGGCCATGGGCCTCCAGGGGATGGGGGCCCCAGCCTGCAGAGTGAGCACAGCAAGGACCCGAGGTGGCATCTCTCCGACCCGGGAACAAGTTAATACCATTTATCAGCTCATGTGTGTCCATTAATCACACAGACACCAGTGCTCCGGGAAGCAGGGGCCATATCTCACAGTCTAAGTACGTTTCCGGACGCAGTGAGCCCTCTGCAGGCCCTGTGACAGGTGGGGTGGGGTGGGGGTTGGAGCTGCCTCTTCCACCACGAGGGTCTCACCCGCTCTGCAGCTCTAAGTCGGGGCCGCAGTCTCTGACCTCATAGCTTATCTCTGTCTCCAGGCAGCACATTGAGCGTGAGCCTACCTACTGCGCGCCGAGGTCCCCAAGGCCGGCCCTTGGGCAGACAGCAGGTCCATCACCGCCTCACAGGGAGGGCACCGTCAGGGGGCTCCGTTTTCCCAGGGGTCACCCAGTCCGGCCCCAGGGGGAGCCTGGGAGCTGGGGGGCGCCTGCAGCCTCTCTCCTTTGTCAGAAGCTGCCAGGCGTGGCTGCCTGCCCTGGGCCTCAAGCGGCTGGCGGGGGGCCGCTCCCTGGCTCCCCTGGAGCGCAGCCCTCGCTCCCGTGTCTGCTGCTGGCTCTGTTCACCCCCTACCCCCGCAATGTCTGCGGGGCGTCCGTGTCGGGAAGACACGGCTGCCGTTTTCCTGACGTTTGCCGCCTGCGTTTCCAAGCAGCCTTTCCCCCGGGAGGCCCTTTCCACTTCCTCCGCCTGTGTCTTCCCTCTCAGGCTCGGAGAGGGAGCACAGGCGTTGTCACGCCTGGAGCCCGGCTCTGCCATTGCCCTGTCCCCGGGGTCGTGGATGCAGCCCCTCCAGCCTGGAAGCTCCCACTCTCAACCTCGGCGTGCAACCAGCCTTTCTGATCACTGTCCCGTGAGCCCATGGAGGTGGGAGTCAGGCCCAGCACCGGCCCGCGGGCCTGTAGGCCTCAGTCAGCCACGGCCGTGACTGGAGCGAGCCTGGCCGTCCTGTGGGGCTGCGCTCCGCGTGCTCCCCGTCCCCAGGCGGTCCCAGGTGGTCCTCGTCCCACGCCTGTCGGCCCAGGGTTGGTCCATGTGCCGCTGGGTTCAGCGGGGACCCCGAAGTGCGGGTCTGCTGGCCCCCTTGAACCCCTGGCTCCCCAGGCCGTACCTGTCCTTCAGCCGCTTTCCTGTGGCCGGGCACGGGGCTGGCGGACGGGGACCATGGGTGTTGTGGGAGGTGCACGCCCTCCTGCCCCCACCTGCCTCTCCTGTCCTGTCTTCAGGAGGCTGGCGTTGGCTGCCCGGGTGTGCCGCCCAGGTGATTCTGGGGCCAAACCGCAGCTCAGCTGCCAAGACCGCTGTGAGGGGGTCCCTGCGGCCCAGGGTGGGCTTCCCGGCCCCAAGAGCCAGGCGAGGCCTCCCACAGGGTCCTCAGCAGGCCGGCAGCCGAGCGTGGTCTCGGCCTGCACTCCTGTTCCCCCCGGGCTCCTCCAGCCCCGCTTCGCGAGTCACCCGTGTCCTTGCCGAGTTCAGGAGCTGGGAACGCAGACTCGGGCGCTCAAGGTTGCTCTTCATTCTGCACAAGGACTCACACCGTCTGGCGCGACAGACCGTTTACTCCTCGAGTCTGCCGCTCTGACGTGCTCAGCTGTGGGGACGCAGCTGCTTGGAGCCTCCCGGGGCACCCAGCACGCGCCCAAGGGCACTGTGGGCGTCCGGGCAGACGGCCGGTTGGACCTGGGCCCCTGCTCTGCCATGCTCCCCGAGGCCCCACGGAGAGCGGGACCGCCGCAGACCTCTGCAGTCAGGACAGCCAGTGGGCGGGTGGTTTAATGGTGTGTGACTTAGGAAGAAGGGCTCCAGGCAGCTGTCGTCGTGGCCGGAACCAGGCTGAGTGATGCTGTGACCCTCCTCAAAGGCCGGGAATTGGCAGCAAGTGGCACTGGGGGAGGGGGCATGGCTGCCAAGCGCAGGAGCAGGAAGGGCGCTTGCCTGAGGTGTAACTGAGAGGCCCGCCGACCTCAGGCCTTCACCTGGCTCCATCTGCGGGCTGCCGCCTCTCTCCCAGCAAAGTCGGATCAGAGTACTTCCCCAGGCACGTGTGGAGATACAGGTCCCCGGGCCCCATCTTAGACCTGCTGGCTCAGAATCCCAGGGGCCTCACCCCCGCCCCTTTCACCCCCTGGAGCCTGATGGACCCGAGGAGACGTGAAGGCGCTTGGTTGCTGCTCTGCGGCCCTTGAGCTGAGCTGGCCGGCCGGCAGAGCCCAGTGCTGTCTGTGATCAGGGCTGGCTGGCGCGTGCGGGGGTGCAGAGCAGGCAAGCGGGAAGGTACGCCTGGAGGACACGGGCTCTCAGAGGGATGGAGACCTCCCGAAGGTGTGTCCTCGGAGACAAGGAGGGACTTTGAACAGCAGCACACGGACAAGAGACTTCCAAGTGTTCCAAAATGGAAAACGACGAACTTCTGGAAGTCAAGAATGTCAAAGAATTAAATGATGGTCTAAAGAGGGGATTTTTAAGATGAAACTGAGAAAATCTGAAAAGTGGAGGAACAAGACGGTGAGATGCGAAACGTGGAAACAGTGTGGCAAGTCGTGCACCAGGCAGCCCGCGGGGCTCACGTCTCAGGCCTGGCTGCCCCGCGGAGGCCGGGAGGCACGGAGGGAGTGCCTTTCCGGGGGCGGTACTGGGCAGTGCCCGCGGTGGCAGAAAGCCCCCCACACGCTGGAAAAGTGGGTCACGGGCCAGGGATCACCAGACGTCCCTTCTCAGCAGCAGCTCTGGCGCTGGGCCCGCGGGCGCTGCTCCAGGTCTCCGGGAGCCGTGAGAACGCCAGGCGCCTCGGTGGTGGCTTCTACGCTCCCAGAGAATGGATGGTGGGGGCACCGAGCAGCTGAATGGGTGGCCGGCCTGTGCACGGAGCATGCTGTCGGAGCCTGGCCAGGCTTCACGTGGTCAGCAGAGTCACAGCTCAGCAAACGCCCTCCAGGACTCTGGCAACGGGGCCAGGCAGCCAGGCTCTGACCTGTGACCTCCCTCCAGCCGTAGAAATCTCAGTACATGGACGCCCTAACCTCCAGAGTCTCGTCATGGACAGAAGGGCCCTCCCCACCTTCCCCGTGGCCTGCAGGACAGCCCCGCACCCGGGATGGGCTCGTCTGCTATGTCCACGGCACTTGGTGCTCGGCCCGCAGTTGCCCTGAGGGTCGTGTAGGTGGGCGTGGTCTCCACGGTGACGCGGGGCAGCCAGGACGGGGCGGCCCAGCAGTGGAGGTGCCCCGGCTCCCTCGTGCCAGGAGCCGCCCTGGGGGCCGGGAGGGACGATGCGGGCCAGCCACCCAGCCGCGGGTGACCACACCACGACAGGTTGGGGAGCCTGTAGCCAGCTGTTCCTGGACCTCGGCCTTAGGACAGCCCCGGCCTGGAGCATGGCCCTTGGTCTGCCCTTCTCCCCTCCCCTGCCGGAGCTGGCTCAGCTCCTCTGGTGGCTCCCCACCCACCCAGCCTGGGCCAGAGAGATTACTAATTGGCCCTTAATTAGGTAATGCATTAATATTAAAATACCTAATCTTGTCAGAGCAATGCACAGGAGGTGATCAGATTTGTCCCTGCCTGACTGTGCCGCTAATCCCACGGGGTCCCTGGAGAGGGCTGTGCCTGGGCCCCTTCTTGGAGCCCCACTCACTCTGCCCAGGGAAGAGGCCACCACAGGGAGGCGGCCACAGGCTGGCCCGCAGCAGCCGTGCCATCTGCTCTGTCTCATGCCTCTCTGCAGACCGAGGCTCACCCCCTTTCCCACTTCAGCCGGTGCCCGCCCCTCAGTGGGAGGACAGGGCTGCCGGGGGGTGGGGGGAGGCCCGAGGGGCCCCTGGCCAGACCCACCGGCCGGGATGTCACCGTGCTGAGCACAGGGCCCAGGCAGCCGCGAGTCACCTGTGAGGGCGCTGAGCCTCCACGTGGCTTGGCCCCAGCGCACGCCGATGGACTCGGGGCTACCTGTGGCCACTGGTCTGGCTGCCTGAGGCGTAGAGGTGGGTGTAACCTGGGTCAGAGAGCCGTGCTCGACAGGAGCTGGCCTCTGAGCTCCTAGAGCCTTCGGGGAGCAGGGAGAGCCCCCAGCCTGTAGCAAGAAGAGCCTTGCCTGCACTTTCCCGCTGGTTCTCAGCTGGAGGGGCCGCCTCCGAACAGCCAGGAAGACTGCAGGGAAGTGGGAAGCGGAGACAAGAGTCGTGTCCCTCCCGCTCAGCCCTTCCCCCTTCCCCCTTCGCCCGCCCCGCCCCGGCAGAACCGCGTTGGCCTTGTCACTGGCATCCTTCGCCTCCCGGCCTTGCAGCAGGCGGGAGGGAGGCCTGCTGGGGTCTTCCAATGCCCGAGCAGCACGAGGGTGGATCTGAAAGGCACGGTGGTGGCTTCGGACGGAGCTGACGTGGAACCTGAGCCCGCAGAGGGTGGTCAGACACACCCAGACCATGACCAAACGTGGAAAGTGAAGGCAGGGAGTACCTGCCGGTCCCTGTGAGCGTTCTGGCGTTTCTCCGGGTGAACACCGGAGTGGGATCCCTGGGTCACGTGCTTCGTGCGCTGTGAACCTCGAGGCTGGCTGTGGTTCCGCACCCCTGCTGGCCCCACGGGGCTCCGTGGCTCCACGTCCCGCCGGCACTGGGCCCGTCCGACATTCCCAGGTGTGCGCAGCGGAGGCCCACCGGGGTGTGACTGGCGTTCCCCTGACGTGTGAAGGTGTTGAGCAGCGTTTGTTCACCTTAGCCCCTCCTGTATCCTCTTGGGTGGGTGGGGGCTCAAGCTTTTGTCCATTTTCCGTCTTTGGCTCAAGTTTGGGGGTGGCGGTTCCTAGCAGAGTCTTTCTCAGAGCAGACACCGATAACTCGGATGTACTCTGGTGATCAGTTCTCTTTCAGGAGTCAGATCTAGCAAACCCAAGTCAGGACGCTTTTTCCTGATGTTTTCTCGCTTAAGTCTTTTAGTTCTGCATTGAAATCTGTGACCCATTTTGTTAGTTTTTCCTGTAATGTGAGATTCAGGCTGAGGTTCTTTTTTTTGTTTGTCTGGGGGACTTTCTCCTGTAAATGTCCAGCTACTCCAGATGGTGTCATGCCTCCACCAGTCGCCTCTGTATGCTGGCCATGTCAGCTGATGGATGCCGCAGTCCTGTCTCCTCCCGGCCCTCCCGCTTGCTGGCCCGAGCGCCCCCACAGAGTCTTGGTAGCTGGATGGCAAGTCTTAAGGTCGGCGGCGTGATCCTTCCCGCTTTATGCTGTCTTTTCAACAGCGTCTGGCAGCCCTGTTTCTGTTGCCTTTCTGTTTAGCTTTAGGATCAGCGTGTCTGTATCTGCAGGAATCCTGGTGAACTTTACACGGGGAATCCACTGACTCTGTAGATCAGTTTGAGGAGAATCCATATCGTTACCGCGATGAGCCTTCCCAGTCCAGAACCAGTGTCTCTCCCCTGACTCAGGCCTGCTTCGAGCTCGTTCATCAGCATCTTGTGGTTTTCAGCGCACACACCAGTTACGTGTTTTGTTAGAAACAGACTTGTATGTCTTTCATTTTTGTTAATTTTTAGTTATGCTCAGTGCGTGTTTTTCTTTGTCGTTTCCATTGTTCTGTGCTTGTGGAGAAGGAAATGGCAAGCCTCTCCAGCATTCTTGCCCGGAAAACCCCACGGACAGAGGAGCCTGGTGGACTGCAGTCCACGGGGCCAAAAGGAGTGGGGTGTGACTTAGATCAACAGTGACACGGAGACATGGCTGATTTTTGCGTTGGGCTTGCAGCCGTGACCTCGCTAAGGTCAGGCAGCGCTGGGAGGGTTTCGTTTTCGCTGTCTGCCGGCGTGTCGGCTGTGAGCAGGGCCTGACACCTCGCGTTGCACGTTTTCTCCCTGTTGCCGCGCAGCCGGGACTCGACGATGGTGCCAAGCCGCGGTGGTCGGCGTGGGCACTGGCCCTACTCTTGGTCCAGGGGGCACGCGGTCAGCTCTGGGCTCTTTGCATATGCCTTGCTCGTTCCCGTCTAGTCTGAGTCCGCCGAGAGCGTTTGTCATGTTAGATGTTGAGTTTTTTCAAATGTTTTTCTGCATCACTTACAGGCTCATCTGGTCTTTCTTCCATAGACTGTCAGTGTGGTGGGTCACTGTGAAAGGTTTTTACTAACATGTTGAACCAGCCCTGCATTCCAGGGGTAAACCGCCCTTGTTCGTGGTACGTTTTTCTCTCCGTGCGTTGCTGAGTTCAGCTTGCCGTTTGGGCAGTAGCTCTAGCGTCTCTGCCTGTCTTGGTCTGAGCTTCTCCTGTTGTGTTGTCTGAAAGGCATGCACAACATTCCCTCTCTGCTGATGGCGTGCTTGTCTACACAGACGAGCCCAAGAAGTTTTTTTTTTTTTAAAGAATGCAGTGAGTTCATTGTTGATTTTTGCATGTTGCTCTTATATCCTGTGTGCGTGCTCAGTTGCTCAGTCGTGTCCGACTCTTTGTGACCCTTTGGACCTTAGCCTGCCAGGCTCCCCTGTCCATGGGCTTCTCCAGGGAGAACACTGGAGAGGGTTGGCATGCCCTCCTCCGGGGGGTCTTCCCGACCCGGGGATCGAACCCAAACCCACGTCTTTTTCGTCTCCTCCATTGGCAGGTAGGTTCTTGACCTAACATTAGTGCCATCCGGGAATCCCATTATATCCTGCAACCTTGCTGAGTTCACTTACATGATACGTGGGTATAATGCGAATATGACATCTGTGAGCAGTTAGGGAAGCTAAAATCTAAGACATTATACCATCCCTGCTCACTCTCCCAAAATGAAATTCCTGAGTATAATTCTAACAAAGCACATAAAAGGTCTGTGTGCTGAAAACGGCCGTGCATTGAGCAAGGAGTCGGGGGCTTCTAATAAAGGAAGAGGCAGACTGCGTTCAGGCGTGAGAGACTCCCTGTCAGGAAGCTGTCCCTGCAGCCCAGGCTGGCCCCAGGCCGCGGTTACGGTGGGCGGTCAGCTCTGCGTCCCTGGCTTCTTACCCTGTCCGCCCATGCGAGTGTGTCTCCTGGCTGGCGGTCGGCCGTTCCCTCCTTGTAGGTCGGCGACTTCGTGAAGAGCCAGTGGGTTTCCTTGCTCTTTCCCAGACCTGGAACTTGTGAACCTGTGGCCCGAATCCAGTGAGGACAACTCATGGTCACCAGAGCTGTTAATAACCACGCAGACGACCTTGAACCAGTGAGCAGACAGACCACCCCCCCCACCCCACCCCCCCCGTTGCAGCCGCTGCCCTGCCGCTCAGCATGGAGATAGCCAACAACCAGCCTCCAGGGCTCCATAAAGGCTCGGGGCCACGTGCGGGAGAGGCTTCAAGGTCCCCAGGGTCCAGGCCTTGTAGTGGGTGTGCTGGGAGGGGCCAGGCAGCCAGTCAGAGCACGGGCCGCGGTGCGGGGCTCGCAGACACTGCCCCTGGCTAGACCCTGCAGGTGTGCACCAGAGGGTCGACTACTGCTCACTTAGGACTTTTTAATAGAAACGGCGTCTCACTTGATTACTAATAAGGAAACACTTTTTACTTCTTTTCCGATGGTCTTATCACAACCAGAGCTCCTTTATCTCTTCTTCTGCTCAGTTTGTACAGAAAATTAACTTCTTGTTTTTCTTTATGATTATTTTGTATAGAAAGTGTTAACTTATTCTGGAGTTTCATTGGTTTATTCCATTTAAGCTTAGAAAGTTCTTTAATGATTTGATAAATTCTATTTTCTTCTGTGACTTTTTGGGTTGTATTTTATATTTAAAGATCTAACCTGCTTGGAACGTATTTTGGGATGTGGCATAAGGTGAAGGCCTCAATCGATCTTTTTCCTGATCACAGGCGGCTGCCCGGGTGCCGTCCATCAGATAATCGTTCCTTGCCCTGTGGGTTTATAATGTGTCTTTATTTTTCTTTGTCTTTACTCCATGGCTTCTGGGCGTTTATTTCATTTTTCTGTTCCACATCTTTGGCAATTATAACAGAAAGCATGTTTGCATGTCTGGTGTGGAGCACGGCTTCTCCCTTTTCTCTCCTTTCATCCGGATCTCTTCAGCTCGTTTATTTTTCTAGATGAATTTCAGAAATGCTTTGTCAAGCTCAAGAAAGAGCCGCTGAGGTTTTGGTTTTATTGACGCTGCTTCGAAGTGAAGTGAAGTCACTCAGTCGTGTCCGACTCTTTGCGACCCCATAGACTGTAGCCCACCAGGCTCCTCCGTCCATGGGATTCTCCAGGCAAGAATACTGCAGTGGGTGGCCATTTCCTTCTCCAGGGGATCTTCCCGACCCAGGGATCAAACCCAGGTCTCCCACATTGCAGGCAGACGCTTTAACCTCTGCACCACCAGGGAAGCCAGTGACACTGCTTTAAAGATATAAATTAGTTTGGTGGGCGAGTTTTCAGCTTCGTTGCGTCCCATGTCTCTGGACGGGTTGGGGAGCGCCAGGCCTGTGGGACCGAGGGGCCAGGCCGGGGCACCCCTGGGTGCTTGGAGCCCCTCTGCAGGCTCGGGTCCCGGGACATGTGTCTCTATCCCCGCCCCACTCCTGGCCACCGTCTGCTGCCGGGCCATGTCTGGAAACGTGGGTCCAGGCCACCTTCCTCTGTCAGGGGCCCGTGCGTCTCCCTGCGCCCCCAGCCCCAGGCCCCAAGCCTGCCTGCTTCTCCCATTCTTGCGGTTCTCCTGGGGTCACCTCTGCTGGAAAAACAGAAACAGCTTGAGGACCATTTGCCCAGCAGCTCCCTCAACACACTCACAGCAGGCGACCTATGGCTCTAGTGAGGCATCTACCTGGAGGCAGGACCCAAGCCCCAGAGAAGAGCAGGAAGCCAAGGGTGGGAGTGGAGGGCGAGGGTGAGGGTGAGGGGTCACACCCCTCCACCTCCTGGCAGGGTGCGCGCCTTCTCAGGGACACGGGCCCACGAGCCAGGGGCCTGGAGGCGTGGGGAGGTCTCCGTGCTTGCTGATGGGGTCAGGCAGGGCCCCGTGGGCCCGAGGGTGGGCACTGCTGCCCAGAGCTGCTAGGCGGTGGTTACCGCCTCCAGCATGGCTTCTCCAGAGCCGAAGAAGAGCCCCCCCAGGAGCCTCGGTGTCAGCAGAGCCCCTGAGCCCAGGCGCACCCAGCGGGGGTGGCGCCAGGTCAGCCCGCTGGGGGCTGCAGAGAGCCACCCTCGTCAGCCCGCTGGGGGGTGCAGGGAGC
>NW_024070186.1:197906470-197913043 GCF_014754425.2 Oryx dammah
GTTGGCCCGCTGGGGGGTGCAGAGAGCCGCCCTCGTTGGCCGCTCCCAGACAGGCTCTGTGCGGAAGCCGGTGGCACTTTAATCACTGTGCGTCCCAGGCTGCGCTCTCTGCACTGTTTGTTTGTTCTTGGTGTCAGGTAATAAAGGGCAACACCATCAATTAGGTGCTTAATTGGAGTTGTAAGGGAGTCGTGTAATTTAATCTCTGGGTTTGCAGGCAGACAGGCCGAGGGAGAGGCGAGCGAGACCCCGCCGCGGCGGCTGTGGCCCCTCTGCCTCCTGCTGCCCGTGAGCAAATCCCCGGTGGCCCCACCCTGTCCCTGGCCACGGGCAGACCTGACGCCATCCAGGGACAAGACCCTGGTGCCGTCAGCAGCCCAGCGCCCCCACCTAGCCCTGTTCTCCACATTGGAAACAGCGCCAGCGGCCAGGCGAGGCAGCCTGCTCAGAACATGGGCAGCAGGGACGTTCCTGGGCAATCAGGCTGTCTGGGCAGGAGCGGCCCTGCAGGGCGTGCGTCTGCGGGGTCCCCGCGCCCCCCTCTCCCCAGCTCCTGGCTCCTGATGGGACTCCTCCACGAGCTTGTCTCCTGGGCATCGCGCAATCAGCAGGGTCAGAACTGACCTCTCCAGGCTACAGCGAGAGTCCCCAAACCCAGGAGAACGACCCAGGCCCCTCGCTGCCGTCACCGAATGCTGGCAAGTAGCGGGAACTCCGTCCGTGGCTGGTGGGGGCGCAGGATGGCGCAGCCAGTCTGGAAGCTGGTTTGGTGTTTTCTTACGAAGTGACCAGATGACCCAGCCGCCACACCCCTCAGCGTTCACCTGGAGGAGCAGGGCACGTGTATGTCCACACGAAAACGCGCGAGCGCCACAGCCTGGAGGCAGGCGAGAAGGCCTTCAGGAGGCGGCCAGGGCGGAAAGCACGCTCCCTCCAGACAGGGAGCATCACTCAGCACCAAGGACAGATGAGCCGCCAAGTCACGAGAAAGGCACGGAGGAAACTTCCACGCCCGTGACTGAGTGCAAGGAGCCGGTCGGGAAAGACCACAGACCTCGTGACTGGTGGCACGATGGTCTAGGGAGGGCGGAGCGGTGGAAACGGGAGGATGAGGGGCGTTGGGGGGCCGAGGTGGAGCCCAGGGAGCGTTCAGGGCGAGGTGGAGCCCAGGGAGCGTTCAGGGCGAGGACACTGTCCTCTGCGCCACTGGGAGGCTGCACATTTGCAGTTACACGTTCGGGCAGGCCCACAGGCAGACGGCCCCCAGGTGAGCGGCGCGGCAGCGGTGCCTGTAGGGCTCGTGGCTTCCGGGCAGGCTCGTGAACGCGTGCCCACTCTGGAGGGCGTGTTGATGCTGGGGGGCGGCGTGGCTCAGTTTGCAGGCAGTCTTTGTCACCTCCAGTCATTTTGCTGTGAACCTCGTGCTCTTCTGATGGTCTTTGGAAAGAACGCCCAGTCGTCTCCTGTGCTACCTGAGCAGGTGTTTCCAGTAAACACCGGGTGTTGTGCAGCAGCCCGGACAATCTGGCTCCAGGACGTTCAGTTCAGTTCAGTCACTCAGTCATGTCCGACTCTTTGCAACCCCATGAATTGCAGCACGCCAGGCCTCCCTATCCATCACCAACTCCTGGAGTTCACTCAGACTCAACGTCCATTGAATCAGTGATGCCATCCAGCCATCGTCCCCTTCTCCCCCTGCCCCCAATCCCTCCCAGCATCAGGGTCTTTTCCAATGAGTCAACTCTTCTCATGAGGTGGCCCGAGTACTAGAGTTTCAGCTTTAGCATCATTCCTTCCAAAGAAATCCCAGGGCTGATCTCCTTCAGAAGGGACTGGTTGGATCTCCTTGCAGTCCAAGGGACTCTCGAGAATCTTCTCCAACAGCACAGTTCAAAAGCATCAATTCTTCGGCTCTCAGCTGGGCATCACGTCTGGACTCTGCGGGGGAGGGGAAGCCATGTGCGTCACGTCTGGACTCTTGCAGGGGAGCCACGTGCTGTCACGTGGCTGGTGGTCGGCCCAAGCCCCACTGCCCGGGCCAGGAGCAGCATCCACGCAGCCTGGATTCTGGTCCTGACAGCCACCGACTGCTGTGTGTCCTCGGGTGACTCCCTTGGGCCCTCTGAGCTTCCGCTTCCATCCCGGGCAGAGGCTGTCCCTGAGCTGGCACTGCCTGCTGCGCTGGGCACTTGTGATCTCTGACCAGGGCCCTGTGTGCCGGGAGACCAGGGCCGTCCAGGCCAAGAGGGGCTGCAGAACTGCCGGGCCGCCTCCTTCCTCTCTGCCGGCGGGCGTGTGCATCGGGCTCGCTCCTCACAGGCAGAGCTTCCGTGTGGTCACCCCCAGGCTGGAGCCCCTCTTCCCGGTGCTCTCCCAGGCCTGGCTCCGCTGGGAAGCCTGTGTCCTGGCCCCGCAGACCCCGCTGGCTGTCCCTGCCCCGTCCGCTGCTTCCTGAGCCTGCGGCCAGCTGGTTCTGAGGCTTGCTTTCTGCTCCCGTGCTGTCTGAGGGGTTCCCTGCAGTTTGGCGGCGAGGCCTCGCTGCAGCCGTCAGCAGCTTTAATAAACTGCCTTGCCTCCAAAGGCGAAAGAGAGACGATTTAAACTCTCGTCTTGCCCAAAGCAGACAGATTGACTCGCAAACAGTTCAGTCAATAAAAGATGAGCTCCGGAAGCCTTTTGTCTCCGAGAGGGAGCTTGCCTTCCGGGGAGTTCATGTTCTGCGAGCCCACCACCAGGAGTTAATAATACATGCAGCGCGGGGTGGACAGGGCCAGAGCCTCCTGGAAGCGCCCCCCACTCAGGACAGTGCCTGCTGGCCAGCAGCTCACAGCCACCGCCCCGGGCTCCTCCCCACCCGAGCCAGCAGCCCAGGGCCCCGTCATCCTCTGCCTCCCAGGGTCCTCTCCCCTGGCGGGCAGCCTGCAGGGAAGCCACTGGAAACGCGTGTCAGCCAGCGTGTTCTCACGCTCCGTCTCGGGGGTCGAAGGTGCTTGCCCTCCAGGTGGTCCCGGGCCCTGGCATGTGTGTGTGTGTGTGTGCAGAAGAGCGTGCATGTGTGTGTGTGTGTGCGCGCGAGCACCTGTCAGCACATGAGCGTATCTCCAGGCGCTTTGCTTGTGACTGCCGGAGCCCGTTTCCCTGTCTGTGAGGCGGGGGTGCGCGTGGTGATGCTTCATGGGGTGCTTCCAAAACTTGAGACCAGCCGGTGCGTGCAGAGGGAGCCTCGGCTGGCTGGACGAGCGGCAGTCACAAGCCGTGCACCCAGGTCCCCCGCCCGGGGGCTTCAGGTGGGAGATGTGGGTGGTCGACAGCCAAGTAGGTAAATAAGTCGGCGAGTTCCACGAGGGGACCCCCACCAAGCATGGGGCCCCCAGAGGCTGTGCTGGGGCCTCGGCAGGGGACCAGCCTTGTGCCAAGGCAGCACGGATGCAGGGTGGTCCTCACTGCAGGGCTGGCTCTGCCGGGGCTGTCTGGGGTCCTCCCCGGCTCCCCTGTTCTGTGGGTGGCGCTGAGCAGCACACTGGCCTCTGGGCCTGACTCCACGTCTACCCTGCCCGGGGCTGTGTGGGTCCAGGGGGCAGGCTGTGGCCGTCTGTTCCCGAAGGAGCTGGTGGGTCGGCGCTTGGCACGGCTCGGGCGGGGGGACAGGCCACCCCGTGGGCCCCTGCTTCCGTGTCTCGGCGGTGGGGGAGGCTGGCTTCCCGGGAGTGTGGTATCGCATCCGCGCCCGCCTGTCACCCCAGGACACTCCCACCCCTTAATCTGGTGGGCTGTAATTGCTGGTGTCTTTTCAGATCATTTCTGTGCAAGGTGACAAGCTGCTTGCCGAGTGAGCAGTTAACCACACAGTGAGGCCCGTTTGAAAGCCAGCACCGCGCTCACCAGGGCGGGCGTCTGCAAGGCAGCCTGGCAGTGGGCACGCGTGCTGCTCATCTGCATGTAATTCCAGGGCCGCGTCTCGTCTCTCGCATGAAACGTGCAATTTCCGGCCCCACAGGGGGCCCAGACTCAGGGCGGAGAGACTGTTCGGGGCCCTCTGGCAGCAGGAGGCTCTGGCCAGCGAGTCCAGGTCCTGGCCTCCTGTTGCTGAAGCCAGCAGTGGGGATAGTGTGCCCAGCGTGCCCGGACACCTGGAAAGGTGTCCGGCCTGGGCGCTGTGTCGGGAGGGGAGTGTGGGACCGCGGAGCTGCCAGGCTGGCTGCGAGCCCCTCAGCACCTGTGGACCACGCGGGCTTCTCTGCCATCTCCCCTCCCCTCCTCCGCCAGCAGGAGGCTCTGCCACGTCCGGGGGCAGGCCTTGCTCTGCTGTGAAGGAGCCCCATTCGTGGAGCTCGGCGCCCACAGTCGCCCCACCATCTCCCCACTCCAGGAGGCCCACGGGGCCGGGGCACTCACCCAGTCCCAGCCCTGCAGCGCCGGCTCCCATGGTGGCTAATAAAATGGCATCAATATTTAATGCCTAATTATTAAATATTTAAAAATGTAAAACTGAACTAGTTTAGGCATTCCCAGACATGAATAATTCAGCCCTGGCAGTGGCCCCGCGCGGGCCCTGAACAGAGCCAGCGGTGCTCACGGCCTGCAGGGGCCTGAGGCCGAGCGTCCAGAGTCTGCAGGGAGCCCTGCTCCCCGGGTGGACCACCCTCCATCTGAGCCACCAGCCAGGGCAGTCGGGAGAGCCGGTCCGCCCGTCCCCAGCCTTGGCCTCCCCATCACAGAGCCGGCCGTGCTCCCCGCCTCCTGTGGATGCGCCAAGACCACAGAGGCTGCTCCTGGTGAGAGGTGTGGAGCTGGGCGGCCGTCACCCCTGTTGTGGCCGCCCCTGCTGTGCCCGGGGGGGACAGGCTGTGTGTGAGCGTGGGAGCTGGTGGTCCCTGCTCTTGGAAAGCAGACAGTGCCCCCCAGCCCGCATCCTGCCCCCCACCACCGCCGGGCAGCCCCGAAGGCCTTCCTCTTGCTGTCTCTCGGGTGTCCTGGGAGTGGGCCCTTTTGCACAGAGAGATGCTCTTTCTAACAACGAAGAATTCAACCTTTTGTTGCTTTTATAAACCCCGAAGATCTCAGCATTACCTAAGTGTTTTTTATTCACTTTTCAGAAAGAAAAATGATTCTGTCCTGAGTCCCCAAAGGACAGTTTCAGAAGCTACTTCCAAGCCCTGAGCAGCTTCGCTGCAGGAGCCCAGCTCGCACCGCAGCCCGCAGGGTCCTGTCCCCGGGGCGTGGGGAGGAGTCAGGGTGGGGAGGCCGCTGACGGTGCCATCAGCGCCCCCTCCCGTCCGGGGCTTTCATCACCCTCGTCTCAGGGACAGAAGCCCTTTGGAGCGCCTGTGGTCGCCTCGTGCTGCCATGATGGCCTGGGCGGCGTCCTGAGAAGGGCCGTCCCGTGACTGTGGCCTGGGCGGCATCCTAGGAAGGCCGTGGGCCGTCCCGGGACTGGCCGCTTTCCTCACAGTTGGAACGCGTGGCGTCCTGTGGGGACACACGAGTCTCACCCCCTCGGGGGCACCTCTTGCTTCTCTGTCCTCCGCTGGCCTCACCCTCGCGCGGTCCCGGGCCCTGCACGCTGCCTGGCGCTTAGACCGCAGCCCGTCACGGCGGGCTGTCCTCCCGGGCTCCCGCCCCGCCGTCTACGCTCCCCTTCCCCGCTGTTCCCAGCCCGCTGCGTGTCCAGGGGCTGCGGACGGCAGGGCGGGGCTTCTCGAAGGCTGTCGTCTGCCCTCAGGCCCCAGGCGGGAGCCGGTTTCCACGCAGCTTTGTGGCCCCCTGTTCGGGTCAGTGGTCAGTCCTGCCTGTGGCCCTGGGACTCGGAGCTCGTGTGGATCCGGCTCCTGCTCCCTGCAGGATGTGGCGTGTTGTGTGCCCGTCTGGCCGGGAGGCAGGGCCTCTGCTTCCGGAGGCCTCTGTGTGGTCTCCCTGACGTCCTCTCCTGCCCACCCTCTGAAATCTCCGTGTAGAGTCCCCGCCAGCTCGGTGCTGGGCCCCAGGGTCGCTGGTGGCGTCCTGTCTTTGCTCTTTCCCGCCTGGCTTGCGTGTCTCAGAGGCGTCCTCTGCAGTCTGAGCCCCTCCCTGCCGTCCGCGGGAGCCTGGGCCCCGCCATGGGGCGCCGTGAGGCCCGTCTCGTTGCCGGTCTCTGTCCGTCCAGGTTGCCTTATTCTCGTCTTACATTAGAAGCTCCTGCGCATCCAGGGACCCCGGGTGTGCTTCTGTGGATGCTTCCTCTGGGTGGGTGGGGTAGGAGGCTGGCCGGGGCCCCCCTCTGGGGCTCCTCTGCCGGACACCGGTGTGGCCCCCACCCCCTTTCCAGAAGGGCCGCTGCCCATCTGCTGGGGTTGGGGGGTTCAGCAGGAAGCTCCGCTGCCAGGCCCCCTCACTCTCCCCACCAGGCACAGAGGGAGACCCCCTCACTCCCCCACGACCAGAGAGAGACCCCCTCACTCTCCCCAGGACCAGAGAGAGACCTCACTCCCCCACGACCAGAGAGAGACCCCCTCACTCTCCCCAGGACCAGAGAGAGACCTCACTCCCTCAGGACCAGAGAGAGACCCCCTCACTCTCCCCAGGACCAGAGAGAGA
>NW_024070186.1:197913143-198029977 GCF_014754425.2 Oryx dammah
CAGAGAGAGACCTCCTTACTACCCCCAGGACCAGAGAGAGACCCCCTCAGCACCCCCGCCACGAGGCGCAGAGAGCTGGGGAGGCCCTCTCTGGCTGTGCTGGTCAGCGGGGCTGGGAGGAGACTGTCTCCGCCACGGGTGTGTGTCCTGGGAGCATCTTGTGGGCGTCTCCGGAAGGGAGCGTCTGAAACGGGCCTGTGGGCCTGAAGCTGGGCTCTGTCTCCTCCCGGGGAGTTGGGTCCCCTGGGGCAGGAGGAGCGAGGTGACGCCCTCACCAGGACCCTCAGACCCTGGCTCCCCAGACTGAGCGCAGGCCGCCCGTGGGCACAGCTCAGGCCCACTGGTGGGGTCGGGACAGAGGCCCAGCTCAGGGGAGACTGCCCAAAGGCTGCAGGGAAGGAGGGGTGGGACGGCCGGGTGGGTCCTGCACCGCAGCTCAGGGCCCTCTCAGCCGCACCTGCTGCCCAGGCTGGCGGGGAAGCCAGGGGCCCTGGGCAGGGCCTGGGCATGAGGCTTTCATCCCTTGCACAGCGGAGTGGCCTGGGGGAGCTCGTTGGGGTGAGGGCCGGTTGGGGGGCAGGCAGGAGCTCAGCCTGCGAGTAAGGGCTGGGGCGGGAGCTCAGTGAGCCCGGCAGCCGCTGTCTGCTGGCTGCTGTCGGCCAAGAGTGGCCATCGCCAGCAGGTCAGGCCTGAGGCCGGCCTGGGCCTGGTGGGACGGCCGACTGTGCCGCAGTCTCGGGTCCCGGGTCCCGCCAGGGGAGGCCTCTGCTCGCTCTGGGAGACGCTGGGCCAGAGAGATGCTGTTTCCACGGAGGAAGGCCTATCTTTTATTTATTTAATCTGAGCCATTCTGTGAATTATTCATTCACATTTATGTAAGCGATTGAGCTACACGGATCGTGGGAGCAGGTTAAGACACTGACTCTGCCCCGAATCAAAGGGGCCGCCCCCCGGGTCCTCCCTGGACTCGCCCACTCAGCGGGCTCTGCCGCTCCCAGCCTGCCCCTGTGGACCAGGCCGCCCGGGGCCAGGTGCCCTCGGCCTGTAGGACGCTGCCCCAAGCCCTACGTCCTGGCCTCGCCTTGCAGGTCCACGGCAGGTCCCCGGGCAGCAGGTGGCTCGGGTCACCCACCTGCTCTGTCAGCGGGGGAACAGGCCGCGTCGGCACACAGCGGGCGCCCCTCATGGCTGGGCTGCGTGCGTCCGGCGTCCAAGAGCTCGTGGGCGGTGCAGCCTGTGTCCCGGGTGAGACGCCTGCACGAGCTCGGCTGTGAGTGCTTCCTTCAGAGCAGGCTTCCCCCCCATTAACGGCCCGTCCTCGGCGGCTCGGCTGCCGGACGAGGGGAGAATCTGGGGTCAGTGGCCGGCTGCCTTTCTAACTTCGGAGTCTGGTTACTCGGTCGATCAAGGGCCCTGTCCCCAGGCTTGGCTCTGGAGTGAGGGTGGCCCTCAGGCCTTCAGGGCGGGAGGCCATCCAGGAGCACAGGGGCCGTGGAGAGGCCTGGCGTCAGGATCCCTGGTTTGGGGCCGGGGGTGGCAGCTGCCGGGCTGCCCCAGCGCTGCAGACCGTGGAGATGAGACCCGGGAAGTGTGCTAGAACCCTGGCGTGTTGCGGAGTCTGTGCGGGTCCTGAGGTCCGGGGTCAGAGGGCCCCGCCTCTGACGTGGATCTGCGGTCAGTGGTCGGCCACCTGAGTCCAGCTTGTGAAGCGGGGGGCCCTGCACGCACCTCGTGGCTGCGGTGGCTGCTGAGCGCACTGGGGCCTGTCCAGTGGCTGCCACCCTCCCCCCCAGCAGCGCCCGGCCCTCTGCCCCGCTCAGTCCACCCTAATCCTCAACGCGGCTGCATCCCCGACGACCCCTGGAACCAGCGCTGGGGGAGAGGGAGGGGATCTCTCCCTGAAATGCAGGCTCCCTGCCCGCCTGCCCCGTCGCCTCCTCTGGAAGAGACCCTGATGACATCTGCTCATCTGAAAGCAGCCCCCCGGGGCGCCCACACCTGCACCAGACGCCCTGGGTCCTGAGGGTCAGCCTGGGGCCGGGGCGGTCCTCCGGGAGGGCAGGCCGCACACTAGGCTGAGCCTGGAGGCCTGGGGTCCCGCACCCCTGGCAGCGTCGGGCCTCACGGGCGACTTGCGTGCACCACGTGTAGCCGGCTCGCTGATGATGGGGCTGAGCCAAGGCTTAACTCGCGGGATGGCACCTCAGGAGGGGACTCGGGTAACCACTGTGCGCGCTCCTGACAGCTTCGCACAGCTGCTTTCTCCCCGTGCAGCCCTGTACCTGCGGGGGCGGCAGGTGGGCCCAAGGGCCCTGCCCTGAGCTGTCCAGTTAGGACAGGGCCCGGGGTGCCCTGCCTGACCCCACACCCAGGGAGCCTGCCTTCTCCCAGCGTCTGGTCTCCGGGAGGCCAGCCAGGGAACCACAGGCAGTGTGATCCCAAATCTCTGGACGACCTCCACTCCTGCAGCCCCCACCCCCGTGCTTCTCAGCGGCGGCCTGGGAAGTGTTTGCCACTCCCCGGGCTGACGGGACAGACCCGGGGCTGGAGTGTGGGGTGGGCACCCCCGTCTGGGCCCAGAGGAGGGGTGAGCCCGCCTGCTGCCCGGCTTGTCATCCTCGTCGGGAGCCGCGTGTGGCCGCCTGGCCCCGGGCGTGGCATGCGCGCCCCCCCCCCCAACCCCTCAGCCAATGCTTTGCTGCCCCTGAGTGTCCTCCTGAGACCCCGGGGAGCTGACTGCTTCTCCCTCCCCGCAGAGCTGAAGAAGCAGGTGGAGAGCGCAGAGCTGAAGAACCAGCGGCTGAAGGAGGTCTTCCAGACCAAGATCCAGGAGTTCCGGAAAGCGTGCTACACGCTGACGGGCTACCAGGTGGACATCACCACAGAGAACCAGTACCGGCTGACGTCCATGTACGCCGAGCAGAAGGCCGACTGCCTCATCTTCAAGGTGGGACGCAGCGCCCCTCGAGTCCCGGGCCCCTCCCTGCCCTCTCCCTCGGCGTCCACCCCCCTGGGGGGCAGGGGGGCAGGGCTCCGTGTCACAGTGCCCTCTGGGGGCTGAGGAACAGGGTGAAAGTCAGGGAGGGGCCTTGGCCGCGGGTGCAGCTGGATGGCGGTGGGCGGAACCAGGAAGAAAGCCCCGAACCCGAGCTGCTCCTGCGGCCAGGGCCCCGGGAGGGCTTTCGGGGGCCGACAGGTGGCTTTGGCTCCACCTTACCCGACGGTGGGAAGTCTAAGCAGCTCAGCTCACGTGCAGAGTGTGGGCCGAGGGAGGGACCCAGAGAGCAGGTGGCCCATCTCACTGGACTGGGACTCAGGGCCTGTCTTGCCTGGCCCCAGGGGTCAGAAGGATTCCCGGCCAGCCGAGCTCCACAGAAGGGTCTCGGGGGAGATGGCAGGAGTGGAGCCTGGCCCTGCCGCCTGGGACAGACACAGGCTCCCAGGGCCATGGGTCCAGCTGAGGAATGACCACAGATGATGGCAGCCTCCGTGGTTGACTTTGATTTCTCAGAGGTGGTTTCTCAGGCAGCAGGGGTGCTGGAGGCAGAGTTAGAAACAGCCGTGCCATCGCATGTGGGGGCAGAGGTGTGCACAGGGGAGGGCGGTCCCGGGCAGCCCCGGAGGACGGGGAGCCGCCTGCCAGAGCTCATCCCCGCCGTCTCCCCGCAGGGTCTGGCCCCGGCCCGCCCGCCCCCAGGAGTGGGCCCGGAGCCCTCAGGCGTGTCTGGAAGGTCTGTCCCGGGAGCTGGCAGCCAGGATCCCTGTTGAGCTGTGAGGAGGGTGGGAGTTCCGGACGCCCCGTGTCACCCAGGGTCACAGTGGCCCTGCTGTCTGAGACCCCAGGGGACGGGGGCCCAGCGATCGGGGGCCGGTGGGGGGAGGTGGCTGCTTCTCGCTCGCTCGCGCTGTGTGTGCGTGCGCACCCACTGTGTGGAGGGGCCGTGGGGGGCAGAGCTGGGCCCCTGGGCCCTGCGCAAGGGATGGCTCTGTCAGGAGTAACGAAGCGGGACTCGCCTGTTGTAACCGTGGAGTCTGTGGTTCACCCGTATGTCGTTGGGCTCTGTGGATTTCGACAGGTACGAGCCACCGCGCCCTGGGCAGCCCTGTGCTCACCCCTGCCCGGCGCCCCGGTCATCGCCGGCTCTGCGGCTCTGCCTTTCCCGGAGGCAGTGGACTCCCAGGCCGGCTCCCTCAGTGACCCGGCTGAGCCCCAGCTCTTCCCCTGACTCGACGGCGGGCTCCTCTTCACTCTGAGCCGTCTTCCCCATCTGGACATCCCACAGTTGGTTTGTTCATCACTTACTGAAGGACGTGGTTGTTCCCAGGCTTTAGCAATTATTGATGAAGCTGCTGTAAACAGGCTTAAACCTTTCTGGCCGCGTGAGCATGTACACGCAGCCTTAGCCTACGGGCGGCGTGGGCCTGCATGCAGCTGGGTGGCCCCAGGGGCCGGGGTCTGCCGGCCGGCTCCCCTGCTCTGCACCTGCTGTGCCTTGCCCCCGCTCGGCACGCCCAAGCCAGACGAGCCAGCCCAGCTCAGGTGCCGCCTCTGCAGGAAGCCGGGGCTGCCCTCACCCCCTGCCCTCCCAGCCCGGCCCTGAGGCAAGTCCACCCAGGGAGCTGGTCTTGTTCTCAGCCTGGCCTCGGTCCCAGAGTGGGCAGCAGGTCCCCGAGGGTTGGAAGCAGGGAGTGGAGTCGGGCGGCAGAGCCTGTGCGTGGGGCCCACTCGCTTGCGCCACGGGGATCATCCTGGGCCTCGTCCTGGGGGCATCTGCTCCTCTCCATAGCCCCACGGCCCCTCCCCTCGGTGTCGGCTGTGGCCCTGAGCTGGCGGTGGGTCAGCGTCTGCGGGATGGAGGTGACTCCCGAGGCGTTGTCGGGGGGGTGGGGACGGTGCTGGACTGCGGGCCAGAGCCTCGGAGGTGTGACTGTCCCCGGTGCCCGTGGGCGGGGCACCTTCTCGTGGCTCCGTGCGTGCGCTGGCAGGGCACGTGCCCCCACCTGCCTTCGTCCCCTCGTGCCCAGTCAGCGCGCCTCCCGGGGGCCCACAGCCCTGCCCCTGAGAAATCCGCGGTGGGCAGTGCAGTGGGACGGGTCCCTGCAGTCCCCAGGCTGTGCGGTGCCGGCGTTGGGGGTCCCAAGCCGCCAGTGCCTGGCCAAGTGTCAGCTGGTCCTCTGGTGTCCAGAGCTTTCCCGACAGAGACCAGCAGAGCAGCCAGAGGGTGGCCACTCCTGTCCCTCCTGCCAGGCTCTCAGCTGCCCCGCGGGGCCCCAGGTGCTTGCCTACCGGTGGAGGGGCCTGGTCCCCACCGACCGGATGCCCTGTCCATTCACGGCCTGTCCAGCAGGGTCCGCCCCAGGGCGCTTGTTGTCAGGGGTCAGAGACTCAGGCTGAGGTCCCCGTGGCCCCATGCGCTTCCTGGAGGGGCTGGTGTGCAGGCACCCCCGGGGGTGGGCGTGCGCCCCCAGCTGCCCGCTGCATCCTGGGAAAGTGGCTGGGATGAGCAGAATTGGTTTGCAGCCCCCCACCCCACCCCAACCTCGTGGCTCACAGGCCCACTGTGCCCTGGCACAGGCGCTCCGTCCGCTGGACACAGGCCAGCAGCCTGCTGCATTCATGGGGGTGGGAGCGTGGAGAGGGCAGCCCCCGTGGAGGCAGGAGGTCCAGGAAGCGCCCCCAACCCCAGGAGTCCTCTGCCCACCGCCTCTGCCTCCCTGGAGAGAGCCTCCCGAGCCAGGGCTGGGGCTAGGGAAGAGTGGACCGCGCTGCAGCCAGGCCGAAGCGCGAGCCAGGCCATGGGGGGCTCCGGGCTGGAGCCAGCAGGCTCTGCTGGGAAGGCAGTCGGGGTTGCCAGTGACAGCATTTGGCTGGGGCCGGGGGCAGGGCTCAGAGGGGCCCCCTCGGCACATGCTGACCTGGGCCAGGCCGTGATCTGGGGCTCCTCACCCGAGCACGCCTGCCTGCGCCGGGCCTCAGGGTCACGCTGGGACGCAGGAGCCCTCCCCACGCCTCTCTCTGCACGGGAGGGCACTGGGGTGTGGGCTGGGGGCAGCGAGAGCAGAGGCCTGAGGCAGCGAGGACTCGGAGCCATGGGAGGCCCAGCCCTGGCCACTCTGTCCCCTAGATTTTTGGACCTGGCGACAGTTTGTAGTTGAACACAGCTCGTCCACGATGGGGCCAAGGAGCAGGCATATGAGGTGCAGGTGTGGGTGACTCTGGGCACCCGGAGGCCAGCGGACGGCTAGTGACTGCCTCAAACAAAAGCCCGTCGGCAGCTTGGAGGGCCCACCCAAGAACGCCCCCAACCCCACCCCACAGAGCCAGCTGGCCCTTGTCCTCGAAGGCCATCCCCAGGGGCCTTTGCCCTGAGCTCATGTGCCGACCCCCGTTCCCCCCCCCCTTCCCCTCCGGGCCCAAGTCTCGCTGCCCCCAGCCTCACCCAGCGCTTGGCTCGGGGCCCTCATACCCTCCTCCCGGCCCGGCACAGGTGTCCTAACCTGGTCACGGGGCATCGGTTTGGGTGCCATCGGCCTGGGAGGGGCCCACCAGAGGACCCCAGGGCTGGTGCCGTCCACCGCTGGGCTGGACTGCGGTCCCAAGGCCTAGTGGGTCACCCAGTGCCCTCATCCACCTCACACAGCCAAGACTCTCTCCCCGGGGACCCCGGCCTCCCCCCGAGCCGATGCCGCAGGACTGAGCAGGAGCGCTTGTCTGGTGGTCGTCCTGGGCGATGCCGAGTCCCCCGGGCCACCGGTCCTGATTAGCTGTGCAAACCTCATTAGTTCACATCAAATTTCGTGGAAGGTGCTCCTCCGGGGGCCGTGTGAGCAGCCTCTGCTCTCCCAGGAACGGCCCCCCTCGGCTCTCAGCCCCACCCGCCTGGGCGCCGCGGTCTGTCTGCCCCTCCTCCAAGGCGCTGCTGCTGTGAAGAATATTAAAGCAGTTTTTTCAGGAGATGGAAGGGAGCACGGGGGTCCCTGCATGGCCCGACGTCCAGTGTGGTTCCCTCGGAGCTGGGGCCGGGCTGGGCTCTGGTGTCTGTCGTGGGGGCACAGCCGTGGCACAGGCCCGGCAGAGCCCCTCAGGGAGCTGGAGTCTTGGGGGCCGCTGGGCAGGCTGGGCGCTCTGACGGTGACCCTGTGGTTCCCTGCCCCACCCGTGCTGGGCCCAGGGTGGGGGCCGAGAGGAGCTGCCCCCGTCCTGCCCCTCAGCCCCGCCTGTCACAGCCCTGCTCTCCGGCTTCCCTGAGACCCACTGACCACCCATCCCTCCAGCCTCAAGGCGGAGAGGGGCCCCTGGCCTGGGTCCTGGGGGCTGCCCTCCTCCACATGGCCCCTGTGTGGCTCACGGCTGCACCCTTTCAGGAGGGGACCTGTGAGTGCAGTGACCAAGCGCCCCTGCGCCCCTGGAGACGGGTGGAGACCCCCAGCAGGGCTGCAGGGCAGGGCCCCAGCTCACTCTCCATCCTCAGGGCCCCGTGGGCCCCAGGGCTGGACGAGCGAGGTGACTGGGCCAGGGTGCAGGGCCCGTTGAACCCCGCCCCACCTGCACGCAGTCTTGTAGCTTCAACTCCTCTGGGAACCAGAACCCCGGGGTCTGGGGAGTCAGGAGCCTGGGGGTTACTGGTCCCACGGGCAGGGGCCTGGCACGCGCCCGGCTTCCCACAGCCAGCCTGGGTTGGGGGCCAGGTTTCCCCTTACATGGGGGAGGCGGCTTGCTTTCAGGTCCGAAATCCTCAGGTCAGGACAGACGTTCAGAGTCCCAGGGTCAGTGCGTGTCTGGGGCAGGCTTGGAGCTGAGGAGGGAGCTGCAGGGAGCTGGTGACGGCGGTGGGTTCGCTCGGGCGTTGCCGGGGGCAGCTCCTGCCCCGCTGCCTTCTCCCTGTGGTGGGGTGGGGGCCGCTTCCTTGGGGCTGGCCTGGCCGTGCTGTCTGACTCCCCCGGCACCCTCCCACCAGCCGTGGGTTCGCGCCCCCGCCACCAGCGGCGGGCTCGCCCCCCACCCTCGCCAGCCATGGGCTCGCCCCTGCCCCCCACCAGCCACGGGCTCACACCCACCCCTAGCCGTGCGGGCGCGGTGCGGCGCTGCTGTCCCGTGAGAGCTGAGCTCATCTTCATGGTTACCCTACGGCAGGCAGCGTTTGCTTTCACGCTGCGCTGGGGATGCAAAGCTTCCTCCAAGCTGAGCCTACTTAAGTTGATGACGATAGTTGATTTAAAGGAAAACATTAAGTAAATGACAGACCTGGCCGGCAGTATGCACGGACAGCTGCCGCTCAGACATCCGCCAAGTGCCTGCTCACTGGCCGCCCGCCCGGCCCGCAGCAGCCCCGACTCCACCACACGGAGGGTTCCCAGGGAGCTCCCAGCTCACGGGCCCGACACAGGCAGCTTCTGACCCGGGGCTGCAGGCTTCCTGCCTCCCTCCCCCGACTCAGCTGAGATGAGGCCCTGATGCCAGCCTGCAGGCTCTGGCACGCATGGCCCCTGACCCCCGCCGTTAACAACGGAGCTCCTGCAGTGATTTACCCGGCTCAGCTTGACCCTGAGGTGAGGAAAATCAAGCTGAAATTAAATCAAATTTCAAATGTTAAGCTAACCAAGTAAAAAAGCAATCACATAGAAACACGTACTTTTCAGAACACCGTTGTTTACTCTGCCCTGATTAATCTGTGCAGGAAGGAGGTCTGGGCTGCGGGGCAGTGGGCCCAGCACTGCCACTGTGCCTGTGACCTGTCCCTGGCGGGTGCAGGGCGGGGACAAAGCCCAGCCAAGAGCCCTCCTCAGAGCCCAGACCCGCGGGTCCCGGCCCTCACCTGTGCCTCTGGCCGGGAGTCCAGGAGGGTGCCTAGCGTACCTCTGGCCGGGCACCAGCGTTCTGGGGCGAGACGTCCCCGGGCCCAGCCCCCCAGCGAGGCCCGGCCTGGCTGTCGCCCTGGGGGCGTCGTCTGCTGCGGTGCTCCCCTCCGGCACGCCTCCTGCTCCCCCTCCCCCTCCTCTCCTCGCCTGGGCGGCCTGGCCCGACCTGCACTTGGCGTCAGCACCTGAGCCTGTGTTCACCCAGCACAGGCTGTGTCCACGGGTCCGGGGCTGGTAAGGAGTGAGACGCTTCAGTTAGTGCTGCCCAACGCTGTCTGACTCAGTGCTGTCCGTCACCCCTGATATTTCTCACAGAGCCGGAACAGGTAACTCTAAAACTTAATGGAATCACAGAAGACCCAGAATTGCCAAAGCAATCCTGAGCAAAAAGAACAAGGCTGGAGGCATGACCCTCCCAGACTTCAGACAATGCTGCAAATCTGCAGTCATCAAAACAGCTTGGTGCTGGCACAGAAGCAGGCTCGTGGGCCAGTGAGGCAGACCAGGGCACCCAGCAGCAGACCCGCACACCTGCAGCCAGTTAATCCACGGCCAGAAAGGCGAGAGTGTGCAACGGAGGCGAGAGTGTGCAACGGAGGAAGATCATTCCTTCAGCAGTGCTGTTGGGAAAGTTGAACAGCCGCATGTAAACTAGTGAAGTCACAACATACCTTCTCGCCATACACGAAAACAAACACAAAATGGCTTAAAGACCTCAACATAGAACAGGACACCACCAGACTCTGAACTCCTGGAGGAGAGGCCAGGCAAAACGTTCTCTGGCGTAAATGACAGCGGTGTTTTCTCCCATCAGCCTCCGAAGGTAATAGAAGTGAAAACAAAAATAAGTAAGTGGGACCTAATCAAACTTAAAAGCTTTCTCGCAGTAATGGAAACCACGAACAGCGAAACAACAGCCTCCAGACTGGGAGAAAGCATTTGTGAACGACATTATCGACAAGGGCTTCCTTTCCAAAGCACGCAAACAGCTCACACAACACGATAACAAAAAAACAAGCAACCCCATCAAAAACGGACAGAAGGCCTGAGGAGACTTTCTCCAGGGAAGACCCTCGGATGGTCCACAGGCACGTGAGACAATCAGTGTCTTAGAGAAACGCAGATCAGAGCTGCAAGGAGGCGTCACCTCATGCGGGCCAGAATTCTCCCATCAGAAAGCCCACGAGCGGCGGGGAGGGTGTGGGACAAGGGGGCCCTCCTGCCCCTTCGGCGGGAGCGTGAGCTGGTGCAGCCGCTGTGGCCAGCGCTCCGGAGACTCCTCAGAAAACTGAAGATGGAGCCACGCTGTGACCCTCCAGCCACCCAGCGGGGCCTGAATCCAGACAGAGGTGTAAGTCACGGGGCTTCCCTGGTGGCTAAGTGATGAGGAACCTGCCTGCCAGCGCAGGGGACGCAGGCTCGACCCCTGATCGGGGAGAGAAGAGCGGTGGCCAGCCCGGCAGCCCGGCCCTGACAGGGTCCCACCAGTGCCAGGGGTGGGTCTCCCCTCGCCCCGATCCTACCTGCCCAGGCGGGGCAGCTGCCCTGGCCTCTCAGGGGCTGGGGGCTGGTGACATTGCTGATGGGGCTTCCCTTGGGTGAGCTCCCCTCCAGCAGTGCCAGCCATCTCCCAGGAGGACGCCAGGCCCTCCCGGACAGATGCGGGTCCCTCCAGGGTCCTGTGGGCTGCCGTCAGGCGAGGGTTCCTCTACGTCTCCGCCCCTCCATGTCTGCTGAGGGACTAGGGTTGCCCCTGGTCTGCCCCGTGAGCAGGGGGGCCTGTGGGCAGGGCACAAGGTGTGCCCCGAAGGTTCAGAGCCGGCTCGTGGGGCCCAAGGCCACAGAGGAGCTCAGGCGTCAGGACCGGGAGACGCGGAGGCCGTGCAGGCGCGGAGGCGGCGTGGAGCCGCCCGCTCAGTGAGGAGGGCCTCAGTGGGCACGTGGATGGATGTGCCTGGTACTTGGGCAGTGAGCTGGTAATTACACTCCACCGTGAGGGCCATTGATCATGGCCCTCGCCAGAGCGCCCCCGCGGGAGCTGGGGAGGCCGTTTGTTACCTGGTGACTCACAGGAGCAGCTCAGCCAGCTCCAAGCAGACCTTTCTGGGGTCTGGACCCAGGCTCCAGGGCGGCCCCCCACCTGCCTTCCCCTGCCACCTGCCCAGCCCCCCCCACCTGCCCGGCCACATGGTGCCTGGGAGGCCAGCAGGAGGGCTGTACAGAGGTCCCTGGATGGCAGGGTGCCCGGGGATTGCAGAGGATGAAGCGGGCTCGCTTAGTTCAGCCTGAGGGAGGTTGCAGGGGACGGGAAGGACTGAGGCCCCCAGCCCCGCTGAGCTCCTGCCGCGCTCCCTCTACCAGACGCTGGGGGAGCCTCCCAGACGGGCTGACTCCAGTGAGTGTCCATCCGGCGGATCCTGGCCGCGGTGAGGCCCTGGCCCCCAGGCCTCTCCTTCCTCCATCCACAGGGGCGGGGCGCCCACGCCTGGACCGAGAGGCCCGCCTGCATCTGGGGGTGCTCCTTCTGGGCAGCTGGGGCCCCTGGGCTCGGAGCCCCCACCCCGGCTCCCGCCTGTGGAAGCCAGGCCAGGAGGGGCGCCTGAGCAGCGGGGAGCCCCCCCGTGGACGCCGGGTGATTTAGTGACATGATTACTCCTCACAGAGCTGCTTATTAGATTCCCCCTTTCCTTCCAAACGCTGCTTGGAAGTAAACACCTGGGGCTGTTATACCCTGTCCCCCTCCGCTTAATTAACTTTTAAATCACATGATGTCACCGGACCGCCCTCAGATGCCGGCTCTCGGCCGGGCTCGGGGACTGTGAGCCGCCCGACATGCCTGCCCTGGCAAGGCCCCTGCGCCTCTCAGATGGGATTTGGGCTCCTCGCTGTGGCCTGAGGTCCCGGCTCTGCTGCGGTGGCCACGTGTCCCTCCCCCCTGCCCAGCACCCTGGAAGCCCGAGGCGGCGTCGCAGCCCCAGGAGCTTTGGCCTGGGAGCGAGGCCCAGGGGAGCCGCTCGGACTGGCAAGCCCGAGCTGTGTTCAGACAGAGGCCTGGCCAGGCTGCTCGGGAGAGGAGACTCCCCCTCACGGTCGTGCCCTGCCGGGAGACTAAGCAGTGTTTTCCTAAGCCGGTGGCCGTCCTTCCTGGAGGGAGGGGCAGCAGTGTGTGGGAGCCCGCCTCCCCGCGCCAGCCCGGCCTGCACGCTCTTCTGCTACCAGAGTGCAGAAGGGCCGGCAACCCTCACAGGCCTCCCCTCGTGCACCCTCCCAGCCCTGGTGGACCCGAGCCCCAGGAGCCCTCTCAGCCGTGAGCAGGCTGCGGGGAAGGCAGTGTGGAGCGGAACCCTCTGCCTCGCGGGAGCAGTGGGCATCAGAGCCCTGACTGATTCCCCAGAGTCACGGCGGCAGAGGGAGGCCAAGACGGGGGCGCTCAAGCCTTCCTGCAGGACCAGCTCTGCAGGGTCGCCCTGAACCGCCGTGCACCCTCCGGGCTCACCGAGCTTGGCCTCTACCCCCAACCCGTGCCCGGCTCTCCGTCCCAAGGCTGCAGCGTGTGGAGGCCTGGGTCCCGTGTCCCAACACAAAGCTGGTGCTTACTCGGCAGAAAAGGCCGGCGAAGTTGGGAACCATCTGTGGCCTTCCAACTCCCCAAAGAGAGTAATTTCCTCTCCCCGGACAGAGGCGAATGTGAGGAGCCTTTGCAAAAACCGTTTCTGAAATTGAATCACAGGAAGATGCCTGCAAGAAGTGAGGAGATTGTCTGTATTCCATTCTTGGGGCGAAAGAGCAAATTCAGCTGCAGGGCGTGTTTGGAAATTTCTTTTTTAAATGAATGTGGTCAATGCAAACGCGGCGCTGTCAGCAGGATGAGGAAAGCCCGGAAGCGCCTGGAAGCCGAGCGCAGCCGCACGCAGCCCTCGGTGCTGATGAAAGGGAAAATGCACTCACACGTCCTGCACACGCAGACTGCATCCCCGGGCGTACTGCAGCCCCGGAGAATGAAGCCCTTCCTCCCTTTTGCTCCCACTGTCGGCAGTGGGTGGGGGGCGCCTGCGGGTGAACTCAGGAGCACAGGCAGCCTCCTGCCAGGCCGGCCAGGGGCTGGGGGGCTGGGACCCTTTGCTTCCACCCCGCCGACCCGGGTGGTCACTGGCTGGCACTCATCCTACGCCCGACACCCTGTGGGTCCTAGCACTGGGCAGACGCCCCGGGTGACTCTTCAGACGGGCACCCTTGGGGTGGGCCTCCCTTGGTGGCATCTACGTCATCCATCCTGGCAGCGAGGCGCCGTCCAGCCAGAGCAAAGGACGGCCCCACCCCACCTGTGCTCGGGCCAGCAGGGCGACAGCGCCTGGACAGGGCGCGGTGCGGAGCTCGGGGGGCCCTGGGCCCTGACTTGTGCCGGGGAAGGTGGCTCACAGGGTCGGGGCTTCTCCACGGGAGATGAGCCCTGACCAAACCCACTGCCTTGGAAACGAGTCTCGGCCCGGTCTCCACCCCCACCTTTGGCTTTGACTCTGTAGCAGAAAAGCCCAGTAGGAACCGTGCGCTTCAACAATGAGATGTTTTAATTGCATCTTAAAATAGAATTGCAATAAAGAACGTTAAACTGTGACTAACCAATTGTATTTAAGGGAGTCCCAGCACGGTCAGAGGCGGGCAGACTAATGAAGCCGGCCCACTCCCTGGGTCCAGCTCCGTCACGCCGGGTGGGCACTGCCCGGGTTGGAAACAAGAGGGGAGGGCTGGACCCTGTTGGGTTGATTTATGGTCCGTCAGAGAGCCTCTGGCTTCTACCAGGAAGAGAGGAGGCCACCTCCCCGTCAGGACACGGGGAGTGGACCGGCTGTATAGGGGTGTGGGGAGTCGTGGGGAGCCGGCCCTGGCTGCAGTGGGTCTAGGCGGGCACTGGAGCTCCCGCGTGGCCCTGAGGAGTGAGCAGGTCCCCCTTGCAGTCACCCTGCCCCCTGGGGGATCCAGGGGGCCACGTCGGCTCCAGAAGCCCCGAGATTGGCCAGCCGGTGACGTCTTACTCCAGCCTCCCCTTGCAGCCCATCCTCCAGCCTGGGGCTCAGACACGCTGGTCCCAGCCCCTCAGTCTGTTTCCATCCTGAGAGGAGGACAGCGCTGGCCACTCCTCATAACCCTCACACCCCCTGCCCTGCCCTCCCCGCCCCCGACTCCGCTGCTCTACAGGGGGAGCCGGGGAGGAAGGGTCAGCTCTGCAGCTGCACGCACCAGTGCCCAGCACGCATCCGACTGAGGACTGGCCAAGGGGCCGTGTGGGCACAGGAGCCCCAAGGAGGGGGCCAGCCTGTCCTGGGGGCACCGGGCACCCCACGGGTTTGGACCCTCGGGATCCTTGGGGAAGCATCCACTTGCAGCTCCTTTCCCACTTCAAGGACATGCGATCTAGCTTCAGAATGGACAGCAGGGCCAGACCCTGAGCAGGGAAGGCTGCAGCGGCACCCTGGACGGACCACCTCTGGCCTCTGGGCTGAAGCCTCGGGGCCGTGGGGGCCGCAGGCACGTGGAAGCCCAGCGCTCAGGTGGGAAGGGCCGGGGGTAAAGTCTGTTGCCAGTTTCTCTCTCGTTTAATTACCAGCGTGTCAGTTGCAGAGTTGAAATGGAGCTTAAAAAGCCTTTGTGAGTAATTAGTGTCAAAAACACAAGATCTACAAAGCCATAAACTCACAGCTTGGTGATGTTACCAAGTACTAATTAAAAAGGAAGAGAGAAAATTCTGTTTGGAGATCAGATCCTCATCCCTGCCAGAGATGGAAAACAAGGCCGGTGCAGACGGTCTGGTGCGGGGTGAGGGGTGGTCGGATCCGGCCCGCGCACATGGGCTCGGCGGGGCCTCCGGATGTCACCCGTGTACCTGTGGTTCTCCCAGCGCCGGCCGGGCAGGCTTCCTAGGCTGGTCACCTGTTCCAAACATGGAGGCCTCGTCCTGCGGTGGGCATGCCCTCGCAGTCAGGCCCGGTCCCACCGTCCGTGTGTCCGCGTCCAGCGGTAGTAGCAGAGGAGGCATCTCGGGTGAGAGGAGAGAGCCCTCTCCTCCCGTCCACGATGCTGTGTTGATGGAGGGAGACTGTGGCTGCTGGGTCATCGTGTCGGATGTTTGTGCCGGACACGCTTGTACAGCCCGGCGTGAAAACAGGAGAGCGTCGCACAAGTGTCAGGGTCCACGTAGAGGCGGCAAGGAGGCTCCTGGCATGTCTGCATCAGGACTGCAGGGTGTGTGTGTGTGTGTGCGAGAGAGAGCATGTATGTTTGTATACAAGAGATTGTAAGTATTGTGTGTGTGTGCAAGAGTGTGTGTGAGTGTGCGAGAGGGAGAGTGTGCGGGAAAGTGTGTGTATACAAGAGTGCAAAAGTGTGTGTACAAGAGAGTGAGTGTCTGTGTGTGTGTGTCTGGGACGGGCAGGCGGCTGGGAGGAGCGGGGTCAGGAGAGGCCGAGGGGCCGTGGTGGTGAGCCAGCTCCTCTTTCCTCTGCCGTCTTCAAGGCTCGGTCTTGGCCTCCAGTTTTGTTCTTCTGCAGTTTGGGGGGTTCTGGTTCTCGGCATTTCCATATTCGTTTTAGACCCAGCTTGTCGACCTCTCCAGGGGAAGCCTGCTGAGGTGCAGTTAGGACCGCTCTGCAGCTGGGGGAGAACTGCCCCGCGGCTTCAGCCCGAGAGCAGCCTCTCTGTCTTCCTGTGTCCAGGGCACAGTCTCATGTCTTTGTGTTGGGTTTACCTCTAAGTGTTTCGTGTTCTGATGCTGTTATAAACTGGGTTTTACTTTTAATTTCGCTTTGTTGCTAGTATATACAAATAGTTCGTTTTTATAAAAGGGACCTTTTGTTTTGCAGCCTTGCTGAACTCGCGCATGAGCTCTAGTAGCCTTTCGCCCTCTTGTGTGGTATGTCCTGCAGAGACGGTGGTGGGATCTGTGAGCACTGATGGCTGCTTCTGCCTCTTTTTCCCGCCTTGTGTCTCTGGCCGGGACCCCCACAGTGGTGTCGAGTGGGAGCGGGAGCTTTCCTGTCCCATATTCACCCTGAAAGGACGCGTTCAGCTGGAGCCACTGAGTGTAGCGTCAGCCGTGGGGGCAGTTGGAGATGCCCGTTATCAGGCTGAGGACGGGCCGGCCTGGTCTCATCCATGGAGGAATGTTCTTGAGGAACCCGTGTTGGGTGTGGTCAGATGCTTTCTCTGCATCTATTGAGATATCGTGGGTTTTTTTCTTTACTTTGTTAATATGTTGAATTACTCTTTATAGCAGTAAACCAGCCTTGCATTCCCGGCAGAGCAGTGTGGTGCGTGAACTCAGTCCTGTCCGACCCCATGGACTGTAGCCCCCGGCTCCTCTGTCCGTGGGATTTCCCAGGCAAGAGGACTGCAGTGAGCTGCCATTTCCTTCTCCAGGGATCTTCCCGACCCAGAGATCGAACCCGGGTCTCCTGGATCTCCTGCTTGGCGGGTGGATTCTTTACCGTCTCAGCCTGGGAATGCCTCCTGAGACAGACTTGTATTACCCTTAGTACCTGTGTTATCGGACGTGTATTGCTTCCTGCTTTGCTCAGAATTTCTGCGTCTGTGTTCCTGAGGATTATCGGACTGCGCTTTCTCCTTCGTGATGCCGTCATCCGACCGTGGCTTGGTGACACGTGACTCATTGGGTGAGCTGGAGAGCATTTCTCCTCTTCCATTTCTGTAAACACTTTATGTAGAGCTGGTATAGTTTGTTCCTTAAATATTTGATAGAATTTAGCAGCAGAGCCCCGAGAAGGCAATGGCACCCCACTCCAGGCCTCTTGCCTGGAAAATCCCATGGATGGAGGAGCCTGGTGGGCTGCAGTCCACGGGGTCGCTAGGAGTCGGACACGACTGAGCGACTTCACTTTCACTTTTCACTTCGATGCATTGGAGAAGGAAATGGCAGCCCACTCCAGTGTTCTTGCCTGGAGAATCCCAGGGACGGGGGAGCCTGGTGGGCTGCCGTCTACAGGGTCGCACAGAGTCGGACACGCCTGAAGCGACTTGTCAGCGGCAGCAGGAGAGCCACCCCGCCTTGGAGCCTTCTGTGCGAGAAGGCTTTCACTGCGAGCTCATTTCCGTGAGAGGAGGCAGGGCTGCTCAGGTTATCCCCTTCCTTCGTGGTGAGCTTTGGGCATTTGGTATCTTCAGAAAACTTTATCCATTTGGTGTCGGTTGTATTTATTGGCAAAAAGTTGTTTATAACGTTTTCTTACTGTCCTTTTGAAAATCTGTAGAATTCCTAGTGCTGTCATCCCGCCTATTCATGATACTATTAATAGCAGTTTGTGTCTTCTTTTATTCCTGATTCGTCTGACCAGTTTATCAACTTTATTAATGTTCTGAAAAAGTCACTTTGGGTTTCATTGTTTTCTAATGCTTTTTCTACTTCACTGATTTTTGCTTTGATCTTTTTTCCCTTTCTTCTGCTTACTTTGTGTCGACTTTGCCCTTTTTATTATAGTTTATTGTTTTTTTAAAAAAATGTTTTCTTGGCTGTGCCCCACGGCTTGCAGGATCTTAGTTCCCCAACCAGGAATCAAACACTTGCCCCCCGCGGTGGAAGTGTGGAGTCTTATCCACTGAACTCCCTGTGAAGCTAAAGCCTCTATTTGACTCCGTTCTCTTTTCTGATGTAGACGCTTGGTGCTACACGTCTCCCCCTGAGGCTTGCTTTACCAGCACTCTACAAATGCTGATACCTTATTTTTAAATTTGTTTAAATCTGTGTTAGGGTTCAGAATGTTGTCTAAGTACGTCATACTTAAGATAATTTGTATTCTGCAGGAATGCTGTAAGTACGTGAGGCAGTTTTTGGTAGGCTCGGCAGAGCTTCTGAATCTGTGCTTGTTCCCTGCTTTCCTCTCCTGTCAGTGGACAGAGGTGTTAGATTTGTCTGTCCTTCCTTGCGTTTCTGGTGGCTTTTATTTCATGTGTAAATGAATCCCTTTATTGTTTTCAAATGGCCGTTTTCCTCGGTAATATTCTTTGCTCTGAAATCTGCTTTGTTTGGTATTAACGCGGTCACTCCAGCTTTCAGCTTCTGCTAGGGTGGAGTATCTTTTTTCTCATTCTTCTATCGGTTGCATAGGATGCAAATACCTGGAGGCGGGGTCACTGGGAGCCTTTCTGAAGACAGGCTGCGCTCATGTGGGCCTCTCCAGCAGCATGGCCCGGTGGTGCGTCCCTCAAGGGCACCGCGGCCCGCTCGCGCACGTGCTTTTTTTTCCGTTCTGATCGGTCTCTGTTGCTACATTTGCAAGTTCACTGGACTTTTTTCCACGACATCCAGTCTGCCATTAACCCCCCAGGACACTCGTCCCAAGCGCTGTAGATTCACCTGCAGAAGCCCAGTTTGTACCTTTTATGTCATCAGCTTTCTGAACACGTGGAGCAAGGTTGCGACAGCTGCTGCTTCATCACCTGCTGATTCTAGCGTCAGTGGCGGTTCTGGATGAGTTTCCATTGACTGCTTTTTCTCTTCACCGTGAATCACGTTCTTCTGGATTTTGCACAGCCTGTCATCTTTGATGGGTGGTGAATTTCCCCCTGTTGGGGGCTGGGTGTTTTTGTCTTCCTGTCACTGCTCCCACCCAGGCTTTGCTCAGAAGCACTGTTCAGTTCAGTTCAGTTCAGTCGCTCAGTCGTGTCCGACTCTTTGCGACCCCATTAATCGCAGCACGCCAGGCCTCCCTGTCCATCACCAACTCCCGGAGTTCGCTCAGACTCGCGTCCATCGAGTCAGTGATGCCATCCAGCCATCTCATCCTCTGTCATCCCCTTCTCCTCCTGCCCCCAATCCCTCCCAGCATCAGAGTCTTTTCCAATGAGTCAACTCTTCGCATCAGGTGGCCAAAGTACTGGAGCTTCAGCTTTAGCATCTTTCCTTCCAAAGAAATCCCAGGACTGATCTCCTTCAGAATGGACTGGTTGGATCTCCTTGCAGTCCAAGGGACTCTCAAGAGTCTTCTCCAACACCACAGTTCAAAAGCATCAATTCTTTGGCGCTCAGCCTTCTTCACAGTCCAACTCTCACATCCATACATCACCACTGGAAAAACCGTAGCCTTGACTAGACGGACCTTTGTTGGCAAAGTCAAGTCTCTGCTTTTCAGTATGCTGTCTAGGTTGGTCATAAACTTACTTGGAAACAGAGTCTTTCAGGTCTTGGTTTAAGATGTGTGAGCCAGGGATGGCCCTGGTGATCCAGTGGTTAAGATTCCATGCTTCCACCGCAGGGCATGTGGGTTCAGTCAGGGAAATTAAAATCCTGCATGCCAAGTGGCGCAGCAGAAAAAGCCTTCTGGGCGGGACCAGAGCAGCGGGTGGTCAAGGGTGACTGCTGGTCCTGAGGGGAGACCGCCTTATGCCCTGTGGCGCTCTCCTGGCGTGGCCGGGGGGCGGCGGTGGCGATGTCTGCTCTGAACCACTGTGGGGACTTTTCCTGCTCTCGGGCGCTTTCCTGCTCGTGTGCTGATCGGCTCCCTGCGAAGTGCTCAGGGACAGTCTGCTTGGTCCTGCTTCCAGCCGTGGCTCCCGTCTCAGGCGCGCTGCCCTGCACCCTCTGACCCCCGGGTCTCCCGAGCTCTCAGCTGACCCTCTGCTCAGAGTGTCCCCCTGTGCCCAGAAAGCATCTTGGGAGGACGGGGCTGTCCCGGGCTCCCCTCCCGTCTCCCGGGGCCGCCCCTCCACCCCCTCACCTCCCAGGACCTACAAGTGTCCTTGCGTTTCTGTGTCTTGTCTTTCTGGTTGTTTCAAGCTGGCGAGTAGTCTCCCTCTTTCTCCCAGAGCTGAGTGTTTGGACTGGTGTTAGCATCTGAGCCCACCCGCAACCCTCCCCTAAAACAGGGAAGTCTAGCACAGAGCCCGCCATCAAGCAGCGCCTAGCAGAGTGGCCCGCGTGGAGACCCCAGCTCCCGCCTCTCCATCAGAGCCGTCCCCCAAGCACCCTGCCCCTCAGACGGCCCCGTGGGCTCCTCAGCCACTCTCAGGCTGTCTGAATGGGGAGGCGAGGAGGGGCAGGCCTCCTGGATGAGGGCTGGGGGGGCAGGCGGTCCAGCCCACTTGACGGCAGAGACGGAGGGACCCAGGCTCTTCCGGAACTGGGGCCCGGGCCAGGGGAGCCGGGCCTCCAGGGTCCTCTCTGCCCGTTGAGAGCAGGGGAAGGATGCGGTCAGCCCTGCGATGCCTGCCTGACTTGCCTCTGCCTGCCTGCCCCCCCTTACCCGCCTCTGCCCCCGACCGCTGGGACCAGGAGGCGGCCTGGGCGCCCGCCTGTGCGGGGCGGGGCTCCTGGATGTGACCTCCCGGGGCCTTGCCGCCCCGTGTGCACCCTCCCCCTCGTGAGGCTGCAGGAACAGCTGCGTGTGGTCTAAAACGGAGCATCTGAGATGGAGGGCTGTATAAATAGAATAATAATAATAATTGTGGGTTTGAAATCGGTCTGCAACTGTTGGGGTGCCTGGCCTTGCCCCCCCCAACAATCGCTCTTGGGAAAGGTCACCCCTCGCCGGGGACGGTGAATTCCAATAACGCTGGTATAATTAGAACATGCAGTATTTAGATGCTTTTCAGTACAATTAAGTGGGGATAATTGGGTGAGCTATTTTCCGCGTGCTGGACATGCTTCCTCGCCAGCTTCCGTTCGTTCCCTGGAACTTGGTGCCGGGACAGTGCGCTCAGCTCCTGGCCAAGCTGTCCTGACCCACTTGCCTCCACGGCCTCTCTGTTCACGCACAGCAGCATCTGCCTGGGGCTCCCAGGGGCCTCCGGGGCCCAGACACATGGCCAGCCCCCGGGTGCCCTGTTCAGGCAGCCACGCCCAGCGGCCTCACGGGGTTGACAGCATCTCCTGCTGACAAGGGAGGGCGCCGGGCCTCGGGGGTGGTGAGGCGGTGCCCGCAGGCCCTTGGAGGACTGGGGGGTCTATGTGGGCCTCAGGCCTTTGCTCCAAGGTGAGGGGAGAGCAGCGGGCGTGGACCGGGGTGGATGCTCCACACACCCAGGTTCTCGGGGAGCCCAGGGGCTGTGTGCGCCTCTCTTACCATGGAGCGCTCATGGGCAGGGGGGCATCCCGGGAGGCACCCCCCCCATGGTGGAGGACAGCTCAGATCTGGGGGAAGCAGCCAGGCGTCGCCCCCCTCAGTCCCCGGCCATGCTCACAGCAGCCCCAGAGGCCGACGGTGGTCACAGGGCCCCAGGGCAGGCTGTCTGGCGAGGCCTGGCCCCGGATGCCCTGTCCCCACCGCAGGTCCTGCCTGGCCCGGGCCTGGGGGCTGGTGACACGGACGTCAGCACGTGTCTGCATTAGGGATGGAGTGTGTGTGTGTGTGTGTCTGTGTGTTTGCCTGTTCTCTGAGCTGTCGGCTTTCGTGGATATAATTTAGGTATTGTTTTTTCTGATCACAAATATAATGTGCAGTCACAGTAAAAAACCCTGGAGATTGCAGGAAACCGTGGTGAACCACCTTTCACCCTGGTCCCATGAGCGGCCGGCCGGCATCCCTGCTCCGCCGCCCCTTCTGACAGCCTCTTCCTCGCTGTCGCTGGGAGTGCCGCGCAGACGTGGAAGCGGGGGGATCCTGGGGCAGGGCCCTGGCGGTGCAGCCACCCCAGATCAGCCTGGGAGCGCATGAAAGCACCTGCAGCATGTGAGATCCTGGCTGGAGGAGCCCTGGCTCTGTTCTGCAGACAGGAGTGTCTGAAAGCCTGACCCTGGCAGAGAACCGTGTCCACGGCGGCCGTCACCTCGGAGGGCGGGCAGCGGGCTGGGCCTGGGGCGGGCCACCAACTGACCTGTCCCAAGGTCCCCGGGCCCTGAGGGCACATGGATATCGCTATGTCTCCGGGCACAGAGGGAGTGCCTGGTGGCTGGGCGAGCGGCCCCACATGGCCCCACTGTGGACGCCGCGAGACACGTCTGCACGTGAAGGGCAGTCAGGAGCCTGCAGCCCACCAGGGCCTGGGGAGGCTCCCGGAGGAGCCCAGTTTAGTCAGAGCGGAAGGGCTGCCCCGGGGCAGGGAGACCGGGGGGCCCAGTCTGGGAGGAGGGACGGCGGGGTCTGCCCCTGCCCCTGGCCAAGGAGACGCAGCTGCCCTTCTGCCCTCCACCCACCCCCAGCCTGCGCTGGGCCCACAGCTACAGGAGAACCACCCCTCTGACATTTAGGGGAGACTCGGAATCAAGAGCAGAAGGCAGAAATGAAAGGATTTTCTCAGTAAAGGTCAGAGTGGTTTCTCGTATTTTTGTGTAAAAACAGTCTGTGTTGAGCTCTGACAGGGCTAAGTGGGCAGCAGAACAGGGCCGGCTGCCCGGCGGGGCCGCGTGGCGGGAGGAGGTGCCCGCGGTCGAGTCGGCGCTCGGGGGACTGTGGGGGCGTCCAAGGGCAGCGAGGGCAGCGGGCACGGCCTCTGCGGGGGACGAGAGCTAGTTTGAGGGGCCCCTGCCCTGTGGCGCCCAGTGTTTAGAGGGAAGCCTGTCCGCGTCGGCAACAGACGCTCCGAGAGGACCTGAGCTGCACAGGCAAGCAGGCGCTCAAGGGGGCACAGGCTACCCCTCGGCAGGGCCTGCACAGCGGAGGCCGAGGCGGCGCAGGCCCGTGTGGGCCGTCGGGGGCCCTGGGACCCCAGGGAGGGTGGGGCGTCTTGGGAGGAGCTGGTGCTGCCCAGACCATTCTGCTCCGCACGCCTCGCCGTGGAGGCTCCCGCGGAGCACTCCCCGCGTGAGCCGCCCGTGTCGCTGTGTGCACAGAGCGCCTCTCGCTCCTCCGGCGTCTGGATCGGGCCCGTCCGTGGCCGCAGCGTGGGCCTGTTTGCTTGTTGGTGGCCGTCCATGTCTTGCTGTCGTGCTGAACGCTGCTGCCGTGGACGCTCCCCAGCCAGCTCCCGTGTGGACGTGCTCTCACTTCTCTTGGGCACGTGCCCAGGAGTGGCGTCGCGGGTGTCAGGGTTCTCTCCTGAGGAACCGCCGGGCGGTCAGCACAGCGTCCGCACCAGCACGGTCCTTGCGGCCTGGGTTAGACGGTCCCTGCAGGCCTGGGGCAGGTCTCACAAGGGCTCCACTTGCATTTCCCTGAAGACAGACGGCGTTGTGGCCGTTGGTCTGTGTTCTGAGGGAACGTTGGTTCAGATCGTTCCGCTACTTTCTCGTTGGGTCAATTGTCTTTTTTTCGTTGGTTGGAAGAGTCGCAGGTGTGTGCTGCACGTGGTCCTGTAACAGACACCTGGCCTGGGTGGGGGCGTGTTGCAGGGTCTCCGCGGCTAGGAGAAGTGTACGTGGGCCCCAGGCAGAGAAGGCAATGGCAACCCACTCCAGTACTCTTGCCTGGAAAATCCCATGGGCGGAGGAGCCTGGTGGGCTGCAGTCCATGGGGTCGCGAAGAGTCGGACATGACTGAGTGACTTCACTTTCACTTTTCACTTTCATGTGTTGGAGAAGGAAATGGCAACCCACTCCAGTGTTCTTGCCTGGAGAATCCCAGGGACGGGGGAGCCTGGGGGGCTGCCGTCTCTGGGGTCGCAGAGTTGGACACGACTGAAGCGACTTAGCAGCAGCAGCAGCAGTTACGGGATTGGCGGGGTGGGAGCCCACAGACCGAGGCAGAGCTGGGGTTCAGCTGGCAGGCGGGTTTGGGGTCAGAAGGAGCTGCCTTGGAAGGAGGGGTCTCTAGAGGGGTACATGTCACCAGGGTATCCCAGCCCCGGATTCTCCAAATGGAGTGGCGTCCGGCGTCCTCTGGGCAGGGGTGGAGCTGACTGGGTCAGGTGGGCTGGCTGGGCAGGTGGCCGCTCCGCTGGCGGGAGGAACAGGGCTGCAGGCCACAGGATCCTGTCTGATCCTTGATGGCCTCTGCCCAGGCCTGCGCCCCCAGCTCTCCCAGACCCCAGCAGACAGCCTCCGCCTGCCCCTGGGTGCTGCCCGCGGGAAGGCGCGGTCACGTGAGCCCTGCCCGCGGGTTCAGGCACCTTTGGGCCTCCATCCACCCCCAGTAGCTGAGCACCCGGGCTTGGCTCTGCTCAGACCTGCCTGGTGACCCCAGCTAGCCCCGAGACATCTCCGAGCTCCCATGTGAGGGGCTGACAGGCTAGTGTGGGGGGCCCTGCCCTGTGGCGCCCAGTGTTTAGAGGGGGCCCGTCTTCCTTCCTGGCACTTCCGCAACTTCAGCTGACGTTTATATAAAGAAGCGTGGAAGGAATCAACCCCTTGGGTTCGCCAGGACGCCTGGTCCCCACCTGCCGCCTGCAGGAAGCCCTCGAGGAGGGGGTGACCCCCAGCACACCCTCAGCTGGGAGCCCCTCCACTCCTGCCTGAAGCCTCACAGCCAGAAAGGGCAGGATCTGAGCCTGGACAGTTGGGCGGGTGGGCACCAGAGGCGGCCCCACAGAGACCCCGCCCTTGCCGTGTGGCCAGCCCGAGGGCGGTGGGTGAGGGAGGCCCTTGCTCCACGGCCCCTCAGCCGCCCCCTCCTCACCGGGCACAGCCCGTGAGTGAGACCTGCCTCAGACTGTGTGTGGCCAGCACAGGGCCCTCACGCCCAGCTCCGAGTCTTCTCATGAGGGCGGGGGCTGATCTCGGAGCTGGCGAGCTGGAATCCACACGCCCGTCTGCTTCTGGACCCTGGAGAAGGGGTGAGACCCTGCCTGTGAGGCCTGAGGCTCAGCCTCGCCTGCGGGGACGTGCCTGGACGTGGGCAATGGCCAGGCCACCTGTCCGCGTCTGGACCTGGGGCCTTGCCGGGGCGGTGGCGGGGGGGGTGTCTGCCGGGACCGGCACCTCCTGACGCGTCTCCGTGTCCCCTGCAGGCCGCGGGCCCCTCGGGCACCAAGATGCAGCTGCTGGAGACGGCGTTCTCGCGGACGGTGCCAGGGCTCATCGAGCTGCATCTCCTGAGGCAAGACAGCATCCCTGCCTTCCTCAGCGCCCTGACCCTCGACCTCTTCAGCCGCCAGACGCTGGCCTAGCCCCTGGCCCCCAGCCTTGGAGTGGGGAGTGGGCGGCCGGCAGGAGCCCCGCTGTCTGCTCCTTGGGGTTCTAGCCCCCACCGGCTGGCAGGCCCCACCCACCACTGCCCTGCCCCCCAGGCCTGGCCCAGCCTCTGCCCCGATGGGGCCTCGAGCCTCCCGGCCTGGTGGGGACTCCTGAGCATCACCCTGCACCCCGCCGGGCGCCCTGCCCGAGCTCAGGGCCCAGGGGCGCACCTCTGGCCGGGTTAGGGGTGGTTAAGCAGCTCGGGTAGCCCCCTCCCTGAGCCCTGAGCCCACGCCCACTCTGCAGGGCAGGCCCACCTCCTCGCCCACCTCCTCACCCCCAGTCCTGCAGTGCGGGTGGCCGGGGGTAGTTCTGTGGCCAGCTCCCCGCCCCTCCCCACGGTGCCCTCTCACCGCAGCCTGCTCCAGCCCAGCCTGGCTGAGACCAGGCAGGTGAGCCCGGGCGCCTGCGAAGTCCCAGCTCTCTTGAAATAAAGGTCCCCTCGGCACCCCAGCTGTGTGTGCATCTGAGCCCCAGGGCTGGAGCCCTCTGCCCTGTGGGCCAGCCCGTGACCACACACTCACCTCGGGCGCTGCCCATGGCGGGTTCCCAGGTCACCGCTGGGGATGCCGGCGGAGCTGGGGCCGCCCCCGACCCTGCTCTGCGCTCCAGCCCATCACTGTCGGCTCTGGAACTCAGACCTTGACTGTGTGCCTCGGACAGACACGGCCCGGCCCTGCCCAGGGTCACCGTGAGGTCGGCCCGGGCCCTCCTGCTGGAATCCGGAGCCCCCAGCTGGTCCAGCCACACTGCAGCCTGGGGGTCGCCATTCCCTCTTCTCGGATGAGAAGGCCGCGGCCTGGCACGTGGACTGGCTTCCCAGGGCCCCCGGCTGCCCTGACCTGGACTCTCGTCCAGCTGGGGCATGCCGCTCCCCTCCCGTCAGACACTCTCGGTGCCTCACGCACAGCCGGGCGCCCCAGCGCCAGCTCGGGGGGGTGGGGAGCACGGCTTTGTACCCGACTGTGGTCACCGCGCTGGGACGGAGGCTGCACTGCTGAGCTGTCGGGGGGCGGGGCCCCTGTGTAGCGAGGCTGGCAGACATCCAAGGGGTTCCGCTCCCCACACCCCTGGCTCCCTGGGGCCCCGGACGCATCAGCACAGCACCCAGTGCCCCCCTTGGCTCTGCAACCCTCCTCAGGCAACTGGGCTGGGGTTCTGAGGCCTGTGGGCCCCCTCCTGCCTCCCCTCAGGAGCCCCAAGCCCTCGACGCTGACTTCCTGCCACTTCACAGGGGGCGAGGTCCCTCGGCGGGGCTCTGGGGACCAAGCTCTGACTCTGTCCCGCCCTCTCCCCTCACCCCAGGGAGAGCTCCCTGGAGAGCTGGGCTGAGCCCAGGCGTGGGAGAGGCTGAGGCCTGGGCCTGACCTCCCTCCCGGGTGAAATCGCTGAAACCACACACCGCCCACAGTAATAAGATGCTCAAGTCGGAACCTGACGCACAATTGTCAGCCCCTGAAATGCCCCGCGAGGCCCCCGTGTGCACCAGCACGTTCCCACCTGTGGAGGGCGCTCACTAGGGCCGGCTCCTCTGTGGGGCAGGGGCAGGAAGCCGGTCATGCTGGCCAGACGGTCCCGAAACGCGGGCCAGGGCTGAGGCGCTTGGCCTGTGCCCGGGGGTCACCACAGGCCAACACGGGGTGTGCAGGCCAGGTGGGCACCCCCCACCCAGGGCGGTGGTCTCCATCACATGACCAGAGCTAAGCGCCCGCAGTCTCGACAGAAAAGGCGCTGGAGGGCTGGGGGCATGTGAGTCAGGCTGGGAGGCTGGGGCCACGTTCGTGCTGGGCCCCCTGCTCAGCCCCAGCCTGCGCCTCGTGCCCTGGGTTGCCCGGCAGCACTCGTCCCCGCCTGCTGTCACCGCCCAAGAGCCAGCCCCGGGGAGAGTGTCTTCCAGTGGAACCAGGACTGGCTGCGTCTCCGCAGGATAGGGCATACCCGGCAGCTAAGCCTCCCAAGTCCAGCCTCCTGTGAGCACCCGGCCTTGGGCTCCCCACTGCCCCGGCTCCCCACCTTCGTCCACAGTGAGAAGGTCCCTGAGGCCACTTCCAGGTGGGAAACTCACTCCGGGCCTGGGCCACCCACCCAGCATCGGCTTGGGGCCAGCCCCAGGTTGACAATGATTGTGCTCAGTTACGAGACTTCTGTCCCTGAAGAGAGGCAGGAGCTGACCCACCCCCAGGGATGCGTCTGGGCAGGACAGGGCACAGAGGCCTCTGGTATCCTCCCAGTCAACCGGGTCACCAGCCACCAAGCTTGCCCACTCCCGGCTCCACCGCTGGCCAGGGGCTCCAAGCGCACTCACGTGGAGAGCCGGACTCCAGAAGGGTTTGGTTCTGGCAGACCCCCTCGGCCACCAGCTCGTTAGTGGGCACCGATGCCAAGGGGTTGTTAAGCCGCTAATGACTAATTTTAAGGGATTAGTGCAGCAGCGATAAGCCGTAATTGCCAGGACAGAATGGGGTTTGGTGTGCGCCAGGCTCCTTCCAGCGTCCCCTGGGCTCCCAGGAGGAGGGCACCACCTGCCGGGCCCCTGGGGACCCCCGGGACCCCGCCTCCCCCCGCACGGGGCATCAGGGCTGCCAGCTCAGCTCACCAGGAAGCAGTGTGGTCCCTGTCTCTCTGTGTGCGCCTGGTTCAAGCTCTGGAGATGAGCAGGACCCCGGTTTGGACCACACCCAGCGCGTCACCCGGGAGGCAGTTGGAAACACCGGGGCCCGCTGGGTCAGAATCAGCGTGTGATGTGACCCCATTGGAGTCTGGTAGGCTCTCCCCTCCCCGCTCCGATGGGAACATCCCAGTGTGCAACGCTCTGTCCAGCCTGTGAGCTGACTCCCATCCCACAATGATCCTGCAGGCTGGATCTCATCAAAGGAGGAGGCGGAGGTTCGGAAAGGGCCTGAACCCGCCTCAGGCCACATGTATGTCCTTCAGGCCTGACCCTCCTGGCAGGGTCAGCTGCCCTCGCGACCCCCGCTTCTGGGTCAAACATGGCCTGCTTCCCTCGTCCCTCAGGACGCCAGGGCCAGATGAAGGGCTGGGCGTCTGTCCCCAGGCAGCCTCAGAGGGGTGACTCAGAGGTCCAGAGCAGGACAGGCAGCGGTGTGTGCACGGGCCCACGTGCAGGACTGCGTGAGTGGACGTGTGTGCGTGTGACCATCACGTGCGCCCTGTGCGTGGAGGGCTGGGTCACGTGTGTGTACCTGCACGTGCGTGCACGGTGAGGACCGGTGGCTTTACCAAGCTGCTTAAATTCCCGCTTCGGGCCCAGAGGGCCAGGGCCTCACCCAAGGTCACACAGCATGGGGGGCCAGCGCCCTGTGGCCTCTCTGCTGTGGTTTCCGTTTTCTTCTCGTTCTCTGTGTATTCAGCTGCACGACGCTGATGCACTTGCAGTGCGTAAAGAAACACCCTCGGCAGCAGAAAGGTCAAGTGTAAGAGCCCCCGGCCCCGCCCAGCTCATCCGCCTGCGGCGGCCTCACCTCACACAGTGCAGCGTCCGTCTCACTGGGCTTCTCTGTGCTTTTAGAATAACTGGGTTCTGCAGCTTGGGCTTTTTTTTTCTCACTTAACAATTGTCTTGGAAATTCTCCATAAAAGCATCGACTGATGTATTTCACTGGATTTTTGTTGTTATTTCCAAAACACTTAAGGAGTTTTATTGAAAGCAATAACCTACAGAAACACCAGATTCTCATTTTAAAGTGAAATCGACAGCGTCTCTCAAAACTTCCGTACTTCTGAGCCATGTTGGTCATTTAAAAACAAGCAAATGCCAAAACAAACAAAAACGAATTTCCAGGTCCAAATGAACAGCTCTTGCCTGTAGTCCTTTTTCTTGTGGTTCCAGTCCCCACCCTGTTCATGGCCCCAGATTTTCCAGAGTGAGCAGAAGGTTTGGGGTTTTTCCCAACTGGTTAATATTTCTGAGAACTGGACTCCATGGCAAGTCTTGGACACACCAGCCCTGGTCTTCCCCTCCCCAGCATCCGCCCAGCGGGGGTTTCTTCCCAGAATCTCGCCACCTCGTCCTCCCTTGTGGACGGAGCTGTCCCCCAGATTCATCTGCTGAGTTCCTACCTCTGTGCCTCACAGTGTGGCTGCTTGGGGACTCAGCCTTTCCAGAGGCGACTGAGTTAAGCCAGGGTTTAGGCTGGGCCCTAACCCCGTAGGGCTGGTGTCCTTGCGAGAGGAGAGGAGGGGACACGGAGCCGCCAGGGACGACCACGTGAGGGCTCGAGGAGAAGTCGGCCGTCGGCACACCGAGGACAGAGGCTTCCGGAGGAGCCGGCCCTGCCCCACACCTGGATCTCAGGCGCCCAGCCTCCGGGACTACGAGGAAACCGCCTGATGCCGAAGCCACCCAGCCCGTGGTTCGTTGTTATGGGGGCGGCGGGCGGCCCTGAGCCGATTCGTGCCCGGGCCTCTGTATCCTTCCTGTGGCGCCTGATACCGCCACCTGCCATTTCCTGCTGCTTGGCTCGCTTACAGTGTATGCATGCCACCTGTACCTTCCTCTCCGTCAGCGTCGGTGCCCTCTCGAGAACTCGGAGAGCAACCCTGACGACGGCAAGAACATGCAAGCCACGTGTGTATGTAATTTGAAATTCTCAGTAACCACGTTTAAAAAGGAGGTGAAATTTTGATGAATATATCTAACCTAATATATCCAAAATTTTATTTCAACATGGAGTCAGTATGAAAATTAGTTTTGCAGTACATACAAACATTGAATCATCCTGTCGTTGAAACCAATATGTCAGTTACCTGTTAACTTTAAAATACGAGTTCTCTCTATATATACATATAAATTAGTGAGAGTCACTTGACCGTCTCTTGGCACCGAGTTCTGGAAACCCAGCTCATGCTTTACCCTTGCAGGCCACCTGGATTCCAACCGGCCGTGGTCTCAGTGGTGCATACGCAAAGGCCACCAGTCCTGCGCCCCGCCCCGCCCCGCCCCGCCCCGCCGCGGCTCTCCAGCACCGCGGACAGGGCCCGGGTGGGGAGGGTCCCGGGCACCTGGCGGTACTGCCAAGGAGCCATGGTGTCCGACGGATGAGAAACGTGGATGTCCCAGCAGGCCACCTGGAGCCCCTGGAGACGTCGCCAGGGCCGTGGGGCTCGGCACCCCCACGATCGCAGTGCACACCTGGGTCCAGGCTCCCTCAGGGTTCCCCACCGGGGCGCCCCCGCTTCCCCATGAACCAGGCCCTGGCAGCGCACACTCCCTGGCCTGGACTCCAGGCTCTGCCCCTACCTGAGCCTCAGTCTCCACGTGGGGAAAATGGCCCGACGGCACAGCCAGCGGTGGGCCCCTGAGAGCTGCCCCTAGGGCGCCTCCCCCCGCGGGTTCCATGTGTGGCCTGTAGTATGGCACTATAATTAGCTCAATTACCAGCAGCCTTCGTGGCTTTTTCCTTTGTTTCAAACTTAAAATGGAAATTTACTTTTGCACCAGGTTTACAGGCTGTTAACGGGAATTCACTTAATCAAAGCCCAACACCAAGTCCTTGAAAATGAGAATTAAAAAAGGTCTTCATTTGCATATTCATGTTTTTAATAGGGTTCAGAAGGTATATTTGCAACTGATTAAAAGGATTAATTAAACCTAATTTGCATTGGTGGAGCATCTTAACCCCTTCCACGCCGGCCCGAGGCTAGGAGGGCCCAGAGGGGCCCAACCTGGCCGGGCAGGTGGCCCAGGACCCGCCGCTGAGCCACTTCCTGGCGCCACGTGTCCCGAGACCAGAGGTCCGCGCGTGGGTCCGGCCCACGGCCTTCACAGCAGCCACCCTGAAGACGTAGCTGGTAGGTTTTACTTAAAAACACACACATCTGAGTGTTTTCTTTTTCTCGTAACATTCACAACCAGTCATTGTAAAATATTTGGAGAATGTGGGAAAGTCTGGGAAGAAAGTGAAAGTCACTACCCATCACCCAGAGGCAGTCCCTGTACAAGGCTGACAGCTGTCTTCTGGCCCGCCCCCGCAGGCGTGCGTGTGCGTGCTTGGAGGGCGTGTGCGTGCGCGGTGTGCGTGCTTGGAGGGCGTGTGCGTGCCTGCGCGGTGTGTGTGCTTGGAGTGCGTGTGCATGCTTGGAGTGCGTGTGCGTGCGCGGAGTGCGTGTGCCTGCGCGGTGTGCGTGCTTGGAGTGCGTGTGCGTGCGCGGAGTGCGTGTGCGTGCTTGGAGTGTGTGTGCGTGCGCGGTGTGCATGCTTGGAGTGCGTGTGCGTGCGTGCGCACGGTGCGTGTATGCATAGGAAGTGTGCGGTGCGTGTGTCCGCACGGTGTACATGTCTGCGCGCACGGTGTGCGTGCCTGGTACACGTGTGCGTGCGCGGTGTGCGTAGCGTGCTGCGTGGGCCGTCAGTGCGCGCGCCCCTCGGCCTCCTCGCCCGCCGGGCGGCACCTCCGCGCACTTCCGCCGCAGCCGCGTGCCCGCGCGTCCCTCGGGACGGATGACGCCGGACAGGAGCCAGGGCCCAGCCCGCAGACGACGACGTGCGGCGAGGCAGCAGGTAGTCCCTGGTGACGGGGGCCCAGTCATGCCCGCATCCCGCTTCGGGGGGTGGTGGACACGCGCCAGCAGCGGCCTGCAAAAGCCCCGACTGCCGCGAGGCCGCGGGGGCGCGCGGAGGACTCGGACGGGCGCGAGTGACCGCAGGCAGGGCCGCGGGCAGGCCGGGAGCCGCGTGGGCGCACCGCGGGCTCCCTCCTTCCTGCCCGGCTCTCGGCTTGCGGCGCGCGCCGTGCGCCCACCGCCCCCCAAGCCCCCCCCCCCCCCCGCTCTGAAGCCCTTGCGCCGTAGCAACACCCCGCAGACGGCGCGGCTCAAGCAGACGCTGGTGCTGGCGGGGCTGGTTGAGGCTGCCCGGCTTCTGTGTCCCCCAGCTTCTCGGAAGGCCGGGCCCCCCGCCCGCGGGAGCTGCTTCACCTCGGCCGCCCCCCGAAGGCCTGTGTGGGTGAGGACGTGCGCGTCTGGGGTCGTTCAGCCCACCGCGGTAGGGCTTAGCTAGTTAGGAAGGCGCACGAAGCAGGCTAAGCAGGTCTGTATATTTAGCGTCTGGCTTTCATTAAACATTTAGACACGTTTGATTAAAGTTTATAATCAATACCTAAATATCTGGCAAGCTTTCTTGGTTAATTTTTTAATGGGGATTCATTAATTGCATGAGTGTTTAAATATTTAGGGAAAGATGCTTAATAGATTGCTAGTTGGTCCCTGGCCACCTACGAAGGGCGGAGCCGGGACAGGACAGGCTCCTCCGTGGGCGGCGCTGGAGCTCGGCCCTCCGGGGGCTCCCGGGAGCGCCCTTCTAGCTTCAGGACCCCAGTCGCAGGCAGCCTGCTGCTCAACGGGGACAGGAGGGGCTGTAGAAGGGCTGGGAGAGGTCGGGCTTCCAGACGTCGAAAAGCAGGAGCAGGTCAGGGACGCTGCTGGAGGCGGGAGGGGAGACCCGGAACAGGCAGCGAGGCCCTGAGGGGCCCGGGTGAGGGCCCCTTGGGGGAGACCCTGGGGGTGAGGGGACGTCCTGGCCGTCATGGGGACACGGCCGGCTCCCAGGCGGAACCCACACCCACAGTTTTCTGGAGCACCTAGGCCAGAAGGTGAGCCCCATGGGGGGAGACCCGATGCCAGGAGGCAGCAGATCAAACCCAGGGCTCGAGAGGAGGACGGTTCTGAGCTGGGAGTTCGAGTTCACCCGGAGTGGGGTTTTGTACCGTAAAGCAAAACAAACACCCCCAGGTTGCTGGTGCTCAGAAAGCCCGCCCGCCTGAGAGTCCTCCCCAGAGGCCCGGCAAACTGGACTCCCCAGGGAACGGCAGCAGTAAGCACTCAGGTTGGCTTAGGTGGGGCCACGTGTTCTATAAGTCTGTGTATTAACGCTCAGTCCAGTCGCTCAGCCACCTCCAACTCTTTGTGACCCCGTGGACCGCGGCGACCAGGCTTCCCCGTCCATCGCCAGCTCCCGGAGCTTGGTCAGACTCCTGTCCATCGAGTGGGTGATGCCACCCAACCATCTCGTCCTCTGTCAGCCCTTCTCCCGCCTTCAGTCTTACACTGAACGAGCATTAACCATTCCTCTGGAAAGTGAACGCGCGAGGCGCGTGGTAATCACGATGCCCGGTGTGTGCACGGTTCCGCTTGTGTGTGTCATTAATTTGGCCATGCAGTTTGTGACACAGGCCAGGAAATAGGTTGTGGGGTGTGCACCTCGGGGACCCCGCCCCACATACTCACGATGATGCTGGGAAGCGCCCCAGCCCCCTCCCCTGCACCCTGGGTTTGGAGCGCACCCGTCGGCTCGCTCTGTCGCCGCTCACGTCGCTGCACGTGTGGTTTGGAGTTGCTTGCCCTCGTGCCTCCTGGTGATCGACGCAGCTTTCCCCACTCGACACAGTGTTTCTAAGGTTCGTCTGCATTGTCTGTAAAATTCCATTGCATAAATACACCCCGAAAATGTACTTTTCCATTCACCCGTCAAACGGACGTTTGGACCGTTGCCAGTGTTTTGCTTCTAAAAGCAACGTGCTGTGAACAAGCCAGCTCGTCTCCTTGGGCTCAGAAGCAAACATTTCTTCAGAATTTAACGAGAAGTGGAGTTGCGGGGTCATGGCGTCTGCAAACGCTCAGTTTACAAGATGAAGCCTAATTATTTTCCAAAGAGCCTGGAGACATTTGCATTCCACCAGCAGGACCACCGCATCCCCAGCGGTGGTCCCACATGTGTGGCAGCTTGGGGGTCTTCACTCGCGTTTCCTCCAGCTGGCAGAGGAGTGGGCATTCTTGCCGGTGCCTGTCGCTGAGAAGCTGGCTTCCGTCCCTCCTGTTTTTCTGTGGCTCTTTCCCTTACCAGTTTTTACGCCCTGACGCTACCCCCTTGCTGGTGTGTGTCCGGCAGCCCCCTCCCACACGCTGCTGGCTTTCATCGCCTCTGGTCCTGATGAGCAGGGCCCTCGTGTCAGCGCAGCTGCGTTTATCAAGCTGCTCTCCGGCGCCCGGCGTGTCTGTGTCTTGCTTCAGCAGGCTCCCCGCCTAGGTGAGGTCGGGAAGGTAATCCCCCACTTTGTCTTCCACAGCTGAGTTTTATTTATGGCTTGAGACAGAAATCCAATTTCATTTTTTCCGCATGAATAACTAATTGTCCCGGTAGCGCTTGTTAAATGGTCTGCTCTCGCGCGCGGTCCCCCCCCCGCCTCTGCTGTCATAAACCGGGTCCCATGAGCCAGTCGGCCTACTCCTGGGCTTCGCGTCTTCTCCCGGCTCACAAAGTCTATCGCAGGGTTATTGCCCAAGTGTCTTAATTACTGAACTCACACAGCAAGGTCAGGGGATGGAAGGGGCCATAAGGGGCCTTCTGTGTTCTTGTCGTAAGCTTTTGGTTTCTTAAAAGAGAATATTTCTTTCTGCTGCGTGTATGTTTTTTCTTACACACTGAATAAACTTTTGCGTGTGTTCATTACCTACTGTACATAGTCACACAGATTCACACGTTACGTAACATGGGGCTGTACATGGACAGCCACAATTGCAGAGCCTTTCTTCAGGAACAGAGAGTTCCAGTCTCTCCCCCTTTCCCTGGGGGATTTTGTCATGGACATTTTTACTGAAGCATAACAAGTACGAATAAGGATGCCGAAAGGAGTTCTCAGTAAATTCACTGAATTGTCTGGGTTTCCAGGCCCCCACGAAACGCTGCCAGGACATCAGAAACCATCACGGGCCCGCTCCCAGTCGTGGCCCCCGACCCCCCGAAGTGACCTCCCACGCCTGCCGCCAGCTTGCCTGCTCCTGAACTTGAGCGGCGTTCCTCGGTGTCTGGCTTCCGCGCAGTCTGGAGTTTAACACGCCCGACCACGTTGCTGCCAGGGGTTCCTTTTCCCAGCTTCTTCTTATGGAGAAGCGTTTAGCGGAGATGAAAGGGTTGTACGGTAAACGCTACACTCACCGCCCCGATTCTGCCATTAACACTTTACGGGCTTTGGTCTGCGACATCTCTACGCATCCACCGTTCCAGCTGTCCGCCCTTCTGGATGCGCTTGAGAGTAAAGCACAGACGCTGGTACCCTTCTCGCCGGATGGTTCCGCGTCTGCGAGGTTAACCAGGTTCCCTCCGTGACCGCAGTGTCTTTTCTCCAAAGTCAGATTCGCCCCTGAAACATCACCCTTCAGTGACGACTGTGTACACGTGTGAAGCCCCAGAGCACGCAGAGTCGGTGTGGTTCCAGAACCTCCCTGCTTCCCCTTCTCGGCCAGCCGCCTCCTCGTTCCCCAGAGGCGGCAGCTCCCTGGTTTGGCCACTTTATTGGGACATCACTGACGCCTACAGGTCCTGGGCACCCGGACTCGGCTTTAGTCCAGGCCCCGGGTGTCCGGCCTCTTTGCCCGCTTCATCCTGACGAGCGCTCTCTGACTGCGGCCTTGTTAAGGGTTTCTGGAGGGTTCTATCCCCCACACCCGGCAGGAAGCAGAGGGGGTCTTGGCTGACATGCACTGCGAGGAGCTGGAGGGGCTCCCACAGCGTGGGGACCCGCGACGGGGACCCTGGCGTCTCCACCCCGTGGACGGGTCAGCTGCAGCCCGGGCTCCCTGCCCAGCCCGGCGGCCGGGGAAGGGGTAGGCTTTCTCCGTGCTGAGTTGCGACGCTCTGCGCTGGGCTGGCGTCTGCCCGGCGGCCTCCGCTCTGGGAGGTGCTGGTGTCCGCTCGTCACGGGACAGTGGCGACTGTAGGACGAACTCGAGAGTTGTCTTTCTGCCCGTTTTTACATCCAGTTGTTTTCCTTTTTCTTACTGGTTTGTGGGACGTTCTGAGTGTGAGCTCCTTGTCAGACATGTGTTACAAATAATGTCTCCCAGACTGTGGGCTTGCCCATTTATTTTCTTAATAATGTCTCCTGATGAACAAAAGTTTGCAGTTTTAATTATCTCGTTTATCATTTTTTAATGGGTAGTGCTTTCTGCATTTTTTTCAGTCAGCTTTGTCGAGCCCAAGGGAACGGGATGTTCTTCTCTATGTTCTTCTCGAGACTTTGTGATTCAGCTTTTATGCTGGTACATCCGGCCTACCTCAGGTCAGTCTTCTGTGTGGTGTGGGGTCGGGATTCATGGAGCCCCTGCCTGGAAAGTGCCTCCCCCGCCTCTGGCCGTGCCGTCGGGTCGGCCAGGGGCTCTGCCTGTGGCGCTCACGCCCGGTTCCGCACGCTCTGAGTCACCGTACATCTCTGTTAAGCCGTGAGATGGGGTGTCTAGTAAGTGTCGCTAAATTCGTCATCGATTCTAATAATTTGTGGATTATTTTGGATTTGCTGCTCTCACAGTCGTGTCCTCAAGTAAAGACAGTTGCCTTCCTCGCATCTGATTTTAATCCTTTTGCTCTGGCTTGCCTCGTCGCGCTCGCCAGGACCTACTGCGCGGCGCTCAGCAGAGACGGTGGCTGTGGGTGGCCTCACTTTCCTTATAAGGCGGGTGGCAGTTCACCGTTGATATGATGTCACCTGTAAGTTACTTTGATACCCTTGTCTGACTTAAGGAAGTATTGTGCTATCCGTGATTTTCGGAGCTTCTTGTTATGAAAAGTTGTGGCATTTTTGCTCTTTTTTCATTTCTGTTGAGGTAACCATATGGCATTCCTCTTCTACTCTGTTCATGATATGGTGAATAACTTTTTTTTTTTAAGTGTTGAAGCAACCTTTGATTCCTGGGGTCAGCCCACTCGGTCCTGAGATACTAGACATTTTGAGACATCCCTGCATTCAGCTTGCTGGGCTTTTTTAAAGAGGATTTTTGACTCTACCTTAACGAGGCACATTCTACACTTTTCGTGGGTGTCTTTGATTTTGGTATCAGAGTAACAGCGACTTCATAATACAAGTGTGAAGTGATTCCTGCTCTTCCTGCTTCTGAAAGTGTGTGGGAAGAAAAGCTTCTTACGCTCAGTTGCGTCCGACTCTGCGACCCCGTGGACGGTGGCCCGCCAGGCTCCTCTGTCCGTGGGATTCTCCAGGCAAGAACGCTGGAGTGGGCTGCCGCTTGCTCCTGCGGAGGCTTCTCCCCACCCAGGGATCGAGCCGGCGTCGCCTGCCCTGCAGGTGGGTTCGTGACCTCTGAGCCGGTAGACGGGGGTTACTGCCCCCTTGAATGTTTGGTGGAATTCACCAGGGAAGCCGTCGAGGCCTGGGTCTCACCTCTGCCGTGCCTTTTAGGGTGAGTCGCATTTCGTTACCAGACACAGGATACCAGACACAGGACTGCCCGGTTTATGTTCCCTGGAATGAGCTTCGGTGGTTTGCACCTCTCAGGAAATGTGGTAGTCTCGGTTACAGAGTTTATGAGGATAAAGTAGTGTGTGACGTCCCCTTAGAAGTCTGCAGGCCTGTGACGATGTCCCTTCCCTCCTCTGCTCGTGTTCCTCCTCCTCCTCAGGCTAAAGATTTGTTAATTTTATTGACCTTTTTCAAAGAACCAGGTTTTCATTCCATTGATTTTTCTGTGTTCACGTTCGCTCATTTCGGCTCTTTTAAAAAAAATTTTGCTTCCTGCTGCTTGCTTTGGGGTTAATTTGCTTTTATTTTTCAAGTTCTGATGTGGATCCAACCAGACAGAAACCACACCGTGGTCTGAGGAGGGGAAGTGTGACGTAGCAAAAGCAGAGTAGGTCAGGGGAGGCTCTGTCAAGTGGGGAGAGAACTCGAGGGGCCCGAGGGCTCAGGGGAGCAGGACAGACTTGGGGGCTCAGGCCTCCCTGAGGAAGGTGCGGTTCCCCACAGGGGAGGAGAGTTGGCTGGTTTTCTGGGCAAGGTCTGCTCCACGGCCCCTGGAAAGCAGAGCAGCGCTCTGGGCAGTGGGCAGCTGGGCAGGCCTGGGGCATGTGGCCCCAGCCCCCTCGGGGGCCGTCTGGGTGGCCACACAGGTCCTGGGGAGCCAGGAGCGGCGGGGGCCCTTGGCGTCTGCGCTTCCCCGCTCTGACTGCCTGGCCGTCCAGCATCACGGGCTGGACCCCCTCTCGAGGCAGAAAGCTGGGGGCTCGGGACTCACTCTAGGAGACGCTGTGATGACTGGGGTTTGCTGAGGAGACAAGTACGTTCTCACCACTTTTCATCCAGGCAGAGAATAGAATTCTTCAGTCCTGTGTGGCATTTAGAAAGATTGACAGTCTGTTGAAACACAGCAAAGAGTATCAGTATTTGTGTCTGGACTGTATTCTCAAAATGCAGTGCAGTATATAACTTCTGTTTAATAAGCATTTTATAGTTAGACTTTTGAAATATTCTTAAATAAGCCTTGAGTCAAAAAGGAAATAAAAAAACTGCACTTAAATTCTATAATGATGAAGAGAATGTCAGATGTTTAATTATGAGATTCAGCTAAGACTGTGAGGGGAGAAACACCATAGGATTAGAGGATTCCATTGTTGAACAAAAAATATTAAAAGCCAAGAACTTGGAAAGGCATCTAAACACACCTAAAAAAGAAAACAAGAATAAATGAAAAGCAGGTTGTACTAAAAAGATTATCAGTGACACGTGTAGGCCCCGAAGCTGGTTCTTGGAAGCCGGCACGAGCGTGAAGGCGGTGTCTGCGCTCTAATGGGGCAGCCCGCCCTGTGCCCGGGCAGGCTCTGCAGGCCTCTGCACCGCCGTCCGTCAGGGCGGGCACCTCGGCCTGGCTGGAAGCCGCGGGCAGGGCCCCGCCATCCCAGCAGCTGTGAGCTGTGTCTCAGGAGTCCGGGGACCCCGGGAGGGGCTGCATTCCAGGTGCAGTCTGTGCGGGAGCCGCGCGGGTCTCAGCTGAGGCCCTGATGGAAATGGAATGAGTCAAGCTCCAGGCCGGGGCTCTAATGGAGAGGGCCTCCCCAGAGGTGCTGCTTAAGACCCGAGCTGACTCCCTGCCGGGCAAGGTGAGGGCAAGCCTATAGTGAGAGGGGTCCTGGGACCCGGGAAACACAGGTGCAAGAGTGGAGGGGTGCAGCCCCCCGGGGCCAAAAGGCTCCGACACGGCTGTCCTGTGCCCAGAGAAGCAGGGCACCAAGCCCAGGACGCGGGTGGGGTGGGTCAGAGCCCCACGTGACGTCAGGATGCAGCCGGGGCTGCCCTCTCCCGAGCCTCAGGCCTGGGAACGGCCCGGGACCGGCAGCATGGGCCGGCTCTGCCTTGGGGTTGGACCTCAGAGTTGTACGCTCTGCAGTACGCCAGATGGTGCTCCAGGGACCCGCCTGAAGCAAACAGATCTCTGAAGGAGCACCCCGACACCAGGCCAAGGAGAATTTCCACACTCGATGTCAAGCATGTGTTTATATAAGATACAGGTGACCATATGGATCTTTAAAGTCACAAAGCATCCAAGAAAGGAAAACCCCAAATAACAAATAGAACTCGGTCCATAAAGACACGGGTGTTGGTGGAAGGGACACGTCGCTTTACTCTGGAGGCTGGTGACCTGGGAATACAGACGGAGGCCTGCTGTCTGAGGGCAGGAGGGCAGGTTTCCAGGACTGCGGTGCACAGACTGCGGCCCGAGGGCGCCTCCCGCACGAGTCTCGGGCTGCTCGGCATCCACCCATCGTCTGGTCTCACGGGGTCTCCATGCTTGTGGCCAACAGTCTGCGTATGAGGGCCGGGTCTGCTTCCTATAGAGAGAACTCAGGGGCGTGTCCGACTTCTCCCCGTGCCTCTCAGGGGACTGGCGGCTCGATGGCTCAGGCTGGTGTGTTGTCTCAGCGGTCGCTGGCTCGGGGCGCAGCAGCCCAGCCTTGTTTCTGCATCTGCACGTCCCCTGGTCATTACCTGGGCAGGCCTAGGAAACCACAGCAATCCTACAAACAAGAGGCAGGCGGAGGACAGGGCTGGGGGCTGTCCCAGGAAGGCCCGTAGCGTCCTGCTCGGCTTCAGTCCGCCTTTTCCCCTCCTGGTCCTCAGTCCGGAGGGAACGGGTGTAGAGCAAGAAAGGGAGCAACGTTTTGGACGGAAGGGTTAATCGTAAACTCGGCAGAGGAGTGCAGTTTGGGAACTTGGTTTTAAAATACACGGAGGTTCTGAACTTGAATGTACCTGTTAGCGTATTTTATTAACATCAAGAAAACAAGTTGCAGAGCTACACGGGGTAATTGACAAACCCAGCGGCATAACGGACAGAACAAGCAGATAAATATCAGTAAGGATTTAGAGAATGCAGACAACGAAAGGGACGAATTTGATCTACGAGATTTTTATAGGACTCTGCATGCAGTGATTGGGGAATATACTTTCCTTTAAGTGCGAAGGAACATTATAGAATTGGCCGCGTTAGGTCATAAATCCAGCCTCAGCAGACAGAAGGGCTGAAGCACAGAAAGCACGTTCTCTGATCACACCATAGTATACAGTTGCTCAGGCGTGTCTGACTCTGCGACCCCGTGGACTGTAGCCCGCCAGGCTCCTCTGTCCATGGGATTCTCCAGGCAAGAATACTGGAGTGGGTTGCCATTTCCTTCTCCCGGGGATCTTCCCAACCCAGGGATCAAACCTGGGTCTCCTGCATGGCAGGCAGACGCTTTCTCCTGTGAGCCACCAGGGAAGTAAGATCACACTGTAAGTAGGCAGGAAACTAGTGAAAATTAGGGGACTCTCATTCCTGAAAATATCTGGAAATTTAAAAAGCATACTTCTAATGGCACATGGGTTAAAAAGAAAGTCTCATAATGGAAATTTTAAAATACTTAAGGCTAAATAATAATGGAAAAACCAAAAGGCGGTAATGAGTGTGGTACTGTGTGCTGCCTAGAGTGCGATCTGTGGTAATAAGTGCATGTGTTGGAAGGAAAAATCTGAAAATTGATGAATTAAGTGTCTGACTTGAAAAGTTAGCCAACAGTGGTGATTCCCTGGCAGTTCAGTGCTTAGGACTCCACACTTCCACCGCCAGTCCATAAGCAGCGTGACATGGCCAAAAAAAAAAAAGAAAATAAGAAGGTAAATCCAAAGAGAATGGAAGGGGAATTTTTTTTTTTTAAGAGTTTAATGAACTAGAAAATGAGAATGGAAGGGGGAGAAATGACAAAGATGAAATTGTTTCTTTAAAGACTAACACAGCTGATAACTACTTGTGAGACTGATCAACTTTCACAAAGATGAAAACACCAATAAAACTATTAGACTCGGGAAAGGGATATTACTGCAGCTGACAGGAGAGATTTAAACGTTAATAAGGGAATATTATGAACATCTTTTTGCAAATAAATTTTAAAATGTAGATGAAATGACAAGTTTCCAGAAAAATGTGTATTACCAAAACAGATTCAAAAGCTGCCACCTGAACTGTGCTATAATAACAACAGAAATTGAATCAGTATTTCAGAAACCTTCCCATAATATAAGAATGAGGCTCGGCCTGTTTTATGGGCAAGTTCTAGCAAAACCTTCAAGGCACAGATGATTCCAGTCTGATTCCTGGTCCCTGGGACCGGAGAGGAAACGCAGTCGCTCCCTGGCTGATGTGTGAGGTTAGAAAACCTTTATGCCCAGGTGGAGAGGACAGTGAGGGGGAAGGAGACCCAAGGACGCTTTCCAGTGAACTCTCAGCTTGAAAATCTGTCCCGCGTCATCACCAAAGTGGGTCCGTCCCTGCAGTGAGAGGCAGCTTCGACCCTGGAAGGTGGTCTCTGCCCTTCTCCATGATGCTCAGAGAGAAGACTCCTCGCCCACTTCAGTAGGTGAAGGAAGGCATTTCAGACGGAAGGGAACAGCCATCCACGACAAAATCCCTAGAAACACAGTTTCCTTCTCCCAAAACCTTGGCGTCCCTAGTGGTGGCAGCTCACTCGAGGCATGCTTGGGGTTTTCTTGGCACTTGTGTGAAAGTCACGGGCGGGAGGAGCCAGACAGTCCTGGGGAGAAGGACCCCAACACGGGAGTCAGGGTGAGCGGAACTCAGCCCCACACGTCAGTGGACGAGTCTTCAAAGTGGAGTAAAACAGTTGTCAAAGAATCAACATACTGTGACATCATTCTGTGTCTAAAAATAACTAAATACTGTCTCGAGGGTACACACGAAAGCATCGCAACCATGAGGAGAGATGGTTGTGGTGAAAGCAGAGACCAGCCCCGACTGGCCGCCCCGGGGCCGGGGGGCGGGGGGCGGGTGCCGTCGGCAAACGGGCACGAGCGTTGCCTGTTGCCTGTGTGCCAGATGGCCTTAAAGGAAGAGGAAAAAGGTCTGGGGACTCGTGAGGTCCCGTAAGGTAGCCGATCAGACAGTGCCTCCTGAGTTCTGGTGCCGGAGTCCCAGCCGTGGAGTGAATAGTGGCGTCACTGTCGATCCAGCCACAGTTTGTCTGTCACATCGATTGCAATGAACAATTCCCAGGAGCGTATGGATCGCAACCATCCGAGATCTGTGAAGAGGAGCAGGGGTGCCGAGACGGTAGGCTGAGACGGTAGGCTCCGTCCCTTTCGATTTCGTGGCGATAGTTGCCTTACGGAGTCGTGCCAGTCATGCCAGCCAGGCGCTTGTGTCCTCTTTCTCACACTCCTCTCCTCTGTGGTTTATCACGGGGTATGGAAGATGCTCCCGTTTACAGGCCAGGAGCGGGTTGCTTGTCCACACACATACACCGGCTTGCATCTGCAGGCCCCGAGCCCCGAGCCCTTCCTCCCCCACTCCCTTCCCACCACTTGGCAACCGCCAGCCTGTTCTCTATTTCCGGGAGTCCCTCTCTGCTTCGTGGGTTCCTCTGGGTCGTCCTTTAGACGCCATACACAGGCGGCAGCGTATCACGCTCGTCTTTCTGACTGACTGAGCGCGATAATGCCTGGTTGCACCCATGTTGTCGCCGATGGCTCTCTTCCTCCCTTTTTCATGGCTGCGTAACATTCCGCTGTGTGTGTGCCCGTCTGCTTTATCCATTCCTCTGTTGGGAGGCTTCATTCTTAACCACACAAAGCAGAAAGCCGCGCCCGTACCCGTTAGCGGGTGAAGAGGTGGGCAGGCTGGATGCGTCTGCACAGTGGATTAGCGGCGTCCTCACCGGGAGGACACAGCCGGCACCAAGGTCCATTCCAAGAGGCGCCCCCCCGCAACCTCCCCTGGCAGCAGCGGCCCTCCTGGGGGGCACTGGCGGGTCCACCGCCCGGCACTGCGCAGGGAACCCGGGCACCAGGCGCTGCAGAGTGCACGGCGTGTGCTCTGCAGAGGATTTCAGGTCGACAGCAAAGCCAGTTAGGGTCCGTCTGCTTTCGTGGCCTCTGGGCCCCGGCAGCTCCAGCAACACCCCTGACCCCCTCCCCGGCTTGCATCCGGGGCTGGGCTCGCTCTGGGTCTCAGTTCTCCGCAGTCTCTGCATCCGGCTGCCTGAACATCGCGGGCGTGTCGTGGGTTGAGCAGGGAGGTTGCGTCCCGCCTCCACTGCCTGTGAATGTGCGGGATTGAGAAGAGGGGTCTCGGATGTCACAAGTGAGCTGACCGGGGTCCCTACAGGAAGGGGACCTGAGGTGCAGCGAGAGGCCTGTGGGAAGATGGGGGCAGGGGGGTGGGGGACGTGCCTACACCCAGGAGCACGGGGGGAGCCCTGGAGCAGACCCCCTCACGGCCTGGGGGGACCCACGCTGCCGACACCCGCTCTCGGACGGGCAGGGGGGGCCGGGGTGGGGCTTCCTCTGCCCTTTCTCCGGATAGAGAAAGGAGTCTCTGCAGCTTCAGCCCCTGGGTCTTCTGCCCGAGTGGATTCCAAGAACCCCTCCGGGGTGCCCAGACCCTGAGTCCACAGCGGGCCACAGTTTGCGCCCTCCCCTGCGGGCTTTAAACAAGCTCACTCTGAGCCCTGAGAGCAGAGGCTGCGCGTCATTGCTGCTGCAACAGATAGCACCGACTCCGTGGCTCAGCAGGGCAGACTCCTCCCGGGGCCGTGGGCAGTCCGCCTGGACCGGTCCCACGGGGCCGGGCTGTGTCCCCGGAGGCTGCAGGAGAGCCCATTTCCCGGCCTTTCATCTCCTAGAGGTGCCCGAGTGCCTTGGCTGGGGGCCCCAGCCGCACCTTCACAGCAGGGGAGCAGGGTGGAGGGCACAGGCCTCGGCGGGGTCCCCCGTGCACAGCAAGCCCCCTGGACCCAGAGGACACCGAGGGTCCTGGTAGTGACGGCTGTGCCCCAGGGTGAGGACAGCCCCGCCATGCAGGCCAGAGCAGCCAAGTGGACGCCCTGCGCCCCTGAGCTGGCCGGGCCGGTGCCCGCCCCTCGGGAGGCCCGCCTTTCTCGTCAGGCCGTCGTTAAACGCCTGGACTCGCCTCGTCCATTGCCCAGGGCCCTTGTGCCCCTCACAGGAGCCACTTCTCGACAGACCCGGGACAGCGCCTGGCGCGTGGCCTGCGCGTCATGCCCAGCCCGGGGAGTCCTCACGGCGGGTGACCCGCGCACCCTGGTGTCCGGATGCCAGACCTGCACGGGCCCGACGGCTCTGCCCTGAGCGGTGGCCCCATCGCTGCAGCCCGGGGCGGGGGTGCTGCCTGGCCATCGGCTCACAGCATCCACCCCTTTGGTGGGGACAAGCCCCCAAGTCTCTCAGGAGGGGGGCCGTCAGGCCAGAGGGGGTGGGAGTGGCAGCAAGCAGACCCCCTCACTTCACGCCCCGCCCAGCTTCTCCCAGCGTCCCGTCCCCGCAGTGGCTCTGACACCAGGGCGTGAAAAAGCCTGAATTAAAGGAGAGAATTATGGTGTCGCTGTGTCAGAAGACCGGATCCCGTGAGGATGTGATTTCTCTCCAAGTTAGTCTATAAATTTAAAGCAGTTCCGTACAAAAGCCCAGCACGACTTCTGGAATGTGATACAGCGGTTCTCATGTTCATCTGGAGGAGAACGTGTGTGAAGACGGCCAAGAACGTGGAAACACGAAGGGATGACGCGGGGGCTGCCCGTCGGCACCCCCACCCCGCATGCGCCGCTGACCAACGCCGCGGGACTCCAGAGAGGACAGACCGACCGACCGACGGGCGAGGACCCGGCTTCCAAACAGACGTGAGGGCGGCCGCGGCCCCAGGATGGGTTAGGCAGTAATGGTGCGGGACAGCTGGCCTCCACGTGGAAGATTCTCTGAGCTCCCGCCTCATGTGGCCACCACAGTACACCCCAGAGTATTCAATAGCTAAGATGGAAAGATACAGTAAAAGCGAAAAGGAAACTCGGGGGGGCCCCTTGTTACGGCAGGGCTGGGATTCCCGGCTCCTCCACCCGCGGGCGCGTTCGCGCTGTCCTGGGCCCGGACCCGCTGCCCTGCCGCGCGAGCAGCGCGCCTGCTTCCCGGTGACCTCAGCTCATCCCTTCTGTCGCTGGGCCCTCGGGGTGTTCCCACGTTGGGCTGCTGTAGATATTGCTATGAAAATACCAGGATGTATAAAGAAGAAAAGACGGATGCGTTTTTGCCGAGGAAGTGTTCAGAGGCTCCTGAGTCGCAATCAACCTCTCGCGGCCCTGCGCCCAGAGGCCTCCATCCTTCCTGGCCCCGCCGGCAGCCTTCTCCGGGCGCGCCCTGGGGACCCCCGAGTGCGGCCCTCCCCCTGCAGAGGCGGCGGTTCCTGAGAGACTCGGGCTCAGCCTCCCTGCTCCGTGTCCTGGGCCCGGCGAAGCCTCCCGCACCGGTTTCTGCTTCCAGGCCCCCGCGGGCCTGGCCGGGCCACAACTCGGGGGAACCGCGCCCTGCCGCCACTGCCCATGCCCGCCACCCCCAGGCTTATGCTGGGAGCACCCTTCATTCCTTGCCAAGAATTCCCCTTTCAGGCTCTGCTTCTAGAAAACCAGCCTAACACTCATCATTTGGAGGTGGGCCTGCAGACGTGAATGACGCAGGCCTGAAGCTGGCTCACCCTGGGCCGATGACGAGGGCCCCGTCTTGGGTGCAGGAAGAAGGCTGGTCTCCAGGACGCTGCCCGGGGCGCACGGGGAAGAGGTGGGCATTCACTGGGCGCGGGATGGGCGCGCGCGTGGTGACGGGGTCTGCAGACCGCAGCCACAGGGCCAGTGCGGAGCGGGCGGGGGGCTCCACTGCAAGCATCAAGGGGCTTCGAACACAGCCGGTTCCGGCCCCCACACTGGCGGCTGCGCAGGGCTGTTCCCCCAGCGAGCAGAAGATGGGCCCTGAGATCCACGCGGTCTGAGCAGGAGGCCCCGCCACAGCTCGGACCCCACGCGGGCAGCTCCCCCCAGGCATCGGAATCGCCTCACAGACGTTTCAAAGCGGCAGCTGTAAGGCTGCAGAGCCTTGAAACAAGTGAACAAGAAAGTTTCAACCAAGACTTGGGTGATATGAAAAAGAATCAAGTTACAGAAATCGGCTGAAACCACAGGAGCAAACACCGAAAAAAAAGAAACCAGTAAACTGAAAGACGTATCGTGAAATTGCCCGGTCTGAACAACAGAGAGAGAGCAGGCTGGAAATAAATGGTCCGACTCTTAGGGATCTGTGGGACAATAACAAAGATCTAATATTTGTGTCAGCAGAGATCCAGAAAAAGAGTGTGGGCTGAAAAAAATTTTATTAAGATACAATTGGCATTATGTTAGTTTCAGGCGTACAGCATAGCGATTCACTGTTCATATACATGGCAGTTGCGGGCGTTCTTCTTGTGACGGGAACCTTAAGACTTCCCTCTCAGCAGCTTTCCCACGGGCAGTGCGGTCCTGGCCACGGCGGTCACGGGCTGTGTGCCACACCCCAGGACTCACGTGTTTTGCACCTGGAAGGCTGTGCCTTCTGAGGCCCTTGGCCCCTGCCCTGTGTACCCCCAGCCCCATCAGTCTGTCCTCTGTCTGTGAGGTGGCGATTCCACACAGACGATCCTGCAGTATTTGTCCCTCTCGGACCCCCTTAGCACAGTGACATCAAAATCCACCCATTTTGTTGCACACGGCAAGGTGTCCCTCTTTTTAATGGCTGAGTACCATTCCTCTGTGTGTGTATGTTTATATAATTTTTTTATTCATTCATCTATCACTGGACACTTGGGGTGCTTCCGAGTCTCGATTACTGTAAATTACGCTGCCCCGACCTTGATGGGTAAACCGTGTAGAGCTGGTGCTTTCATTTTATCTGGGTATTTGCCCAGAAGTGGGATTGCTGGGTCAACAGCTAGTCCTTGTTTTCACCATGCTGCTTTCCGAGGTGGCCGCCCCAGGTTGCGTTTTTGCCAGCAGTGCGCACGGGCCCCCCACGCCCGCATCTCAGCACACCCTCGTCCCTGGCGACAGCCGTGGGGCAGGCGTGAGGCAGCGCTCCCTATGGGCTTGGTCTGCATTTCTCCGATGGTTAGTAATGCGGAACCTCTTGGATGTCTGTGTCTTGTTTGGGAAAATACCTATTCATATTGTCTGCCTACTTTAAAATCTTTTTTAAGATTTTTTAAAAGATTTTTTTTTTTGCTGTTGAGTTGTATGAGTCCTTTATATGTAAATAAGGGAATGTTAACCCCCATCAGATACATGGTTTATAATATTTTTTCCCATTTGGTAGGTTGCCTATTCATCTTGTTGATGGTTCTCTTACACGTGCAGAAGCTTTTTAGTTTGATCCAGTTGCATTTCTTTATTCTTTCTTTTATCGCCTTTGCTTTTGGTGTCCAATCCAAAAGCTCATCACCAGCAGGTGCTGGGGTGCTGCGGCTTCGCGCCCAGCCAAGTCTTCAGTCTGTTTTGAGTGGGCCTTTGTATATGGTGCAAGTTGGTGGTTCAGTCTCCTTTCTATTTTTGGCATAAGGTTATTCCGCTTTCCCACTGTTTATGGAAGAGACTGTCCTTTCCCCCATGGCGTATTCTTGGCTCTTTTCTCACGAGTTGACCATGTGTGTGGTTCATTTCTGGGCTCTGTGTTCTGTTCGGTTGATCTGTGTGTCTGTCTGTCTGTCAGTATCACGCTGTTTTGGTCACTATAGCTTTGTAATATGGTTTGAAATCATGAAGTGTGATGCTTCCAGCTTTGCTCCTCTTTTTTAAGATTGCTTTGGCTATTTGGGGTCTTTTTGTGGTTCCATACAAATTTTGGATTGTTCATTATATTTCTGTGAATACTACCATTAAAAATTTTGAGAGGGATTCCACTGGACCTGTAGGTCGGGTAGTGTGGGCGTTCTTACAGCGTTGGTTCTTGCGAATCCACGAGTGTGAAGTGTTTTTTCCGTTTGTTTATGGTCTTCAGTTTCTCTCCTCAGTGTCTTGCAGCTTTCCACATGTCTTTCATCTCCTTGGATGGACGTATTCCTGGGTGTTCTGTCCTTGGCATGGTGATGCACGGGATGGCTTCCTGTTATCAGTGGATAGAAACACGCGTGTTTTTGTTTCTCGCAGCTTTACCAGCTTGGGTGTTAGTGCTCACGGCTTTTCACGGCGTCTTTAGGGTTTTGTGCAAATAAAGTGTCATCTGCAAACGGTGGTGGTTTTACTCCTTCCTCTCCAACCTGTGTGCCTTTTCTTCTTTCTATCACCTGATTGCTCTGAGGAGGACTTTGAATGCCTCGTTGAATAACAGAAGCAGGAGTGGGCATCTTCGTCTTCTTCCTGGTCTTAAAGGAAAAGCTTCCAGCTCATCACCGCCGCGTGATGTAGTCGTGGGCTCTCACCGCCGCATGATGTAGCCGTGGGCTCTCACCGCCACGTGATGTAGCCGTGGGCTCTCACCGCCGCGTGATGTACCTGTGGGCTTGCCGTGCGTGGCCGTCAGTTTGCTGACACGTGTTCCTTCTGTACCCACCGTGTTGAGAGTTTTGATCATAAGCGGATGTTGAGTTTCGTCAGATGTGTCTTCTGTGTCTGCTGAGATATCATGTGCCTTTTCCCACCGTTTTGTTAACGTTATCACGTTGGTTGACTTGGAGATGTGAGCCATCCTTGCATCCCTGGAATAAATCCCACTCGACTGTGGCATAGGGTGATTTTAATGCGTTGCTGACTTCCGCTTGCTAATATCTCCTTGAGGACTTTTGCATCTATTTCACGAGAAACGCTGGCCTGCCGCTTTCTTGTGGCGCCCTCGTCTAGTTTTGGTATCAGGGAAGTTTTGTAAGATGAGTGTTGTAGTGTTCCCTCATCTTCAGTTTTTTGAAAGTTTGAGAATAATAGATGTTACATCTTTTCTAAACATTTAGTAAACATGCACCAGTGAAGTCATCTGGTGCTGGATTTTTGTTGGGAGGCTTTGATGACTATTCAGCCTCTTCTGTAGTAATTAGATTGTTCAGATTTCTATTTTTTCATGATTCAGTCCTGGTGGGTTGTGTGTTTGTACGAGTTTTTCCATTTTCTCAGTCGTCCAGCTTGGCACCGTAGCTGTTTGCAGTAGCTATTTGTGGTCCTCTGTCTTCCTGCACTCTCAGCTGCAGCTCTTCCTTCGTTCCTGACTCTGGTTCTCTGCGTCCTCGCTCTGTCCCGGTGAGTTGGGCTCGTGTTTTGCCAGTAAGCTCCAGCTCTTCGTTTTGCTGATCTTTTTCGTCTCGATTTCTGCTCTGGTCTCTGCTGTTGCCTTCCTTTGGGCTTTTCTGGCTGCTTGAGGTGTGAACGTAGGTGGTTTATTTGCTGTTGTTCACTCACTGAGTTGTGTCTGATTCTTTGTGGCACCATGGACTGCGGCACGCCAGGCTTCCCTGTCCTTCACCATCTCCCGGAGTTTGCTCAAACTCCTGCCCATTGCGTCGGTGATGCCGTCCAACCGTCTCACCCTCTGTTGCCCTTCAGCCTCTCCCAGCATCAGGGTCTTTCCGGTGAGTTGGCTCTTGGCATCAGGCGGTCACAGTATTCAAGCTTCAGTCATTCCGGTGAGTATTCAGGGTTGATCTCCTTTAGGATTGACTGGTTTTATCTCCTTGCATTCCAAGGGACTCTCAAGAGTCTTCTCCAGCTCCACAGTTCGGAAACATCAATTTCTTGGGCACTCAGCCTTCTTTATGGTCCTGCTAACACCCATACATAACGCTGGAAACACTGTAGCTTTGACTGTGCGGACCTTTGTTGGCAAAGTGATGTCTCTGCTTTTTATTCGCTGTCTAGGTTTGTCGCTGCTTTCCTTCCAAGGAGCAAGTGTCTCAGCTTCCTGGCTACAGTCGCCGCTGCAGTGATTCTGGAGGCCAGGAAACTCCGCCACCGTCCCCACTTTCTCCGCATCTATTGGCCATGCAGTGAAGGGACTGGACGCCATGATCTTCTTGTTTTGAATGTTGAGTTCTAAGCAGCTGAAGTAGCTTGTTTCTAGCTGTGAGCATTTATCTCTATGGACTCCTCCTTAGAGCTGCTTTCGGTCTATCCCCATATGTTTTGATATGCTGTGTTTCCATTTTCATTTGTTTCAAGATATTTACACTTTTTCCTGTTATTTGTTATCTGACCCGTTGGTTGTTCGGTAACCTAAGATCCACATATTCGTGACTTTTCCAGCTTTCTTCTTATAACTGATTTCTCGTCTTACATCATTGTGGTTGAAGAGATGCTAGACATGATTTCAGTCTCTTGTCGTGAATGTAGTAAGGCTTGTTTTGTGGTCTAACACACAGTTTACCCAGAAGGAACGTTCCACACGTGCCTGAGTGTGTATGTTTTATTGCTTTTGGACGGAGTCTTCGGCATGCTGTCTGTGAAGTCCGTCTGGTCGACTGTGTTCCTTGTGGCCAGTGTCTTCCTTCCTGATTGCCTGTCCGGACGGTCTGTCCGTGGGTGGGGGGAGTTGTTAGCGTCCGCACCGTCCTTACACTGTTCCCTGGTTCTCCTTTAGGTCTGTTACTGTCCATTTCTGTGCGCCTGCTCCTACACTGGGCGCTGCTGCTGCTGCTGCTGCTGCTAAGTCTCTCCAGTCGTGTCCGACTCTGTGCGACCCCATAGACGGCAGCCCACCAGGCTCCTCCGTCCCTGGGATTCTCCAGGCAAGAGCGCTGGAGTGGGTTGCCATTGCCTTCTCCGATACTGGGCGCATAAATACTCGCAAGTGTTACCGTGCTGAAGGGACCCTTCTGTCGCCACGTGACGGCCTTTCTGTCTCTCATACACAGCCTTTGTCTTAAAGTTTCTTTCGTCTGATTTAAGTAGAGCTAGTCCAGATTGCTTTTGATCTCCATTTTCATGGAGCGTCATCTTCCATTCCTTCACTTCCAGTCTGTGCGTGTCCTAACATCTGAAATGGTGTCTTGTAGGCAGCATAGCGGTGTCTTCTTTCCCATCTGTTCAGCCGCTGTGGCCTTCAGTCGGCCTGTTTGCATTTAAAGTGAGCATTAACGGGTGCGTGCTTACCACCTCTTGCTAACTGTTTCCTGGCCTCTGCGCCGCTCCTCCCCTGATCTCCCCTGGGCCTCATTTTCCGCAGCAGCGCCTGGGATGGCTTTGCTCCTCCCTCCTGTGCATCCACTCTAGCTCTGTCTTTTTGGCTGTGCTGGGTCTTCACGAGTGCACGTGGGCCTTTTTCAGATTGTGGGCCGTGAGGGCCGCTCTCCACCGTGGTGTGAGGGCCTCTCATCGTGGCGGCTTCTCCCCGCGTGGCTCCCAGGTTCTGGAGCACCGGCTCAGCAGCACGCACACGGGCTCCGATGCTCCGGGGCACGTGGGATCTTCGAGGATCAGGGATCGAACCTGTGTCTGCTGCACTGGCGGCGGGTTCTTCACCACTGAGCCACGTTCTTTACTGTGTCGGTTTCTGCTTGTGGTTACTATGAGGCTTACGTAAGACAACTTACACTTGTAATGGCCTATTTTAAGTTGATAACAGCTTAAGTTTGAATGCATTCTTAAACTCTCCATTTTTACTGCCCCCCCCAGTATGCCTTATATTTGTGGGGATTTTGTTTTAATATTTATTTGTTAGCTGAGGTGGCTGTGCCAGGTCTTAGCTGCGGCGTGAGGGATCTAGATCCTGATCAGGGATGGAACCCAGGCCCCTGCATCGCAAGGGTGGAGTCTTAGCCACTGGACCACCAGGGAAGTCCCGTGCTTTACATTTTTGATGTTAGAGTTTACATCTTTAATCCTGTGTATCTGTTAACAACAGCAATATCAATAACCTCAGATATGCAGATGACACCACCCTTATGGCAGAAAGTGAAGAGGAACTAAAAAGCCTCTTGATGAAAGTGAAAGAGAAGAGTGGAAAACTCGGCTTAAAGCTCAACATTCAGAAAACGAAGATCATGGCATCTGGTCCCATCACTTCATGGCAAATAAATGGGGAAACAATGGAAACAGTGAGAGACTTTATTTTTCTGGGCTCCAAAATCACTGCAGGTGGTGATTGCAGCCATGAAATTAAAAGACACTTACTCCTTGGCAGGAAAGTTATGACCAACCTAGACAGCATATTAAAAAGCAGACACATTACTTTGCCCACAGAGGTCCCATCTAGTCAAAGCTATAGTTTTTCCAGTGGTCATGTATGGATGTGAGAGTTGGACTGTGAAGAAAGCTGAGTGCCGAAGAATTGTAGTGTTGGAGAAGACTCTTGAGAGTCCCTTGGACTGCAAGGAGATCTAACCAGTCCATCCTGAAGATCAGTCCTGAATGTTCATTGGAAGGACTGATGTTGAAGCTGAAGCTCCAATACTTTGGCCACCTCATGCAAAGAGCCAGCTCATTGGAAAAGACCCTGATGCCGGGAAAGATTGAAGGCAGGAGGAGAAGGGACAACAGAGGATGAGATGGTTGGATGGCATCACCAACTCAACAGACATGAGTTTGAGCAAGCTCCGGGAGTTGGTGATGGACAGGGAGGCCTGGCGTGCTGCGGTCCATGGGGTCGCAAAGAGTTGGACACGACTGAGCGGCTGAACGGAGCTGATCCCTTAACAAATTGTAGTTAATAACTTTTTGTGACTTCCACATTTCAGCCTTCATACTAGCTTTATAAGTGACTGACCCACCGGCTTTACAATATTGGGGCTCCCCCGGGGACTCAGATGGTAAAGAATACGCCTGCGTGCAGGAGGCGGGGGTCTGGTCCCTGGGTCAGGAAGATCCCCTGGCGAAGAGAACAGCTAGTCACTCCAGTATTCTTGCCTGGGGAATTTCATGGGCAGAGGAGCCAGGCAGGCTGTGGGGTCGCAGAGTCAGCCGGGACTGAGCGGCGGTTTGCGGCTTTGCAGTGTTATTCTGGAGGCTGCCATACATTTAGGGTTACAGTGAGGGTCGGGCTTTCTTGTGTTTTCCTGTTACTGCTTCCTGCCCTTTTGTGCCCCTTTAACGTTTCTTATAAGACTGGTCTAGAAGTGGTCATCTTTTTCAGCTTTTTTCTTTCTCTCTCCTTCAATTCTGAGTGACAGCTTCTCCAGGTAGAGTATTCTTAGTTGGAGAATTTTTTCTTTCGGCACTTTGAATGTTCCATGCCACTCCCTTCTGGCCCGCAAAGTTTCTGCCAAGAAATCTGCTTCTGGGCTTATGAGTGTCCTCAGCATAAGTAGTTTTTCTCTTGCTGGTTTTAAGACTCTCTTCTTTCCCTTTTGACACTCTGTGGTGTGTCTTGGCGTGGGTCTCTTGGGGTTTGCCTTGCTTGGAGCTCTCTGGGACTCCTGGATCTGGGTCCTGTCTCCTTGCCCCAGGTTGTTAAACGTGTAGCCATTGTTCTTCAGATAAGTTTTCTGCCTCTTCGTCTCTCTCGTCCTCCTGGGCCCCCAGGAGTCGGACGTCAGCCTGCTTGGTGTTTCCCACTAGTCCCTTCAGCTGTCTTTCCTCCTTTTATTCTTAAAAATATTTACTTACTCGGCTGCTCTGGGTCATAGTTGCAGCAGGCAGGACCTTTTAGCTGTGGCTTGTGGGGTCTAGTTCCCTGAACAGGGATCGATTCCAGCCCGCTGCGTGGGGAGCGTGGACCACCGGGGACGTCCGTGTGCTTTTTTCCTCTCTCTGCTGCTCCTGTGGGCGTTTTTTCAGTGCTCTGTGTTCAAGCTCATCGACCCTTCCTTCTGCTCTGTCTCGTCTGCTGTTGACCCTCTGCTCTTTGGGTTTAGTCATTGCTTCGGTTCTGTGGCCTCTCTCTGGTTTTCTCTTTTTTGTCCTCTCTCTCTGCTGAAATTTCCACTTTGTTCATCCATTCTCCTGAGCTTAGTGACTATAGCTGTGACTGTTGTTTTGAACTCCTTTTTAGGTAAATAATTTCTCTCTGCTTGATTAAGGTCTTTTCCTGAGGTTTTACCTTGTTTCATTTGGAATGTTTTTCTGTTTCTTCATTTTATTTAAGTCATCGCGCCGGCTACAGACTGGAAAGAAAGGTTTGATGTTTGTAAACCGCACATCTGGCAAAGGTCTTGTATCTAGGAAACGTGAAGAACTCTTAAAACTCGGTGGTAAAAACACAATGTTCAGAACGCGGGTGGAAGATGACGACTCTCAGAGAAGAGAGGCTGGTGGCAAGTCAGCATGCGACCAGATGCTGAACATGAGACAGAGAGGTATCAGTGCACGCCGTGCCAGCAACCAGCATTCCAAACAGAGCCGCAGCGCCAGACACTGAGGAGGGCGTGGAGAGGCTGCACCTCGCACCCACCGCCCGTGGGAATGTGCAGAGGCGCGGGAACCCTGAAAATCCATTGAGCGGTTCCTTCCAGCCCTAACCTCATACTCACCATCCAGTTCAGCAGATGCGCCCCTGAGCATTTATCCCAGAGAAATGAAAACTTAAGTTCACATGAAAAGCCTGTGTGATTTTCATAGCAGGTTTATTTGTAATAACCCCAAGCTGGACACGACCCAGATGTCCTTCAGCAGGTGAGTGGCAAACAGTTCAGGCCCATCCTCTTAAGTAGTGGAACACAGCCAGCACTGGAAAGGGCCAGACAGTTGATACAGTAACAGCTTGGATGCTTCTCAAGGAAATTACGCTGAGTGAACAAAAGCCAGGATCAGAAGCTTAGAGAGCATGTGACTTCATTTATACAGCGTTCTCAGAAATACAGGGGTGGTCCTGGCGGCGGGGGTGAGCGGGTGGGGCAGCAGGGGCTGGTGGTCGTCGTGGCAGCTTGGCTGCGTGGCTTGATGGGGTGGTGGCTGCGCAGGTCTGTACACACAGGGTGTGTCTGCAGAGACTTCACACGCACGAGTGTCTGGGAAAGCTGGTAGGACTCGGCGAGCTCTGTAGTGTGTTGACACGACCACACTGATGGACAGAGTGCCTTCCTGGGTTTGGCGCAGAACCACCAGCCCACGGAGCTTCCCTGGGGGCTCAGCTGGTAGAGAACCCACCGGCAGTGCAGGAGGCCCCGGCTCAATGCCTGGGTCGGGAAAGTCCGCTGGAGAGAGGGACCGGCTGCCCACGCCAGGATTCTTGGGCTTCCCTGATGGCCCAGACAGTGAAGAATCAGCCTGCAATGCGGGAGCCCTGGGTCGGGAAGATCCCCTGGAGAAGAGAAAAGGCTACCCACTCCAGTATTCTGAATCCCCATCGACGGAGGAGCCTGGTGGGCTGCAGCGCAGGGGGTCACAAAGAGTTGGACACGGCTGAGCACAGCTCGGGTGTGAAACGGCACCGCTGGTGGAGAGCCGGTGACTGTGCTGTTTCTGGGACTTCCTGTGTGGCTGTATCATTGTTTCACATTAAAAACAAACCCTACAAATCTCCCAGGCAGTAGGACAGTTAAGCAGTGCAGTGAAGTGAGAAAAGGCAAGTCTGCCGTGGTCAGAGGGGCCCTCCGTGGCCCCGATGGCCCCAGGCCGAGTCCTGCATGCCGTCTGCGCTCCCTTACAGGTGGTGCCAGCCCAGACCATGCTTTCCATCAGGCAGGAAGCCTCGTCCGTCCTTTGCATACACTTTTGTATTGAAGCACCGTTGTTTCACAGTGGGGCTAGTCTCTCCTGTACAGAAAAGGGGCCCGGTCACACACACGTTCCTTTCCGTGTTGCTTCCCTCGCGGTCTGCCCTGGGACACTGAATGCAGCTCCTGTGCCCTACAGGAGGGCCTGCTCACTCGCTCTGTACGGGATGGTTGGCAGCCGCCCACCCAGCCTCCCCCGCGGCAGCCTGTCCTGAGTCTGTTTGGTCCTGGTTTCAGTTCGTCCATGTCATACCTTAGATTCCACGTACATGTGATATCAGACGGGATTTGTCTTTCTCTTTCTGGCAGGCTTAGTATGACAGTCGGAGTCCATGCATGTTGCTGGACAAAGGCATTCTCACTGCTCTTTATGGCTGAGTGATGCTCCTGGGCCTGCAGGCGCCACGTCCTCTGCCTGCTCGTCTGCGAGTGGACATTGGTGCCTCCGTGCCTTGGTTGCTGTAAATGCTGCCGCTGTGAGCACAGGAGTCATGCGTGCACCTTTTCAGATTACAGTTCTGTCTGGGTCTGTGCCGGGAGGGGGACTGCTTCTGAGGACCCTCCATCCTGTCTGCACAGCGGCTGCACCAGCTTACATTCCCACCACCAGTGTGGGAGAGGGTTCCTTTCCCCACACCCTCTCCAGCGTTTGTTGTAGACTTTTTTTTGGCTGTGCTGAGTCTGCGTTGCTGCCCGCCGGCTTTTCTCCTGTTGCAGGGAGCAAGGTCTACTCTCCAGGGACGCTGTGCAGGCTTCGCGCTGCGGGGCCTCTCCTGTTGCAGGGAGCGGGGTCTAGGGTGCGTGGCCTTCCGTGGTTGTGGCCCACAGGCTTCGTTGCCCCGGGGCCTGTGGGATCTTCTGGGAGCAGAGATGGGACCTGTGTCTCCCAGCTGGCAGGCAGGTTCTTCACCACCGAGCCCCCCGGGAAGCCCCTGATATTGGTAGACTTTGTAACAACGGCCTCTCTGGCCGGTGAACCTCAGCCCTTCTTACTCAAACGTGTTCTGGCCGTGCCTGTCTCTCGAGCGCCGGCCGCGCCGTCTTCCCTCCCGGATCTCGCCAGCACCCTGTCCGCTCTCACGTCTCTCCGCACCCTCCACGCCGTCAGCTTGCCGCGCGCATGGGAGGGGCGCGTCTGGAGAGGGGCCGGGCGGACGGATACCGCGGTTACCTCGTGGGAGCGCAGGCAGCGACTCGTGTTTTCTTCTCTCTGTTTAGCTGTTTCCTAAAGTTTCTGTAATAAAAGGGTTGCTTTGAGATAAGGCGAAAATCAATACAAGTTATTATTCTACAAAATTCCCTCCGTGCCCCCATGACCCAGAGCCTAACTCTTAATTCCTTTACGCTTGCAAAGCAGGCCCGTGCCCCGGCGCCCAGCCTCACCCCAGGCCCACCCCAGGCCCCAGCTGACCTCCAGGGCACCTTCCTGCCCCTTGGGCGTGGGGGGCGGCCTTGGTCCCCAAGGGTCCCTCTGGGAGGCAGGCCCTGCCCTGTTCCCACCCTGTCCAGCGTGCTGACCCATTTGTCCGTCAGGGTCCGGAGACCAGCCTCCCGGAGGCCTCCTGCTTTCTTCGAGGGGCGTCCGGTGTCTGCCCGCGGCCCCTCCTCGCCTTCTCCGCCGCTTCCCACCCTCCTCCCACGACCTGATAATGCGGACTCCACCGCCGGGCTCTCTGCCTCCTGCTTCCCTAGCCATTCAGCCCCTAGGAGACGGGAGCGGGGACATCGGGTGGGGCTGTCTGTGGGGTCCTTGGGCTGGCGGTGCCCACTGCACGCCCCCCTCCAGGACCCTAGTGGCTCCTTTGCACATCCTCTCTGCTGGCTTCCCCCAGGCGCCGGGGCCGAGCTCTGGGCCGGGCGGCCGTGGCTGTCCCCGGGCCCTCCACGCTCTCTGGGCGTGGTCCTTTCAGGCAGGCCCCCTTGAATCACTCTGATGGGACACCGCCTCTTCCCTGTTGGGACGGTGACTGGTAGTTGTTGGGGGGACAGGTTTGTTCGCGTCTCCAGGATGTCTGGGACAGTCGGTGCTCTGTAACTGCACACGGTGTGTCCAGGACCGTGGTCTTGGGCTTTCTGCTCACTGCCGTGAGCCCTGGAGGGAGGGCACGCTGGGCTTGGCCGTGCGTTCAGCCCCTATTCTCAGACGGTTCTGGTTCTCCCGGCCCTCCGCCCCTGTGGACGGGCTGGCCTGTGTGCACCGACTCTGAGTCTGGCCACGTGACTCGCTCTGAGCGCCGGAGGCGTGCTCTCTTGGCCATCACCAGCGCTGGCTTCTGGAGGACGAGAGTCGTGCGGACCAGAGCTCGGTCCCCCTAGGACCCCCCACCGTCCCCACCAGCCTCCCCAGTCTTGGGGCCAGGCTGACCCAGATAAGCCCGTCACGTGAGCAACTGCGTGTGTGCTGGTAGCTGGTTACACGGCGTGGTCGGGCCGGCAGTGACGGACTTAACCTCTGCATCTAAGTGCTGGGGGCCGAGTGCGGTGAGGAGGGCAGACCCCCGGCCCGCCGGGAGCACAGGGCCGCCTGGGGCCTCTGGCCACAAGCAGCGCAGCCCCATCGCACAGCCCGACAGGAGCCGCCCTCGGGGCAGCCGCGCCAGCCCCGGACCAGGCCGGGACCCCCTCAAGCGGCTGCTCGCCCTGTGCGCCAAGCCTGCAGGCTGCTGGCCTCTGTCCACCCTGTAGCCTCCACCTTCCTTCCTCACTACGGCCTCCTCTTTTCCAGACCAGACACCTCCTCTTCCAGGAAGCCTTCCAGACTCTTCCCAGGCAGAAGTGTTCACCCTCCCCTGGGCCGCCTGGACCCTGTGCCACCCAGAGCTGGGTCACCTGCCAGCTTTAAGTGAGCCTCTCTGGAGGGGCAGTGGGGAAGCAAGGTCAGGTCCCCTGCTGGGCCTGGCACAGAGCCCTGCACACAGGTGGCGCTCAGTAAGTGGGTGTATCGTGTGTGCCTGCCTTCGAGCAGGGCCGCAGTGGCGTACGGCTGTGCCCTGGGACTGGCCCAGGGTTAGGCAGCTGGAGCCGCGTCTGTCCACCCATGGCGTTCCTGGGAGGGTCTGCGCTGACAGGTGTCCTACTCGGGGCGCAGCCCCGCCCACCCCACACCCCTCCAGGTCCTCGGCCCTCCCCAGGGACCCCTGCTCAGGGCGTGCTCCCGGGGCCGACGTGCCCCTGGCCTGGCCCGTCCAGGCAGCTGCCGTCTCCCCAGGGCCATCTGGTGCCCTGTCAACAGTCCGCAGTGGCAGGAACAGCAGGCTGGGAGGCCTAGCCCTGTGTCTGACCAGGACGGGCACCCCTCACTACGTGACCTTGGACAAGGGCCCCCACCCCTGCCCCGGCCACTCTGGGCACAGCCTCGTGGTCTCCAGCCCACTCACATCTCTGGGTTCCTTGAGCTGTCCTTCTGGACCCCATGACAGGGCGAGGAGCTGCCCAGAGCCCAGGGAGTCTGGGGCCCGTCTGGTCAAGCAGGGGGATGGTGTCCTCAGAGGGGCTCACTCGGAGGGGCTCGTTGAGGGGGCCGTGAGGAGGCCCCACGGGCAGGACCTCGTGAGGTCACCTGGGTGCAGAGGCCAGGATGGACAGACCAGCCCTGTGCCAGCGCTGGTCCCTGAGCGAGCCACCGACTGCTGCAGGGTGCCCCGAGGGAGACACTCACGGAGGAGGGGAGTGAGCGGCCTGTCCCCAGGGGGTGTGCAGTGTGGCCGACCGAGACTGCTCCCGCCCCCCCGCTCTTCGCCTGGCATCGCCGAGGCTCCCATCACCTTCATGCTCAGGCGTCTGTGTCAGAGTGAGTGGGTCTGCCCTGGACGCAGGGGCGGGGTGGGCCCAGGAAGAGGGCCAGGCCGAGACCCCTGCAGGGAAAGGAGGCCGGAAGGCTCAGCGCCCCGCAGGGGGGTCAGCTGTCCCTGAGGGCTCCACCCCCACCATGGACCGAGGATGGGGGGGTGGGCGCAGGGCCCCCCACATGGCCAGCTGTGCACAAGGCTCCCAGACGGCGTCTTGTCCTCCAAGCCTTGCTCTGGCTCCCAGGGGCACCTGTGACCTTGGCAGCAGGCAGCCCTGGAGCCAGCCACCTTGACGGACCTGGTGCCAGCTGGAGGTTGGGGTCCAGGCTTCCGCAGAGACTTTGAAGACTCTCGTGTTCATAAACATGCTCACACCTCTCCCGCCAGATTCGGGGCCACAGCTGGGGGGCTGAGGCAGGTCCTCAGGGCTGCAGGGCCAAGGGGCCAGTTCAGGAGGCCCAGGGGCCTGCGGTATCCGGATCTCGTAGCTCACACCCTGCAGCTGGGTCTCTGGCGGTTGGAGGGGCCCCCGCGCTCCCCAGCTCACCCCACTCCCACCAAACCCTGCCAGCCACATGCAGGGTCGGGCACACACCTACCCACCGGTGCCTGGCTCCCTCAACCCTTTCTGCCCTGTCCACGCCGCCTCTCAAAGCCACTCCCCAGACCAGGGTTGGCTTCCCCATCTCCCAAGGGCGTCAACCTGCCCCAAACCCAAGGTCACTCACACCACACATCTTGCCCCAAGTCCCAAAGGAAAAACCACTGCAAACAAGTGTTGGGATTTTTTTCCTTTGCAGAATCTTTTTTTTTTTTTAGTAGACATAGTCTTTTTTTTTCCCTTTCTCATTTCACAGCAAACATTGCAAATATAGAAATATTTCTCTAAACAACAGGGTGACAGTGTAGAGTGGGGGCAGGACTGGAACGCACACTCCCGGCCCCCGCCACCCCCGGCCGTCTGCAGGCACAGCCCTCCCCGTCCCCCGAGGCCCAGGGGTTCCAGGACCCTCCTGGAGACCACCTGGCCGCCTGCGTTCGCTCTGCCCCTCTCCAGTGGCGGCGACGAAGCGACGGACTAAATAGAATCCACAGAAAGCCACAGACGGAGGAGTTGTGCAGGGGCCAGGTGGCCACACCCCCCACGTCGAGCGTTTTTTATCTTTTAAAGAGAACTTTAAAAAAAAAGGAAGAGAAAGAAGGCAGAGAAGAATCAAAAGATAATGAAAAAAAATCCCCTCCCCCGCCCCCCATCCCTAAGACACAGTTTTCGGAAGTCCCGTGTGTGTGCACGCGCGCATATGTGTGTGCGCGCACGCGTGTGTGGACGGGCCCCTCACACCGGTGAGAATGTCTCGGCAGGTGCACGCGCTCAGCCACGCGCCCCTGCCGTCCGGCCTGCCGGCAGCCCCTCCCTACTTTGCCCGCAAAGCCCAGGGCTTCGGCAGTTGCGGTCTCTGTGTGCGTGTGTGCGTGTGCGTGCGTGTCTGCGTGTGTCTGTGTGCACGCGCGTGTGTGGACGGGCCCCTCAAACCGGTGAGGATGTCTCGGCGGGTGCACGCGCTCAGCCGCGCGCCCCTGCCATTCGGCCTGCCGGCGCCCCCTCCCCACTTGGCCCGCAAAGCCCAGGGCTGCGGCGCTTTCGGTCTCTGTGTGCGCGCGTGCGCGTGCGCCATGAGTCTCTGGGTTACAGATGGCTGCAGCGGCCTCATGTCCTCTGGGGCCCCGAGCGCGTCCCGGCTCAGGACTTGTGCTGCGCGGACACGCCCTTCCAGTAGTCCAGAATGTCGTGCAGGTCCTCGTCCTTGGCGAACTGCACCTTCCTGCGCAGCGCGTGCCCGGCCGCCACGCACTCCCCGGCGTCCCGGCGCCGCCGGCGGCTCAGTCTGAAGCGGCCCCAGAGGCTGCGGGAGGCGCGGCAGGCGTACTCGGGGCTGGAGGCGTAGCTCAGGTGGCGGTACTGCGGGGACAGCGGCGCGTAGGCCAGGTCGCGGGGCCGCGGCCGCGTCAGCGGCTCCAGGATGGAGGCCTTGCGGCCGCCCAGGCTCTCAGGGGGCGCGGGCGGCGCGGGGGGCTCGGCGGGGTGGGACCCGGGGTACGAGTGCCGGTGCTCCCCGTACTGCCGGCCCTTCTCGGGCTCGGCCCGCAGCACGGCAGCCGCGGGCGTCACCGTGAGGATGGCCTCCGCCGCGGGCGACCCCTTCTCGATGTACTTGCCCTCGTGCAGTGCAGGGGGCTCGGCGCGGTAGGGCCGCGGGCTGCGGGCGGAGCCGCTGGACGAGGAGCTGGCCCGCGGAGCTCCAGGGGCAGCCTCCAGGCTGTGGTGCCGCTGCAGACCGCAGGCGTCCTGGTAGGTGGGCGCCAGGAAGCCGCGCTTGCCGGCCAGCGGCTCGGCTGTGGACACAGCCCCCGGCTTGCCGCCCTGGAAGGAAGTGGACTCTGCCTTGAGGGCGTCGATGCAGCTGTTGATGATCTGGTTGACCTTGTCCACCTCCTTGGCGATGGTGGAGATCTCGGCCACCGAGCTCTGGCTGTCGGGGCCCGGCCGGCCCGGCTCCCCGTCCCTGCGCTCCGCCTGACCTGCCGCACGCACCTCCATGTAGCCGCCCTTGCTGCCCTGGGGCGTCCCGCTGCCCTCCGCCAGCTGGTACTGCTCCACCTCCCCGGGGGCGGCGGGCAGGTATGGGATGCGGGTCACCGCCTCGGGGCCCAGCAGCGGGCCCTGGGAGAGCGGGGCCAGGCCGGGCGCCTCCAGCTCGGGCCCGTACTTGAGCTCGATGATGGTCTTCTTGAGGCTGCCGGCCGCCGCCGCCGCCTGCTTCTGCTTGCCCTCCCGCCGCCGCCGCCGCCGCAGGCAGTAGTAGACGGCGCCCAGCACCACCACCATGCCGAAGAGGCAGCCCAGGACAGTCATGATGTGGTGGGTGGCCGCGGAGGGGCTGGGCACGGGGCCCGGCGGGCCGGGCGGCTGCGGCAGGCAGATGGTGAGGCAGGTGTGGTTGTGGTGCAGGCCCGAGCTGCTGGACACCACGCAGTACGTGTAGTTGGTGAGTGCGTACAGGTTGGTCAGGCGGATCTCCTCCTGGGCCCGGGTCAGCCTGGACACGATGGACGACTTGCTGTTGTTGAAGTGCTCCAGCGTGTACATGCGGGTGAACGGGCTGGGCAGCTGCACTGTGATGGTGGCCGAGTTCTGCGTCAGCTGCTTGACCTTGATGAGCGGGCGGGCCTCGGCCTGCGGGGCCAGCGTGGGCAGGGCCACCAGCGGCGTGGTGCCGTCGCCGGAGAAGCACTCGTCGTCGGCACAGGGGGCCTCGCTGGGCTCCGCGGGCGGCGCGGGGGGCGGTGGGGGCGAGCGGCCGGGCGGGGGGCGGCCGGGCGCCGGGCGGGTCTCCGCCGCGTACGGGCCGTCAGTGCACACGGACTGCAGCTTGCCCAGGATGCTGCGCTGGCCGTGGCGGCCCTGCCCCAGCAGGAAGTAGCCGGAGTAGAGGGGCGGGGACTCACACTGCACGCGGTCGTGGGCCTGCGTGGCATTGGCGAAGGCCGCCAGCCAGCGCAGGAACCCCAGCAGCTCGCAGGAGCAGTAGAAGGGGTTGCTGTAGAGCTCGCACACCGAGAGCCGGGCCAGGCCCGCGAAGGTGGCGCCGTGCAGGCGCTGGATGCGGTTCATGGACAGGTCCACGTTGACGATGTTGGGGCACTCCCCGAAGGCGCCGGGCGCCACCGCCTCAATGAGGTTGGCCTGCAGGTACAGGTACTCGAGCTTGCCCAGGCCGCGCAGCGCGCCCTCCGTCAGGTTGCGCAGCCGGTTGTAGCCGAGCTGCAGCACCTGCAGGTTGAGCTGGCCTGAGAAGGCGCCGTCCTCGATGTAGCCGATCTCGTTCTTGGTGAGGTTGAGGTACGTGAGGTTGCCGAAGCGGCTCAGCGCCGCGTACTGCACGCTGCGGATGCGGTTCTCGTTGAGCCGCAGGTCCACGATGGTGCTGTTGATCTGCTGTGGGATGGCCTCGTAGGGCGGCTGGTTCTGGCTGCAGATGGCCAGCCACACGAAGCCCTTGTCGCCCTCGATGAGCCAGCAGTCGCCGCGCACCAGCCCGCCCGTGTGCAGCAGGGCGGCCGCCACGCACACCCACACCCACGGCGCCCCCCGCCCGCACCCAGCCATCAGGACCCACCCGCGGGGGCTGCCCGCTCAGCCTGCCCAGGGTGCGGGGCGGGGGCCTGGGCGGTGGGAGGGGAGGGCGCCTGCCTGCTCAGGGGCGTCCCAGGCGCATGGCCACGCAGTCCGCGTGCTGCGAGGGGAGCCCCTCCTTCACGGCCGGCCGCCTCGCTCCATCCGCCCGTGTCCGGCCGGGGCCTCGGCCTGCTTCCCCATCGGTCCAGCCAGTCCTGCGGGAGACGAAAGGGGAGACGGGTCAGCAGGCCCTCCCCACGAGCACGGGTCTGGTGCAGGCTTGCACCCAGCCTGTGGGACGTGGAGGCATGTCCGGGGTGTCAGTGATGAGGAAGGGGGTCCAGGGGGCTCACGGGCAGTTCTCTGACTGGGGGCAGGCGTCCACCACAGCCTTGACACGTGAGAATCCAGTGCCAAGCTGGATAGGGGGGCACACCAGGGTCAAGGCTGCCATCGCTCAGCCAGGGGTGATGGGGGTGACAGGTACCCCGCCGTGCGCCCTAGGTAGGGCAGCTCTGAGCCCCACCCCGGGTCCTGAGCTGGGGTGGAGGGAAGCCCTCCTGAGCTCCTCTCAAGGGAGGTGCGGACGCTGCACTCCGGGCCTGCTTCCTCCAAGGAGCCGCGGACCCCGAGGCTGTTACCGAGTGGGGCCCAGCAGTAAGGACTGGGAGGATGATGCCCCCCGGCTCAGCTGCGGACACCGCTGTGGCCCCGACTCCTCCCCCCAACCCCACCCAACCCTGGGTCTTGGCTGTGAATGAGCACCTTGCTGTCTGCTCCCCCCAAACCCTGAGCTTCTCTAGAGCAGGGACCCCCGATCACACACAGCCCCACCCCACGGAGCCCGCGCGTGCGCGGAGATGTGGCCAGATGGCCTCTGGGTTGGTCCTGCTCCCCAGGACCCCGTGGCTGTCTGCGGGGCTCTCCCCTCTCCCCCTCCTATTTCTCCTGCAGGACAGAAGGACGGGGGTGTGTTGCTTGTTACTGTTTGGATTTACAGCGGCCTTGTAACCGCTCTGTGGCCTGGCAGGGAGCCAGCTGACTGTATTTCACTGATATTGACGTTTGCAACTAGTCTGCACTGAGGCGGTTTAAATTAGGAGAATAAATAATGATGTGCAATGGATTTCTCCCCCTTTAGAAACTTCATCAAGAACAGTTCTGACCTCACTCCTGCGGGAGAGTCTGTCTGATTTAAAGCAAGGGGAAGGGTCAGCAGGGGTGGGGGTGGGAGAAGGTCCTGGCTTGGCCCAGCACTGCCGTACGACCCCCAAGAAAGCTCAGGGCCTCTCTGGGCCAGACCAGAAGCGGCTCAGAGAGGGGAGGCCTGGGGCTTGCTCCGACTCCTCCCCTTGGGGAACAGCCCCAGGGTCCTCGTGTGGTCACCTCCTCACATGAAATCTACACCCGCTGGGGCATCGTGGGGCCATCGCTGCCACCCGGCACCCCACACACCTGCCCCATCGTCCCAGTGCTGAGACCGGGGTCGCTCTGCTGCCCAGAGTGGGCAAGCAGCCAGGCCTGTGCCCAGGGCTGCAAGCCGTCGGGGCAGCAGGTGTGGGCGGGAACACCAGGCGGCCTCCGCCAGCTAGGAGGTGCAGCCTGATCATAATCACCTGTAATCTCTTGCTCAAAATAACCCAAAGTCAAGTTAAGGAGGATTACAGGCCTAAAGAATCCTTATCTCAGCGGGCGGGGGAGGGGCTGCCCAGCCCTCCCGCCCCCACGCCTGGCACACCGAGGTGCGCGGTGGCCGTGTGCACGCACACACACGCTGGGACCTGAGTGTGCATGGGCCTGTGTGCCTGGAGGTGGACGCAGCCTCGCCCCAGCACCCGAGGGCGTGCTGGCAGCTGGGGCCCAGCGGGCGGGGCGCACCGCCTCCCGCCCCGGGTGAGAGTCTGGGGGCTGTGCTGGTTTGGCACCTGCACGTGCTACTGGGGACCAGCCTTGCCCTGCGGGCACCCCTGCCCTGAGGCCTGTGAGACAAGGAGGCGTGGCTGGGTCCGGCCGGACTGGCCTGGCCCAATGGGCTCTGCTGGGTCAGCCCGCCCTCAGCCCCTGAGCTCCCCCGCCCCCAGAGTCTGGGCTGAGCGGGAGCCAGGCTGGGGAGACGGCACCTCGGTGAGAGTGTGGGTGTCACAGAGGCCGCCCCCCCGCGGCGTGCCAGAGCTGCCTCTGCCCTCATGGCCGCGGCCTCCGAGGGACCCCAGAGGGCTGCACGCCTCACATCGGGGCAGCAGGGGGTGGGGGTGACGGGGGGAGACGGCCGTGGTCAAGGTCGCCCGCGAGGGGCTGGACAGCAGGCGCCTCATCCCCAGGGGCCCCCCTCGGGCACCATCTGCAGCGTCACCCCAAACCCCAGGCTGCCTGTCGGGATGGGACCCCAACCCCAAGGACTGGGGACCTCGGGGAACAGCTGGCCGACCACCTAGGAAGGTCCGGAAAGTTCCCCCAAGCCACCCCGCCCCTCGGGCTCACGGTCCCCTTGTTCATCCACATACTCCCCCCCGACGCACCCCAAGACGTCCTCCTGCCTGCGCAGCCCCCACCCCAGGCGCTCCACGTTGCCACATGGCGGAGCACGTGCCCCAGGCCCGAGGGATCAAGACACCTGTCCCCGTCTGCACCCGACTCAGGGCCCAGGTGGAGCGGGGGCTTCACCCTGCCTGGCCGGCCCTCGCCCTCTCGGGGGTCCCTGTATCCCTGCTCCCCCGCACCTGACGTGGGCCCCCCGCCACCCAGCCCGGCCACCCGCAGCACCCACAGACCGTGCCGGTGTGGACAGGCTACGCATGCGCTGCCCGACCAGACGGCTCGGTCTTGGGTAGGGCGGGGCACTGGCAACACGGCTGGGCACAGTTCTAGAACCTTCCTCAGGGAGATAGCAGGCCTGAACAGCCTCAGGCCACGCCCCCTCCCCTGCCTTCCTCCCCAGGGCTGTCAGCGATTCCATCCCTCCCCAACTGGGCAGCGTCAGCCCCCAATCCCAGGCTGCCTGCTGCTGCGAGGGGCACCTTCCTGTGAGTCCAGGTCTCAGCCCCTGCCGTGGCCCCCCCGCCCCGACCCCTCACCGTCCTTGTGACTCTCCACGTGCCCCCAAGGTGGTCTTTCCCCCCACAGCAGCCACAGTGTTCTCTCCACGTGCCTGACCCGCTGCCGCGGGCCCCAGACTCAGACACAGCTGCTCCCCTTCGAGCTCAGGCTCCCGATGGGGCGCGTCCTGCCCCCAGCACTCCTCACGCAGAAACCAAGTTCTGTCCTCAGGTGCCCCCGCGGCTCCCAGCCACAATCCTCGCTTCCCGCCACGCCCACTGTGCACGGCCCAGGCCCAGCCAGCCCCTTCCCTTGCTGGGATGGAGCCCACTGCCCCACCCACGCTCTACCTGCCAACAGCCAGGGCACCGGGAGAGCCTCAAGGGACCCCGCCATCCACACCCCGAAGGACAACCATCCTTCCCCGTGGGGAGCAAGACCCAGGCCCCCCACACGGACCTGCCAGGGCCTGCCCAGCACCCTCTGCCCTCCAGCTGCCCCCACACAGCCGCTCCGCCCGAGGAGACCCCTCCTCTCGGGGCAGGGGGATCGCAGGCCAGCAGCCCCCACTCTGATCCAGCCGCACTGTCCATCACCCCCTCCCTCTGCCCACCACCGTCTCCTGACAGGCTCCTTGTCCTCTTGATTCACTTTCTAGACGAAGGTCCTCTCCAGGCTGGGATGTGAGCTCCAGTGGGAAGCGTCCAGTCCGCACCATGACGCCCCAGGCCCACAGCAGTGCCCAGCGCACAGGAGCCACCGGGCTGGACAGCAGTGGGCGCGCCTGCTCCTTTTCCTCATCTGAGAGACGGGGAGGAGTGCCCAGCTCACAAGCACCAGCTGCTTTGGTTTCATGGGGCTGGCGGGAGGTGCCCCTACGCCCGAGGGCCCCCCTGGCCTGAGTCCCGGCAGGACCAGGAGCGCGTGTGAGGTGCCCGTCCTGTGCCCAGGGCGACGCGGCCCCCGGGTACGAGTGCTTTCACAGCCGTTGGGTCCGCAGGCCTCACGAAGGTCCTGCAGGTGAGGGGACGGCACGGCCACCATGCCTTCCGGGCCCCCAGAGCCCCTCAGCGGCCATCTCAACGCCAGCCCTGTCCCCGAGGAGGGGCCCAACGGGGACGGCGAGCGTGAGCCCGGCATCACGTTCTCTCCGTCATGTCAGCGCTGGCCTGGGTCGCTGCTAATGAAGTGAAGAAATACGGTGGTTCCAGGCTTTTAAACTTCTTACGACTGGATTTGCATAATCACGGGCGCCATGCGGGGACAGAAGCACCTGTTTATAAGCCACGAGGCGTGGATGAGGGCTGGGCTGGCCGAGGAGCCCGCCAACCGAGAGGGGAGGACTCGGCGCCTCCAGAGGGCCGCGCGGGCTGAGGGCCAGGCGCGGGGAGTCACGTACCCACTGCCTCCTGCCTTGCCAGGGTTCTGCCAACAGATCACGTTAACAGCTAACGTTTGTTCGGCTCTGCAGCCGGGCGCTGCCATAGAGTCTGCGGGTCGTGGGGGACACCTAAGGGCGGTGGGGACCACGAGGCAGACGGCGTGACCCAGACCAGCCACACCGCCTGCCCGCGGGAAAGCAGCACGGAGCCAGCTGGGACCGCAGGTTCCCAGGCCGGGACTGGCACGCCAGCCATGCCATGCTCCGGCTCTGTGACCACGGACTGGTCACCCGACCTCCCAGCCTGCTGCCTCCTCGGTCAGACTTAACAGGGAGGTCAATGTGACCGGAGGCGTCCCACGCGGGGTGCTCTGTACGCCCTGGTCTCCCTTGCAGCTGCCTGCCTTGCAGACAGGGAGGATCCCTGGGCAGCGCTGTAGAAGGCCGGCCCCCCAGTGTGCCCACAGGGCAGTCCCACTCAGCACCCACCGAAAGCCTGCCCCCTGCCTCCCTGGGTGCCCACGGAGGTTGCCATGGGCTCCCACAGCAGGCGGCCCAGCAGCACTGACTCAGCAGGGCTGGAGCCTCAGGACCTGGCCACGGGGTTGGGGTGGGTGAGCCCCAGGAGCTGGCAGCGGCCTCGTCCTCCGGGAGGTGTGAGCTGGAGGGATCACCCCTGCCTTCCACGCTCAGGGGTGGAGCCGGTGAGGGCCAGGCGCAGAGGCACTGCGTGCCTGACCCGCCCAGCGTGCCCTCTGACTTCCTCTAGGGTCCTGCGTGTATTGAGTGCCTACTGTATACCAGCCCACTTCTCCCATCTCCGGGGAGGCAGGTGTCAGTGTTACACGACTGGAAGGAGGGGAAGCGGGCTCAGGGCAGGAGAGACGTTGGCACAGGGTCAGGCCCTCCCAGAGCGAGGGCGGGCGCGCAGCTCGCACCCGCTGCAGTTCGAGTCCCCAGGGGGAGGCGCCTGAGCAGCAGGAGGCTGGGGGGCTAGAGTCCTGCCTCCTCCCCCTGCCCACTCCAGCCCCCGCCCCAGGCCCCCGCCCAGGCTGCTCTGGAGTTAATTAGGGACCCACACATTTCATGGTCTGTCATGCTTCCACTGGGCATCTTTTTAAATTAAAAAACATGATGTACGGCATCATTGGAGGGAGAAATCACTGCAGTGGTTTCCTGCTCGGCGCTGGCAGGACGTAGGCGAGGGTAGCTGGCTGGCCTCCGGGGAGGGGGCTGACGCGAGACCCTCTCCAGGAACACAGGTGTGGCCTGTGCTTTGGACGCGTGTCCCTGACACCAGGGGAGGGTGGGGGTGTCTGCCGGGCCCTGTTCCCCTCACAGCCCCAAGGGCCCTGGCGCCAGGAAGCTGTCTTTGGTCAGACCCGAATCTCATTCTGAGGGCTGGTGAGTCCGAGCCTGGACGCCGAGATCGTCTTTTCTGCTCCTGCTGGTGGACCTGAACCAGGGGCCCTTCCGATGCCCTGAGCCCAGCCTGGCAGGGGGCAGGGATGGCACTCAGGCCGTGGGGAGGGGCCAGCGCCCCCTGTGCTACCCGTTCACGTGGTCGCACCTCTGCACACACGGGCCCTGCCTCACCTTGCCAGGCTGCGATCACTCATCAGAGCATACTTGCCGGCCACGGTTAACGGTATTAAAGATTTGGGGCACGGGTTTGGAGCAGAGGTTGTAAGTGAACAGTTAGCCCTCACGTCCTAAATTAGTACAGGGAATAAAGCTCCATGCAGAGCCGGCCTAAGAAGGCCGTGCAGTGTTGCAGCCAGGACACATCTGCAGAGCCCAGTGGCCTCGGGCTGCTCCCGGGGATCAGGCGGCCGGGCATCTGAGGACGCGTGTCCCTGTGCCCGCGACCTGCGCCATTGAGTCCCCAGAGGCTGGGTCCTTCCAGGAGGCTCCCGCCACCAGCTGCCCTGCAGACGCCAAGAAACCCCCCCGACGTGTCAGCCCCGCGCTCCGAGGGTCTACCAGCCGCACCAGGTCTGAGCTTAGAAAACAAACCTGGAAGCTGCCTGGTCTCATCACACCCGTGGCTGCCGCTTCCAGAGGGGACGCTGCCCACAGCCGGGCCTGTGTCACCGCAGACACACTCGTGTTCATGTGCGTGCGTCACCAGAGAGACAGCACGGCTCTCGCTTGGGCTGCTCCGCCCGTGGGGACAGCAGACCCTCCTGAGACCGGACGCCTGCCTGTCTGAGCATCCCTATGTCTGCATCCGTCCATGCAACTTGCCTCCAGCAGGAACGGACTCCTCGGGCACAGAGAAGGGTCAAACCTCTCGTGTCCCACCCCACTGCAGGCACAGGGGGGCCATCAGGACTCTGCCCCCAGCCCGGGGGTGCTGCTCAAGCCTGGCCCCCTCCCCCACCCCACAGCCAACCAGGCCCTGCCCCGCCCTCCGCACCTTTCCTGTGACCTACAGGGCGGTGGTGGCCAACTCGCATTTCTCACACTTTCTCCCAGATGCTGCTTCCTCTGCGTGGAACACCCCTCCCCCACTTGGCCCCGGCCAAGTGTCCTCCGTTCAGACGCCAGGCTGGGGCTGGGGTCTCCCCTGGGTAATCCCCAAAGCTGCCGGGGCTTCTCCTCTGTGACCCCACCTGTCACGTCCCAGGCAGGAAGCCCGTGGCTGGCAGGGCTGGGTCCCTCTGCCCGGCGCAGAGTAGGACATGCCCTGAGCCCGTGGCAGCCCCCATCGCCAGAGGACACGCTGCTCGGCCCCCTTGGGATGCCCCCCACTCGCCTCTACCGGAGGAATCCTCGTGGGGCCCCTTTCGGGAAGTGAGCTGTCCTGGGCTCACCCTCTGCAGTGGCCTCTGGGGACTCCTCTGTTCCCGATCACACCCACCCCCAAGTTTAAATCAATTTCTCCACTGGTCAGAATGGCCATCCTCAAAGTCCACGAATGACAAGCATGGGGGGAAGGGGCCCCACCTCCGAGGTGGGTGAGAATGCAGAGGGGAGCAGTCGCCATGGAGAGCAGTCTGGAGGCTCTTCAGGAGACTGAAGCCAGAAGCAGCAGGCAGCCCCGCTCCCGGGCGCGCATGTGGAACACACTGACTCAGGCCTGCCAGGGCTCCCCGCAGCACTGCTCCCGACAGGCGAGACATAGAGACAGCTGAACGGCTGTGGAAGAGGCGGGACAGAGATGGGGCGCACAGCCACGACGGCAAGGAGACGACGCCCTCTGCAGCAGCACGGATGGGCCTAGAGGCCGCCCTGCCGGAAGGACAGACACTGCGCGACCGCCCTCACCTGTGGACTCGAGACACGACACAAGCAAGCACACTCACAAGCAGGCTCACCGCACACATGCTGACCGGCGGCTGCGAGGCGGGCGGGGCGGGGAGGCACAGCAGCCCGGGGGGAGCGGATGCGACCCCCACCCAGAGCGCCACGGCCCACTGCCTTTGTGGCACAGCGACCAGTTTCATGGAGGACAGTTTTCCACGGACAGGGCGGGCCTGGTGGTGACGGCTCCGGCGGCAACACGAGCAGCGGGTGAAGCTTCACGGGCTCGTGTGCTCAGCCCCTGCTGTGTGGCCTGTTCCTAACGGGCAGCCCCGATACACAGGGCGGACACACGCAGGGTCCTCCTGTGCAGCACAGGGACGAGTCCACGCCCCGTGATGGACCAGGACGGAAGGGGAGAGACGCGCACACGTGCAAGCGGAGCCCTGCTCCACAGCAGAGGCCACACGGCACGGCACGTGTCAGCCAGGCTGCAGCGAAAAATGAGATAAATCTCCGTGCCCGTCAGGAGCTTCCACACGCAGGGGCAAGAATCCTGTGCACATTGTTCGAGGGAGACCTGAACACGCCACCGAGGTGCAGGCGGGGCTGCTCGGAGCCCGTGAATCGACTGGCAGAGCCTCCAGGTCAGTGCTCCTGCGTGGCCCACGTCGCTGCTGCTGTTTCCCCCGGCATCTCAGGAAAACTGCACAGAGTTCTTCATAATAATCCCACTTTCTTCTTGTAAATGAGTTCCTAGGAATTCGTGGAGGGTTTCTTTGCTGCCACTGTGACTGGGGACTGTTTACTTCATTATGTTATCCAACCAGTGGCTGCTGATACGGAAGAAAATTATTGATCCGTGTGCGTCCACCTCCTGCTCAGCCCAGCACCTCCACCGAGTTCTCATATTATTTTTTCACTTGGTTCTCTTGGGTTTCTAAGCTCTCAAATCACATTGTCTGCAAATAATTTCAATTCTTTCTCGTATCCCATTTAATTCTGTTTCGTGTCTTATTGCTACGTCCAGAATATCTGGACAGTGATAAAGGGCACACTGCTGGGTGTTTTTTAATAAAAGCTTCTGAGCTGGAATCAAGAATCTCAATCACCTAGAAGGACACTGGCTGTTGACCTGAGACACCGCCGCTTCAGTGTGATGAGAGTCTCTCTCTGGCTCTATTTTTAGCAGTTCCTTTAAAATCCTGGTGCTGGGTTTCATCACAGGCCTTTTGTCATTTATTGCCTTGGCATTAAGATTTACCTGCTAGCGCCATGTATCACGTTAATAGCCCTCTCTACTATTAAGCCATCTTTGAATTCTTTCGATAAATCCTACATAATCATGGCAGAATCTCTGCCTAATATTCTGTGGAACTGACTTACCAAGGATTATTGATCTACTATTCGTGGGCAAGATCCCTGCGGGGCTTCTTTGCTGGGCCGTCCTCACAGTTTGCAGTCTGGGTGGGGCCCTTCTCGCTCCCGGCCTCCTGGTTCTGTGAGCTCGCATCCGCCCTGGAGAGCCATGAGGATGCATGGCCGGCTCGTCACGAGCGCCACCCCCACCTGTCTTCTGTGCATTCCGGGTTTACAGGCGTCGGGTCGGCTCAGGGCGGGTGAGCAGCAGGGAGACCTCGGCTGGGAAAGCTCAGGACCAGCGCCTCGCTCGGGGGAGTCTTGCCCGGCCTCCAGGGGCCCAGGGCGGAGCGGGGAGGGAGACCCAGCCCCTCGGTGAGGTCGGGGTCACACCCTAGCGGGCCTCTGCGTCATCCGTGCGGACGGACGGACGTCACGTGACCCCAGAGACACCAGCAGGCGGACGGCACAAGCCCTCAGCCCGCCCGGTGACTGCGGGGAAATCGCGCTTCGCAGGGGAGGCGAGGCCGCGGCCGTCGCAGCAGATGGTGTTCCCAGGCCTCCCCTGCGCTGGGAGCTGACCGCCCCCGGCCCCAGAGGGGCCCTCTCTGCACCGCTTGAGGCAGGGGGCCCGACTCCGCTCTGGCGACAGCACCGGTGGAAGGAAGCCGCGTCCGTCCTGGGCACGGCCGTCAGCCAGCCCGGCAGGGATGCGTCCGGTCTGGGGAAGAGCCGCCAGCCAACCACAGCAGCTCCCGGCACCACGTGCGGAGAAGCTCAGCATCGAGGAGGGTGGCGTCTGGTGCGAAGGTCCGCGGCAGACAGAGCTGCCGCTCTGCCCTCGGCCAGCTCTGTCAGCCCCCTAACACAGCAAGCATCCCTGCAGCTGAAGGCCACGACGGGACTGGACTGGGAGACGCTGCTGGTCCCTGAGATGCTCGGGCAGACGCAGGGGTCTCCCATTCCCACCCGCGCTTGGCCCCGAGGTGAGCCTGTCCCCCCGGCGTGGGGCTGGAGGTGCAGATGACGGAGGCCAGGGTGCCTGGCACGTGGGTCTGGCCCCGCCCCTCCAGCTCATGGTCCAGAGAAGGACCGGGCAGAGGGGTGCTGCTTCCTGCCCACGGCCAAGTGTGGGGAGGACTGAGCACAGACCCCCCCCCCCCCACGGACAGGGTGCAGCGAGGTCCACCCACGGCCGTCTCAAGTCAGGGGGCTGAGAGTCAGAACGCGCACACTGACGTGGCCGGAGCCTCCAGCCAGGAGCCAGGGAGGGGGCTAGGGTCAGCAAGCTCAGCGAGCAGGTGAACGGAAACCCCCGTCGGGCTGCGGAGCCTGGGTAGCCCACGGCTGCCCCGAGAGACCTTCGGTCACTGCTGGAAGGTCCCAGGGAGCCATAGGGAAGACAGTCCAGGTACCTGGCCCTGAGCCTAAGGAGATCCCCTCACCAGAATACAAGGCCTTGTCCCCAGCATCCCCACCACGGCAGGGAGGAAGACCCAGGCTGCACGCCTGGGCCACTGAGGTGGAGGGGACACCCTGGCGGGCAGCCCTGGAGACTCGCCGCTCCGTTGCGGGGACGGACTTCTTCCATAGTTGCTCGCTCGCTCACTCACTCAGCACCTCAGAGGCGCAGGACCCGGCTGCGGTCCTCGGGTCAGAGTCTGCGAACAACGCAGGCAACAGGGTCGCACAGCCCTAAGCTGACCTCGGACCCCCGCTATCACTCGGTACTGTGTGAGCCCACGCCAAGCCGCACACACAGGCCCCAGAGATGGGGGCAGCTGCCACAATGGGGGACGCAGACTCGAGGCTCCAAAACCCCCCAGACAGTGTGTCACGAGGGGCTCATACAGAGCGCAAGCAAAAGCCTGCAGGAAGATCGCCAGCACAGAACGTGGAGGACTTAGCTTCAGGTGGAGGCGGGCAGGATGGGTCCTGGGGGTGACGGCGGGGGTCCGCGGAGTGACAGCGCGCAGCATGAGCACGCTCAGGGCCCCTGACCCGCACACTGAGGCGGTGACTTCACGTTCTGCGTATTCTACGCTAGAGTCTCAGGAAGGAAGACGGACGGGGGCAGGGTCCAAGAGGGCTGCACGGGGGCTGTGGCCCCGGGGGTGGCGGCGGCGGGGCCCCGGGACGCCCTCTGCCCCCTCCAGGGCACCCCGGACGCGGCAGGGGACTGGGTTACTTTCACGCTGGAGAGGAGCCCTTTCAGGTACTCACGCTATCATTCTTCATACCTCGGGCGGCGTTAAATATTTCATAATTAGTGAAATATTTATTAGAGATTTCTTAAATATTTGAGACAGCTTAAATATTTTACAACAGATTTTAAAGTGTTTTGAAAAGGAATGGACCGCTGCGCCAGACGGAGCCCCCCGGCACCCGAGGAGTGCACGGACCGGCGGGGGTTGGCGCGGGCACTCAGGCTGGAGGCGGGGGCCGGAGCAGCGGCCCCCAGACCCGGAAACCCAGCGGAGCCGCTCGTGAGCTTCAAGCACGCAGGCCACGGCCCCCGGCCCAGCACCGGACTCTGGTCCCGACTCAGGACGCGAGGGCCCCCCGGGCTCACGGGGCGCTCCCTGGTCCGGGCGTTGTTTCCAGGCCCCAGGGACCAGGCCAGTCTCAAGTCAGGACAGAAGGCGCTCGGCTTCATGGTCCTTGAGTCAGAGGTGCCCTACCAGCGCGGAGCTTGATCCCTGGAGCTCAGCCGACGCCCGACGTCACGCCGCCGACGCCCGACGCAAGGGCTCCCCCCGCCCAGCGTAGGGGCCCAGGACCCTGGGAGGCGAGGCCACAGAGCCGGCTGGAGCCCGAGCCTCCCCACCACTCATCCGGGGCTGCCGGCGTCACGGGCTTCACAACCCCCAGCGGACGGAGCCACGCTGCTGCCCGAGGGCGCAGGGGCAGGCGCCCCTCGGAGCCCCGCGGCCACCCGGGGTCTCTCCGGCCAGGCCCGGCCTCACCAGGCGCTGCGTAAACGTGTGCAGGTTGCACTCGACCGCCTGGGCAGGTGCGTAGCGCTCCCGGTGGCGGCTCCCGGTGGCGGCCGCGTCCTCACCTCACTGCCGACGGCACCGACACCCCAGCCTCTCCCCGGCCCGGTTGGGAGAGCGAAGCCCCTACTACGAGCCAGGCAGCCTGCAGGGAGGCGGGGCGCACGGGTGAGCCGTCCAGCAAGGCGCCCTCCCAGCCAGCCTGAGGGTTCATTCCGCGAGAGCCTCCCAGCTCTGGCCTCTGCTTTCTGAGGCTCAGAGAGGGCAAGGAATTTCCCCCGGGTCACACAGCAAGGTCACGGCAGAACCGGGAAAAGGCCTGGCCGTCCTGACCCTCTCCCGGGGGCTCCTCTGGGCCCCCACCCAGGGCGTCTGGCCGTGTCACAGCCCTGCGGCCAGGAGTCCAGGCCGAAGTCGAGAGAGGTCAGTCGTGGAGCTGGCTCCCTTCTGCCTGCCCCTCCTGGCCAGGTGGGGTGAGCAGAAGCGCTGAGAGCTCGGGCCCTGCAGATGAGCTACCGCTCGCCAGACAAGGTCCCTGGGCAAGCCGCGGAACCTCTGCGTCACTGCCTCCCTGACAGAAAACCAGCAGCTGCCCCCCAGGGCTAGGAGAACCAGTTACAGTCCCGCACGTCTGGCATCGCAAGCGCTGACACGCGTTCATGTAAACGCTCCTAAACCCAGCAGCGCGATGACGGGCCTCGTTCTGAGAAGAGGAAACTGAGGCACCACAAGAGCAGGCGGCCGGCCTGGGAGCCGGGCCGGCGGACGGCGTGAGCTGCCCACTGGACCGTCTGAGCGCGCGGGGTCCGAGTCCGAGCCAAGTGCCAGCATCCAGTCGTCCGTCCTTCCGAAAATAAGGAGAGGGCGCCCCAGTTCGCAAAACACACAGAAACCCTGGCAGCCGGCTCTGTGAGAGCGAGGCCCCGGCACTGAGATGGGGAGTGTGCCCACGGGGGAGGGACCCAGCTCAGGAAGGGAGCGGCGGCCTCAGGGCCCACAATGCCAGAGCAGGAGGGGCTGCAGGGGTCTCCGGATTCACACCGGGCACACTGCTGGCTGGCACACTGAGGCCAGGCAGAGTGCAGTCTGGTCCCCAGCTGCCCCTGGCGGGGTCCATGAGCGTGGCTGCCCAGCCCGCCCTGCCCGTAACCTCAAGATACTCTACACCTGAGGCTGGTCGGGGGTTGGGCCGGCTGCCCCTCTCCCAAGGCTGGGCGGGCCTCGAGGGGAGCTGGAGGAATTAAAGTGGGCCCAGGCTGGAGACTTTGGACCCTGGCTGGTCCCCACCTCCTGCTCCCAGCAGAGAGGGTGGGTGGTGGTCCCAGGCCGCATCCCAGTGAGGGCTTCCTCGTGAGGAGAAAGCAGGGAGGAGACAAGTGATGTTTCCTGAGACAACTCCAGACCAGGGCTGGGGCGGGGGTGCTGGGAAGGAGGAGTCGGGCAGGGCATGGGGTGAGCAGGCCTCTGGGGCGAGGGTGTTGGTACCGCCTGACCCCGGGGTCTGCTCCACTCCCCCGTCTCAGTGCTCACCAACGTCCCCCCCCCCCACCTTTTAAGAAGAGCCCGCTGGGCCCTGCGGTGTCTTCGGTTTTCAGGTTGATGGCAGGGCTGGAGCCCGGAGCCTGGCCAACTGCGCTCCCCACCCAGGGGCCCCGGTGACTCGGCTCCTGCCCCTCAGTGGGGACCATGACTCCCACCCTGCCTGCCCACCTCACAGACAAATGGTGAGCGAGCCCCCCGCCCCGCCACGGGCCGGATGCTGGGCCAATTAGGATGCAGACGGAGGCGGAGAAGACAGAACTCTGACCGGCCTGAGCGAGAAGGGACTGTGAGCGCTGCGGGGAGCCCACAGTGGAGGCTCAGTCCAGGGTCCAGGCCGCAGCCAGTGGCCTCAGAGGTTGAGGAGACATTCTGCCCCTGCCGAGCCCTGGGTGGGTGGAAGGGAGAGGGGCAGGGCCTGTGAGGACATACAGAGGCCTGGAGGCTGGAACCAGGAAGGGGGTGGCATACGGTGAGAGGACCCATCGGGGCAGAACTGCTGGGAGCTGTGATCAGACCAGGGGTGCTGGGGAGCCAAGGAAGGGTCAGAAGGGAGGAGGCAGGACTCGGGTGGAGGAGGAGCTACTGCTGGGAACGGCGGGTGCGGGGAGCAGAGAGGAGGCTGCGGCGGAGAGCGGGAGGGCGGGGCTCTGGAAACGAGGGAGGCGCAGACAAGCCCCGAAAGAAACGCGCACCCAAGCACGGGGTGGGGGCACGGACGCTCACAGCAGCCCGCACAGGCCCCGACTGGACGCCGCCCGGTGCCCGGCGACGACGGAACACAGCAAGGGGGCGGGCGGGCCGAAGGGCCAGCGGCGTGACTCGGGCCGCACACGCACGGGGCTGAGCAGCGAGCCGTTCCCACGAAATCACAAACGCAGAAGGCGAGGGCTGCCCATGGGGTGGTGACTGGGGAGGGCCGTGAGGCGAGGGGCAGTAATGCCCTTGACCCGGGTCCTGGGGACATGACTGTCTGGTTCATGAGAGTTTATGGAGCCAGACGTACTCGTGACACCTGCACTTGTGCGTCTCACTCCAGTGCAAGACAAGAGCGAGGGGAAGGGGGGACAGGAGAGGTCAGACCAAGCTCACCTGGCGGCTTCCGGGACGACGGGAGCCGGGGCAGCAAGCGAGGACCGCTCAGGGCAGGCGGAGCCACACCCCGCGCCGACTCTGTGCGGCTGGTCAGGACCCTGGACAGCTCCGGGAGCGCTAAGGTCTAAACTCCGGGAGATCTAAGGTCTAAACTCAAGGATCTAAACTCCGGGAGATCTAAGCTGCAAGCTCCCTGCCTCGGGACACCCCACCCTAGGCAGCACTGAAACCCAGACTTAGGGAGGCTGATGTGCTGGGCTGGGGGCAGAAATGAGACGTGGCTGAGACCCTGTGTCACCAACACAGGGCCTGGGGCCTCACTGTCCCTACACAGGAAACAGGTAAGTTGATCTGTCTCTACATAGGGTGACCACACACCCAGGTTCCCCCAGTTTCCGTGTAATTATTGTCTTTTTACTCTCAGAAGTGTTTCTTGATTAGACGCTACATTATAGAGTCACCCTCTCACCAGGGTGGAAGGAGTGCCAGCCTCCACCATCATATTTAAAATGTGCAAGACCTCCTCTTGCCCTGTAACTTCCAGTAACAGCAAGCTTCCTGCCCAGACCAGTGCAGCCCTGGAGTGAATCTGTCACGCGCCAGCCCCTCCCCCGTTCGCCAGCCAGGCCGGCTGAGGGTGCCCCTGCACCCACCTCTCCCCACAGGACGACCAGGAGGGATGTGTGGCCACAGTCTCCGTGGTCACGTTTCTGTCTTTCTCTCCCTTTGCTACTGGATCCATGTAAAGACTGAGGTTGCCAGTCTCCCTTGCAGCTGGGCATGGCCGAAGGTCTAGCCAATAGGCTCTGAGCGGAGCTGAAGTGCACCCCTGCTGAATCACTCCCTTAAAAGGAATGGGCATGCATGCACCTTGCCCAGCTGGGATACAGATGTGATGGTGGGAACTGGAGCAGCCACCTTGGTTCCAGACACAGAAGCCACAGGTTATAGAGCTGCCCTACCAGCCCTGGGCCACGGACCTCTGGGTTTTTTCTGTTAACAATGAAACTTCTATCTCATTTGAATTGCCATATTATCGAGAACTTTAACAGCTCACTAATACAGATGAGGGCCATCTCACTCGGGGACAGATTGCTTGTGAGTGTGCTCAACCAGATCGGAGACGCTCTGGAAGAGGGGAATGGATGGGATGCTCTGGGCCTGGCGCGGGGAGGGACGAAGGAGAGGCAGGACCAGACCCCCACACACGCCCTCTGCCAGCTCATCCCTGCCACCTTCCGCGTCCCCTCTCCCCAGCCTCCCGTGGTCCACCAGGGGCAGGACCCTCAACCACTCTCCACATGCCTTTCCCAGGGGTGGTCTCGGGGGCTGTGGGAGCTGAGCTCAGGTGCGGAGAAAACGCACCCCCCGTCGCTCCTGTCCTCCCGCCCACACGTCCGTCTGGCAGAGATGCATCTCCTGAGCTCTGGGCCACGTCCCTCCCTATCAAATCCCCACAACGAGAAAACTCTGTCTGCTCATTTCCCCACTGGCTCCCCTGCCCAGGCTCACCCGGCTCCAAACCCCTCTCCTTCTTGACTCCCCTCCTCTCCCATCACCCCCACAGCTGCCGTCACCCTAGCCTGGGCAGCAGCCTCCCCTCCCGGACCCTTCCCTCCTGCAGCCCTAGCTCTGGGCCCACAGTGGCTGCTGGGGTCCCAGTTCAGCAGGTGGAGTTGGGGAGGGAGGCGCTGAGTCACTGGGGAGAGCGGGCGGGACACGGGGGCCATATCCGCAGAGCGGTGTGTGCCCACGTGTACAGAGTGTGGACTTCCCTGGGGTAGCGGGGAGGAAGGGGAGGCACAGTTGGGGAGCCCCCCGGGGCCTCCCATTCACTTCAAAGAGCCCCCAGCAGCTACCGTCAGCCTGTCGTATGGAAGAAGAAGACCTTAAACAACTTGCCCATGACTGCACAGCTGCCCAGCACTGGGACCCATATTTAAATCTGGGCCTAGAGTGGGTCCTCAGTGCTGATACGAAGGAGAGGGGTCAGAGGCAGAGGTCGGGTCTAAGAGAGAGGGGGCGAGAAGGACCTCAGGCCGAAGGACCAAGTCTGTGGCAGGGCTGGACTCAGGAGGAGCAGGCAGGACACCCAGAGCCCTGGCCTGAAGGAGAAGGGTCCCCGGGGCCAGTTCCCTCTGAGCCCGACCCTCCTCCTGCTGGTTCAGCTCAGAAACCACGAGGGGCGCTTTCCAGGAGGAAATGAGAGGATAAGGTAAGGGAGCAGAGTCGTTGCACCTGGTGGCCTGGCCCCCAGCTGGAGGAACACAAAAGCCAAAGGGGGCTTTGCCAGAGGCAGGAGGGGGACGGGGACCCAGGGCCTGAGAAGGCTGCAGGGACGGGAAGAGCTGCTCCCCACCTGGGGCAGCGCTGTGCAGGCTGACTGGGCCCTTGAACCTGGACACCCCCGCGGGTGGCAAGGGCAGCTTGGGGGAGGGGAAGTGGGGCTGAGTGGCAGGAGCGGGCGTGGGTGGAGTGGGGAAGGATGCCTCCCACGACTCAGCTCACGAGTGCCCCACACGACCTTGCAAGTACCACAAAGGCGGGGCTGCTGCCTGGAAACCTGGAGGCACCAAGCAAGCATGCGGCCGGGACGAACCCCTCAGTGAGAGCCAGTCCGGAGGCAGTCGGGGGCCACAGTGGGCAACGAGAACGGGCTCAAGCTGCTGCCCTGCCGACGGAACGGACGCGGCCAGCACACGCCTCTCCCTTCACCGCTCCTGCTTCTCCCACCTGAGATGCGGCTATGACGGCTGGAGGCGCAGCAGCCTTTGGGAGGCCATGCGGACAAATGCTGAGACTGGCTCAAGGGGGAGCTACAGGAGACCGGAGCTGCTGACAGATTCCTTAGACTATGTGCCGCCCGCACTGCTGCCCTCTTCACGTGAGAGGAAAAGGAGCCCCTTCGCGGGCTTCGACCACACAGTATCAGGTTTCTGCCCTGTGCAGCCAAATCCAGTCCCTCGCTGACACGGCATAAAACACTGCTGAGTAGTTTCACTGGAAAGTTGCTCTCGATTTAATTCCTTACAGTGCTTCTGACCACATCGAGAGAGTCTCAGGCCGGGGCGAGCACGTCTCAAACACCTCTGCACGCGCACTGTGTTCCCTTTTTAATAAAGCAACAGAAGGCCTTGGGCTCTGAGCCTCCCCTGAGCCCCAGCATCCAACTAGAATTTAATAACATTGTTTTGTTTCCAGTGAATTTATTTTTATGATTATCAATTCTATTTATGGAAAAGGAGGCTTGTTTTCCATTTGTAGTAGTGCCATAAAACTTCCCTTTTAAATAAATGTATTTAAGTTTTTAAAAAGTAAATTTACTTAAGAGGAAAAACAGTAAGAATGCAGTCAGCAGGAAGGCGGGGGCGGGGGGGGGGGCGGCCCGTGGGGGCTGCTGCGGAAGGTCTATGGATGGTCCACCCCTGGGCTCTGGGCTAGATGCCCGGAGGGTGCGGGGGTTGAGACCAGCCCTGGACCCACACTGGGGACTGGTCTCCATGGTTTGTCCAGCCTGAGCCAGGGGTGGGTGGCTGGACTCCCAGCACCGGGAATTTCTAAAAGGTGAAGCTCAGAGCTGTGGGCTGGGTGGTCAAGTGATGAGCTGCGGGCAGGGTTTTGAAGCCGTTCTGGTAACCAAGCCACTAACTCAAAGCCTCAGTCCCTTCCAGCCTGTCTGTGTGAGGCCCTGACTTCAAAAGCGGGGCCTCCAGGAGCGGGCGTGACCTTTTGCTAATTAGCTCGGGCTGTTTGCTCCGCAGCCACCAGCTGATCTCTGGACAGCAGCTCCAACTCCAGCCACTGCCGCCTGTCACCTTCCGGCAGATAAATAACTGCTCCTTGGAGAGGTGCAGGGGGGAGGGAGACGGGAGGGGGGGGCGTCCTGGCTGGGGGGCTGGGGGAGGGGCAGGGACATGCCGGTGGCGGGGCGGGGGGCCGTCCTGACAGTTGCTGGATGGCAAGTCACCCCTATGTCATGCTGGCTCTGCTGAGGAGAGCATCACCCCCATTTCTCAAGAAAACCAAGGCCTGGAGGCGGGGGTCTTACAGCGGGGCACCAGGCTCCAGCTCTGCTGGCCCCCAGATCGCCCCCTGCAGCGGAGAGAGGCCCATGTGGGCTCTGTCCTTGGTGCTGAACACGGGGCCGGCCCAGAGCGGGCCCTGCCCCACGGGTCACCTGGGGTCATTAGAACACTCAGAAGGTCCCTCTTGGACTCTTAGTCACTGCTTCAAGAAAAGCAACTTCTAGGGACAAGGCCTTTGGACCAGGAAACGGAGGAGGAAGGAGGCAAGAATAGACCGAGAAAGTTCAAGTCACTAAATGACAAAATGTTCTCTCTGGAAGGGATCTGGGAACAACCGCCCAACCCCGCAGCCTCCCGGAGAAGACGAGGGCAGGGCGCAGGCTCCTCTGCCAGGCCCGCAGGGGCCCTGCCATCTGCTTTGCCACCTGCCTTCTCAGGTGGGGCGGGGCTGGGAAACACCCATCCATTCACCCCGCAGACACCCATTCAGGTCTGCCTCCTGCCAGGCTCAGTGGAACACACAGCCTGGGGCGAGTGTGAGGGCTCAGCGGCAGGCCCAGACCAGCTCGGGCAAGCCCGAACCTCAACAGCCTGCCGTGCGCTGGAACAGGCTCAGGCGGGGAAGGGAAGAGCTGGCGTCCATGGAACGTGATGGACCAGAGGAGCTCCTGTTTCACGCTGGGGATGGCCCAGGGGACAGGGAGCGGGTGCCCACCTCTGTTTCCTGAGGGCCTGCTGGACGTGGGGCAGCTGACGTCCCCAGTGAGGCTCTCCTTATGCGGGAGGATAAGGATATTACCGCCACTTCACAGGTTTAAAAAACGGGGGGTCCTAAGTGAAGTAAGTCAGAAAGAGGACAACTGCCGTATGGTCCCACGTATGTGGCATCTAAAATCTGACAGAAATGAATCCGTCTATGACACAGAGACAGACTCAGATCGGAGGACAGACTTGTGCAGCCAAGAAGGAGTGGGGGTGGGGGAAGGGCTGGAGTTCGGGGTTAGCGGGTGCAAACTAGCGCATCCAGGATGGACGGGCACCACGGTCCTCCTGCACAGCACAGGGAGCTGCGTTCAACATCCGGTGCTGAAACCCAAGGGGAAAGAACACGCACACACGTAATTGAATCATTTTCCTGTACAGCACAAACTAATACATTGTAAATCAAATATACTTCAATGAATTTGTTTTAAAATGGGACGTCAGAGGTGGTGAGCGACCTTTCCAGCGTTTTACATCCACAACTCAGCAGAGTGGGTTTTGCCCAACACCAAGATCGCTCCAAGGACTCAAGGACCCTGGGGAGACAGCACCACCGAGGGCAGAGGCTTGGGGCAAGAGCAAAAGGGGCTCAGGGAGAGAGAGAAAGAGGCTTGGGGCGAGAGAGAAAGAGGCTCGGGGCAAGAAAGGACTGAGCCGGCGCCGGAGCCTCGGCCAAACCCTGGCGGACAGACAGCCGCCGTGGCCGTGCCAGTGGCCGGGGGTCAGCACCCCAAGCCCACCCAGCCGGGCCCTCAGTGTCCACGCTCTCCCTGAGGGGACAGTGCCGCTGTGTGTGAGCCTAGTCTGGACGCCCACGGGGGTCTCCGGCTGCCGTGTGGTCGGAGCTGACCGCCCCCTGGCCGGTCCTGCCTTCTCGACTTCTCAACAGGTCCACGCAGAAGGGTCTTGGGGACCCCACCACGTTTCCGGTGGGAACGTGAGGCCCACTGAGGGGCAGGTGCTGGCCACTGTCTCACGGAGCTGGTGGCCGTGACGGTCAAGCCCAGTCCACCCACCCCGACCTCCTTAACGACATCAGCTCAAGCGGCGCCCAGCGACCTGCGTGTTCTCACGCCCGCCCTCCCCCCGGGCTGGGGGTGGGGTCTCCACCCATCCCCAAGACCAGGCTCTGGCCAACAGCAGGCACTTGACGGCCGTCTGCAGAATGACGGACAGCGCAGCGGCCAGGCGGCTGAACCCCACGACCCGGGCCCAGCCCGCTGCGCCTGTGTGCTGACGCCCACCCAGGCCAGGCCTGCCAGACGCCCGCTGCCTCGGTTCCCGGCGGGGGTCGTCCCCATCCTCTGCGCCCCTCCAGAGCCACCCCCAGAGGCCTCCGTCTAAAGCCACGGAGAAGCCTGCGGAGTGTGTGATGGAGGAGGAAGCCTCGCAAACCCCCAACGCCTCCGGTCACCTCCAGCGACAGTCAGCAGAGCGCAAGGTCACGGTCACTCTAAATAAACTCAGCTTAGCGAATCCTCTACACAGCAGAAAATGGAAGCGACTGCCCACTACAGACACCCCAAACCTGAAGTCCGCGGTCAGTGGCGCCGCAGCTCACGGACGGCACCCCTGCCGGTTCGGGGCACGACGGCCCAGCTCCATCAGCCCAGACGCCCCACAGCACAGGCCACGGAGCCGAGCCAGAGCTGCCGAGTCAGAGGCCCGGGAAACCAAGAAACCAAGCCACCGCCCAAAGAGCGCACATCTGCAAGTCCTGAGCCCGTCCGGTTACTTTTCAGCCCCAACAAGGCGCCCAGCAGACACGGCATCATGGTCACCGAGCCCCCGGCCACGGCAGGGCAGCTCCGACCCCCTCACTCGCTGGGGCATTCAGTCCAGCGTCCGCTTCAGGGTAAAGAGCCTGTCTTTAAGCAGACACAAGGCATGTCCACACACACCGGCCTCACAGCGGGCACGACAGTGCACGCTCCAGCCCAACGCTGCATCTGCTCCCACAAAGCAGGAGAAGCAAAACCTCCTTCAACCCACAGGGCAGCGGCGCCCCGTCAGGGAGGACACGGACAGGCCGGAGCACCATCCCCGCCTCTCCTAAAGCCCCGAGCTCCTCCTCTCGGGCCCGAGGGGGCCCTGAAGCCTTGGCCATCTCCTCTCCGGGGCGGGCATCGCCACTGCACGGGAGTCGGACCCTGAAGGTTGTCCGTTTCTGTCCGACAGCGGGTCTCACGGAGGACTGCAGGCCCGCCCACGACCCAGCACCCCTGCCTCCAGGTCGCAGGGCCTCCTCGTCCAGATGCCCACGGGGCGAGATGGCCCTCACCTTCGGCTCAGTGCCCGCCGGTGCACTGGCCCGTCTGCAGAGCCCAGGTGGGTGGATTCCTCCCCGTGGGGGTCATGGGCATCACCTCCTCATTCCAGGACACACAGGCAGACAGGTGTCCAGGCAGGACACAGGGTCTCCGGCAGCTCCCGCGGTGTGGAGACAGAGCGAGTGGAGGTGAGAAGGACGTGGGGACATTTGGAAGACCCTGCTGGCCAGGCACACAGAAGCCTCCGCCCTGGGCGTGCCTGCACGCGGATCACAGAAGAGAAAGGCTGGGGCTTCCGGTACTCGAGGAGGGCAGAGGCAGGGCCGACCCAGAAGCAGAGACAACAGAACTCCCAAGTTCAGACCCACTGGGCCTCTGGTCGCTACTGGGGCTCCAGCCCACTCCACCGTGCAGTGGCCCAGACGCTGGGCTGCTGCTGCTGCTGCTAAGTCACTTCAGTTGTGTCCGCCTCTGTGCGACCCCACAGACGGCAGCCCACAAGGCTCCCCCGTCCCTGGGATTCTCCAGGCAAGAACACTGGAGTGGGTTGCCATTTCCTTCTCCAATGAATGAAAAGGAAAAGTGAAAGTGAAGTCGCTCAGTCGTGTCCGACCCTCAGCGACCCCATGGACTGCAGCCTTCCAGGCTCCTCTGTCCATGGGATTTTCCAGGCGAGAGCACTGGAGTGGGGTGCCACTGCCTTCTCTGAGACGCTGGGCAGGGGACCCCGAACAGAAGCCTGGCTGATGCTTAGGAAGTCAGTTTACAGCCTGAGCCCCACACCTGCCCACCAGCTGTGAGCAGTCATCCACCACCTCCCTGGACCCTGAGGGCCCTCCCGGGCCTTGTGGGCCCTCACACCGCCGTCGCTGGACCCCCCCTTCCAGGCAGGGAAACTGAGGCAGGGGGCGCCTGCAGGGAGGGGGGCACCCAGCGGAGACGCCTAGAGGAGCCAGGCCCCTCGCTCTCAGCCTTTCTGACTGAAGGCTTGTGTCTCACCTGGTTAGGGGGCTAAGGGGCTGCCCAGAGGAGGTGCTGTCTTTGGGACAACTGGTTTCTGGGAGTAAGGGGGTCCCCGGGACACCTTTAGCCCCTGGAAGCCTGGCAGCGACCCTCAGGAGGGCCTGGGCAAGAGCCGAGGGGGTCCCTAGGTCGTCAGCCTGAAGCCCCCACCCCCGCTGGAGCCCCCAGGCTCTGGGGCTGGGGGAGGGCGCCTGTCACTCTAGAGTGTGTGCAAACAGATGAGTGAGTGGCGTGTAATTACCTAAAATTGTTGGTTAGAAGCGGATGTGAATAACCAAAAAATATGTGGGGAAGTAGGGGGAATGCTCATCAATTAGACTTAATTACTTAACAGCTAATTGAAATAATAATGGATGCATTTGAATATGCTAATGGGGCCGAACCTGCCTAGGAAAAGGTAATTGGAATAAAAATAGAACGCGGGGTTCAGAAGCTCCCAGGAGGCTTCCTGGCAGAGCCAAAGCCTGGGGACCAGGGGCGGGAAGGCCAGAGCTGCTCCCACCCACAGCCTCTGCCCACCCCGGGCAGCCTCTGCTCTCCTCTCCCGGGTCCCGGGACCCTGACCACCCCAGGTTGGCCTTCCAGCTGCCCGGAGCAGGCAGAGGGGGCTGCCTCGCCCACCAGGCCCCAGAGAAGCAGGAAGGCACGCGTGCTGAGTGCCTGCTGTATACCCAGTCCTGACTACAGACTTGGAAAGCCAGGGACCCCCACCCTGCCGTCTGGGCAGCACCAGGCAGGGCTAGGGCAGGGCTTCAAGCCACCCTCAGACGTCCAGCACAGCTGGCCAGGGCGGAGCGGGCCCGGCTCACAGGCGTGTGAGGAGAAGCAGGCTGTTCACACTGCTCCACTGGCAGACCCACAGGTCACACGGACGCGCACGCAGGCACACCCTCCCAGGCCCGCGTGTGCCCACACACTCACTGCACTTCACTGCTATTCAGCCCCAGCCAGCGTCCCACCACGCGGACCACAGGGGAGCCGGGGCCCAACCCCCACCTGCCTGTGACCACACTCGGGGCCCGGGGGGAGGCCTCTCTGGGGCTGTGCTCATTCCAGTTCTAAGCCGGCACTTGTGCGGCCACCGGGAATCCACTGGCCTGAACAGCCCAGACATGCTGGACTCACAAGAGGAGCTCAGGTAAGGCCCGTGACTGAGGGTGCGGCTCGGGGCGGGGGGGCCCGGGTGAGCTCGACAAGCTTCAGCTCCCCTCCAGACCACGGGGATGACGGTGACCACCCCTCACTGGCCACCACCCAGGCTGGTCTGAACCCGCAGGCCTCAGGGGCCCCAAAGCCCCAGAGACCCTCTGGGTTGGAGGAGTTGCAGGTGACAATCCCCCGCCCCTCCCCGGGCCGGCGCACACACAGAAGCTGGGGGTTCACCAGGGGCCCCAAGGGCCTCCCGGGGACTCTGGGTCTCTGGTTTACCAAGACTGAGCTGTGCCGGGCTTCTCAGGTGGGGGAGCGGGCCACAAACCTCCCTCAGCTGCCCCGGTGGCCTCGCGGCTGTGGTCCACCCCTCGGACAGACGGTGCGGGTGCCCGAGGCTCCCTTCCAAGGAGCGCCATGCCCACAGTCGGGTGGGGTCCTGGCAGCCCACCGCGTCCGGATGGCCCTCCAGCAGCAGAGGTGGGCAGTGGGGGAGGGGTCCCCAACCCTCCTCCACGGACGGAGCCCCGCGTCCCCCCAGACGTCAGTCCGGGTGAGGGTGGGACGGAGGAAAGGCCCACACTTGATATTTGCATTTCAAGCACTTAAATCAGCAAAACAAACACCAGTAATTATACCATTTGCATAGTTTCTGCCATGATCGTTGGGGAGGGGAGGAGGGGCTCCTGCTGATGCCAGCAGCCCGCCTTCCGCAGCTGCGCTGCACCCCCCTCAGGCCCTCTCCTCCAGCCCGCACCCGCCACGGGGCGGGGGCGCGGGGACTCCGGGCGGCAGGAAACGTCCTGCTCCACCTGGGCCTGCCTCAGGGTCCGGAGCCGAAGCCCGCCCGTGAAGCAGGGCCCAGGAGGTGCGCCCCCTGACCCGCCGAGCTCAGGCTTGGCTCTCACACAGACGCTCCACGGCCTCTCCTCCACCTCTGGCGTGCGCTCCCCCTCGCAAAGGCCTCCGCCCCGACCTGACCCCACTGCCCCGCATCCGGCGGCTGGCCACCCTCTCCGCCTCGCCGGGCCTGGCACGCGGCAGGCTCAGCCGTGGGGCACTGCCACCCCAGGCCCCTGCGGTCTGCGCACCTGCTGTGCCAGGGGCTGGGGAAGGGCGCCATCCTGGTGCCAACCTCAGAGAGGGCAGGACAGAGGGAGTTGAGGGCTGGGGGATGGGACTGGTGAGGGGTGGGGGAAGGGGGTGAACTGAGCTGCCCAGGCCCCTCCCGGGTAGCTGCTGTGGGCGGTGCCCTCCTGGGGCGTCCAGGGGGCAGGGGAGCCCCACGCGGTCTCAGCTCCCTCCTGCCTCTGGGGGGGCTCCGGGGAGCGCTCCATTCCTCAGCACCCCACCTCCCTCTGCTGCCCGCTGAGCTGGACAGACGGCAGACCCTCCCCCCACCCAAGGCTCCAGATGGGTCCCTGGGCTCATCCCAGGCCGGGTGGCTTCTCCTTGCTCTGCTGGGTCCACAGTAGGGAGTGGCTGGTTTCCAGTGAAGGGCAAGTCAGGAAGCGGCAGGGCAGGAGGGGGCCCTGCACGGTGGACAGGGCTGGGGAGGCAGCCACTTGCGTGGCGGAACCCTGCCGGGCGGCGCACCCCAGGCCCACTCCCTGGGTCGGGAAGCAGACACGGGGCTCTGAGTGCTGGCCACCCAGCTCGGTCTGGCGCGCTGAGGAAGGGGAAGGGGTGTCCCAGGCCCATCAGAGCTGGGGTCCCTGAATAGTGGCCACCACAGCAGAGGCACGACTCTGCCAGGCGGGCACCTCGATCTTGTGACCCTGGCCTCCAGGCAGAGAAACCGAGGCTCAGACGAGTCACCGTGCACACGGCAGCCGGGACCTGTGCCCGGCCGGCGTGACTCCCCGCCCCGCCCCCCACCTCCTGCAGGACTGGCTCCCGGGACGGCACCCACGGACAGGGGTCGTCAGTGCCACCCCTCCGCGGCCGGGAGACTCAGTCCCAGAGAGAGACTGGCCTGGGATCACCCAGGACACTCCTCAGCTGGCCTGACAGCTCTTTGCTTCTGACTTAAAGTCGGGCAGTGGCAGCCAGGGACGCGGTAATTACAGCTCCCAGGCTGGCTGCAGACACACCACCTCCCCTCCTCCCTTTAATCTCTTCCCACTCAGCCCTGCCGAAGGGAAGCCGGGGCCCCAGGCTTGGAAGTGCAAATGAGGCCCCTTCCTCCTTAACTGCGAGCAGCAATTAACTCCTCACTTCACACCCCACAGCCCCACAAATTCCAGATGGAGTAAACAGTTAAATATGAAATATTACACCATAAAAAAAAAAACTGGATGAAAACAGAATTCAATACTTAGCAGTCCTCAGGAGAGAGACAGGCTTTCCAAGCTCTGGAGGGACAGAATAAATTGTACAAGAAGAGAGAGACAGATCTGACCATATAAATATAAGGTAAAAGAACATTAAAAAAATGTAAGATGTACAACATACAGGGAAAACTATTTAATAGCAAGTGTGACAGAAATGACAACTTCATTATGTAAAGAATTCATATTGATTAGGGAACCACTAACACTGTATAAACAAACAGACCCAAAGAACACACAGTTGGTTAACAAATATATGAGACCGTGTTCAACTTCTTGCATAATTAGGGAAATGCAAATTTTTAAAATTACACTGAGGCGCCGTATAGGCTCATCAAGTAAACAGTGATCTAAAAACCACCACCACCAAAAAAAAAAAAAGCAACTAAAGAGAAGTGCTGCTAAGCTTATGGTGAAACCAGCACAATTTTTTTGGAAAGTCATTTGGCAATACAGATAAAAAGCTTCTAAAGTGTGCATAGCTGATAGCAGACAAGAGGCTTAATGGTGAAGCTGAAACTTCCCCTTTGAGATCAAGGACAACAGACGGATGCCTGCTACCACCACTTCTATTCAAAACGGCACTAGTGGGTTCAGCCATTGCAATAAGGCCAGAAAAAGAAATTAAAATGATATGACTCAGAGAAACAGCTCTAGTTATTCACGGGTGTCACATAAAAAAAAAAAAACCCCAAAGAATGTATAAATGCAGTGATGGATGACGGAACTTAGCGCCCTAGATATAAAATCCATATTCAAACGTAAAGTGAGTTTCTATACATCTGTAGTAAGCAGAACACGAATGCTTATTAAAATTCAACACTGCAAATTGATCCACAGAGTCTATGCAATCACAATCAAAATCCTGGAAATTTTTTTCTTTTTGTGGAACCTGACGAGCTGACTCTGAAATTTACACGGAAGCGCCAAGGGCCTAGAATGGTCCTAAATAAGAACAAGGTGGAGTTGCGGGGCGGGGGGAATTACTCATCAGATAGTTTACTGCACAACCAAAGAAACTCAGTGTGTTCGTGGTACGAGATCAGAAAACGAACCCATGGATCAAAACAGGAAGCTCACCCCCCTGAACTAGGAGCCAGCCCTTGTTATGACAAAGGACACCAGTAAATCAAGAAACCAGACGTCTGGGAGGAAAATGAAATCAGACCCCTACCTCACACTGCATGAAAGATCAATTTCAGGTTGACTACAGACCTCAACGAGAAAAGAAGAACTACATATCTAAGGAGATAACAGAGAGATAACACCCTGGAAGCCAGGAAGGCCTCCTCCCCGTGGACACGTGAGAGCACACTGCTAAACTTTACTCCACAGAAGTGAAGAGTTCCCGGGGCTTCCCTGGCGGCTCAGTGTGAAGAATCCACCTGCCGGTGCAGGGGATGTGGGTTCGACCCCTGGGTCGGGAAGGTCCCCTGGAGGAGGGCATGGCAACCCACCGAGGTCTTCTTGCTGGGGCAATCCCATGGACAGAGGAGCCTGGTGGGCTGCAGTCCCTGGGGTCGCAGAGAGTCAGAACGATCTACTCTGAGGAAAGGCCATTTCATCCTGAATCTGTGGACAGTTCCTACAGATTCAAGAGGAAAATACAGGCAACTCGCTAATATAGAAAATGGAGAGAGGTCTTGAAAAGGCATTTCCCCAGTGAGGACATCCAAATGGCTCCAAAAACCTCAAACCACAAACAGCGCTCAACTTCATTATTTATGGAGGCAGAAGAGCTTCCCAGTCTCAGGAGCGCTGTGTTGGGGATGTGGTGGAACAGGAAGACACCCTCTGCTCCGGGGGCTGTTTCACCGTCACGCCGAGGGGGAGACCGGCACACGCCGGAACCTTCCGAGAGCAGAGACCCCTCCCCAGGTGGAAAGCTCAGACTACGGCACTCCCACAGCCAAAGACACACACAGAGGCTCACCACAGCCCCAGAGCAGGAACCAGTCTGATCCAGGCCTGGAAAGGGACTGCTCTGCAGCAAGGAAAATCCACCCGTGATGAACGGATAAATCGTCCCCAAGTCTGCTGACCAAAAGGACCCAGTCAAAAAGACTATGGGTGCATGGGCACATTTATGCAAAGTACACACAGGCCGTCCCAGAATGCATCATCTGTGTGTGGGAGCGACAAGAGCGCTGTATCACAGGAGAGCTGGAAGGGCTCCCGGGCGCTGGCGAAGCTCCACCGCGGTCTCTCACCCTGACTGCGGCTGTGTGGTGTCCACACAATGGCCCTCCTCTCCGTGCCCATCCGCGACTCCGGCACGCTTCTGTGACACTGTGCTCACCGCGGCACGCGTGCCCGCTCAGCCGCTCGGGCCCGTCCGACTCTCTGCAACCCCATTCACCGGGGCCCGCCGGCTCCTCTGTCCACGGGATTCTCCACGCAAGGACACCGGAGTGGGCTGCCATGACCTCCCCAAGGGGGCCTTCCCGACCCAGGGATGGAACCGCCGTCTCCTGCACTGGCAGGCAGACTCTCCAACCAGTGGTGTCTGACTCTGTGACCCCGTGCACTGTAGCCCACTGGGCTCCTCCGTCCACCGGATTCTCCAGGCAAGAATACTGGAGTGGGTTTCCATTCCCTTCTGCAGGGGATCTTCCCGACCCAGGGATCGAACCTGGGTCTCCCACACTGCAGGTAGATTCTTTACCATCTGAGCTCCAGGGAAGCCCTTTACCAGTGAGCCACCTGGAAACCATCTGACAATCTGAAAAAGTCCCGGGAGTCAGGGAGCAAAGTCCAGCCTTTGGGCCAACTGTCTTCCTCCCAAGAACCTATCATAAAGAAATAATCCCAAAGAGGAACTGGGCCAAAGATCGCCACTGCCTCTTAATATAGAAGAGAAAAAACTGGAGCCCACGGAAGTGTTCCATCTGAGGAGGACTGTGAATCCATTACAGGGCACCCTTTCCAAACACTGCACCGTCATTTCAATAACGCTGATGAAAAGTTTGCAGCTTGGAAACCGCTCAAGATCTGTGAATGATCAGAGCCAGCAAGTTCACTCCCAGATGGACAGAATCATGAACAGACTCCCGCAAAACACACACGCACGGGTGTCCTTAGCAACAGCGTTCAGAGCAGCCCCACTGCAAACAGCGCTCATCGGTGCCAGAAGGGACTGGCAGACCAGGGCATCTGCACCTAGGAATACCACACAGCCGCGAAGGTGGAAGGACCATCGCGCCCAACAGAGGAGCGTGATTCTCACGAGTGAAGCGTGTGGCGAAGCCAGACGCGACAAGCGCGTTCTCTGCGCCTCCATTCACACAACGTGCGAAAGCAAGACAAACCCTGCTTCCTGTTGCTGCTTCGTCACCGAGCCGTGTCGGACTCTTGGCGACCCCACGGGCTGCAGCCTGCCAGGCCCTTCTATCCATGGACTTCCCAGGCGAGCATACTGGAGTGTGTCGCCACTTCCTACTCCAGGCGATCTTCCCGACCCAGGGTTCAAATCCACCTCCCCTGCATTGGCAGGCTGGTTCTTTACCACTGAGTCACCAAGAAACTCTGTCAAAACAATGCCGCTAGAAGCCAAAACTCCGGTCACCCTTGGGCAGGGCATGACCCCTGAAAGGCCAAGAGGTGACTTCCACGAGCTGGTGGGTTCTGCCTCTTGACGGAGGCGCTGGTTACACTTTATGAAAAGTTCAGTAAACAGCACCTTGGGGTCTGTGCGCGCGTCTCTGCAGGTGAGTTATGTTTCAGATTGTGTTATTTAAGGGTGATAGATACCAGCACTCTAACAAACCCTCATCTTCACGGGAAGGAAAGCCCAGAAGGCCATTCTCCAGGTGGAACCACAGCTCTTTTCTCCTTTGAGCATTTTCCTAATTTGCTTTAGAGAAGAAATAGTTATCTTCAGACGTAAAAAAATAATTGGGAAATACACTATTACACTTATTAAAATGCCAGGCAAGAAAAAAAACAAGCAGTGGTGCTGATTAACGTCTTGCGACCCAGGATGGCCTGATGCTTCGACGTGAGCAAAACTCAGGGCTGACACTAACGTGCCCGGGACCCTCACCTCACCTTCTGCAGCTACAGCCCCGTCACTCCTCGGCCGACAGGAGCTGACGTGCTAATCTGCTGAGCAAAGGCAGAGCCAGCTCGGAGGGTGCGAAGCAGGAAAGAAAAACGCAGCAAAGGGGAGGCAGGAGCCTGATGAGTCGTCTGCAAGAGCTGTAAATTTGATAAGTGCTTATTAGAAATGAGAATGAGGTTTCAAACATGCTTGTCTGCCTGAAATGATGGCTGAGGAGCCCTCAGACTCCCCGGCTAAACGTGGTAAGCTGTTCCACTGTAGGTGAAAGGCTCAAAACAAATACATCTAGACAGAAGTGAGATCCCCAGAAGAGCCTGTCACTGTCCTGGGGGCTTCCCCCACGCCCTCCGCCACCAGTCCAGTGACTGGCTCCTCCCTCCAGGCGGCCCAGGACCCCAGCTCCCAGTCCACCCGGCCAGCCGAGCTCTGAGCAGGCGCAGCGAGCAACCCCGGGCGCTGTGTTCCAGACTTCATTCTCTTCACTTGATCCGGGAAGGTGGCCCTGGTTTGGGACCCAGGTGGCAGATGAGGCCTGAGGCTGAGCGCAGCCTGCCAGGATGCCCCTTCACCCCCGCTGCCAGGCAGACTGGGACGGGCACCTCCCTCCCCGGGGGCCCCAGCAGGGAGGCCCGTGCTCCCGCACAGCCAACACCTGCTCAGGCCCAGCTGCCGACGATGACATACACCCTCCCGGTTCACGACGGCGACACTGATAGAAGGAGAAAAAGACACGTTCCCAGAAGAATATGGTGGGGGGGGACGGGCAGATTCTTGAAAGGGCTGGAAATCAAAGGGGAAATAAATGTGCCCACGGTGAGCCGTCCTCCTCCCGCCGGGAGCCCTCCTGACAGGTGAGAACACAGTCTTGGGGCCCCACGGCCAGTGGGCAGGAGTCAGGCAGGAACCCGACCCCAAACACCCCCGCCAGGGCCCTGTCTCCACGTGGGCCGTTGACCGGACGCTCAGCCCAGCAGACAGGCCGGGGGGCTCGGGACGGCCTCCTCGTCTGTGCACCCCCCCCACCGCCCAGACACCCCCAGCGGGGCAGATGAACAGAGGGGGCTGTCGTCCTCGCCAGGCCGAGGCCCCAGGCTCGTCTGCACCTCTATGAGTGGACACAGGCAGATCCTTCTGGCCGCCCCTACGGAGCCTGAGCAGCATCTGTCCTGCCAGAGGGTGGGGGCTCCCCCTCCCCAGGACCACCAGCACCCCATCCTCTCACCCTGCCCCCACTCACAGCAAACCCTGACACCCCATCTCCCCGGACGTCCACCCGCCTGGCGGGAAGCCCCGACCAGAGAGGGAAGGGGCTTCTCCCAGACCGCAAGGCGGATGGCGGGGGGGACTTGGATCCTGGCCTGGACCAGCGCTCAACGCCACCTCCTCCAGAAAGCCTCCCCAGCCTGCTCACGCAGAGGGAGCCTGCGGACCGCCCCAGGCCAGGTCTACAGGGCCCGGTCCTCCAGCAGTTTCCTCACTTCTCTGTGTCTGCACGCCATCCCCACTAACGTCAACCCCACTGGGCAGGGGTTGCCTCCTGTGCCCCTCCTGGCGGCTACACCAGGACAGGGCAAGCACAGAGCACGCGCTCCACAGGGGCACATCCAACAAGGGCGAGGACTGGTCTCCCACCCCCCGGCCTGGCACGGGGCGGGGGGCCACGAGGCCCACTGAGCGAACCTGTGAAGGGCAATCAGGGATGCCTGCACCCAGCCGGGTCTTCAGAGCAGGGGCTGTGCCTGCTCCTCTGCCTCCGGTGGCCTCCGGCCTCCCCCTGCCTGGCCCCAGGGTTGGCACAAGGGGAAGGGTGCAGGCTGGCACTGGGAGCAGGCAGAACGGAGTCGGGGAGATGGGTCCCCGTCGCTCTGGACTAAGGCTGGTTCTCGGGCGTCGAGGGGACGAAGGTGTCCAGCACCTGGGCCAGCAGGAGCATCGAGTGGACGTCACGAGGGGAAGCAGAGTCGTCGCAGTCCTGGCCCGGCTGAGGGCGGAGTAGGTTCCAGGTCAGGGGGCCGACTCCACCCCCAACACCGAGTGCGTGCAGGGCTGCAAGGCCGAGCAGCAGCGTGCCCCACGTCGTTTATGATGCCACATGAGCAGTGACGGGCACAGAGGCAGCAAGTCGGGCAAGGGGTCCCCAACGGCCCCAGGTGGAACAGGAGGCTGCGTCTGGCCCCAGCAGGCAGGAGGCCCCCACACCTGCAGCCAGGCAGCGGGCAGCAGCCTTGCCCCGCGTTGACAGGCAGCCGGGGGGTCAGGACACAGGGCCTCCCAGGGCGCCCACCACCCTTTAACAGAAAGCATTTGTTTTCTTCTGCAGTGCATCTCAGGCTAGTTCCTATGAGACCCAGAAGATCAAGTCTGGTCCCACCCCCACCAGGCAGGGCCACCTGCCCGTGGCCTCAGGGGACCCAGACAGGCCCCAGGTGAGGTGTGTGGCTGGCAGAGCACGGCTGCCGAGGCACAGCGACCGTGATGCCTTCTGAGCCTGGGTCTTTGCCCGCACGGCGGCTAGCATCCCCACCCCTGGGCAGCGGATGTCTGCACGGGGTGGGGGACACTCGGGCCCCCCTTCCGTCCCCACAGCAGTGCCTGTGGGGACAGAGAAGCCAGATATCCCCTGCTCTGTCCTCACCCACCCCCTCCAGCCTCCCAGGCCCTTTGTGACGTCACTGCTGTTACCATGGGAACCCTGCCAGCTGAGCGGATGACTTCACGGGCGGGCAGACGGGAGGAGAGGGGCTGGGCCTGCCTGGTCTTGCAGCAAAGGCTGCACCGGATGCCCAGCCACAGGGCACAGGACTCAAGGGAGCCACCTGGCCAACAGGCCGAGCGTGGCACAGGGCAAGCGCGTTCCGAGTCTGAGCCCCACTCCTTCCAGATAGGCCGGCGGGCCACGTCTGCCCAGGGCAGGGGGAGGCCACAGCTGAGGCTGTCCTCGGCCTCGGTTCCCCTCTCAGAAGGCAGGAGTGAGTCCAGGAGCCCAGGACTTCCAGAGGCCTCCGCGCTGCGTCTGGCACCCCTGGGGGCGGGGTGCTGTTCAGCTGTGAAGGCCCCAGCACATCCTGCATGAATCACAGCCAGATGGGGGCTTCCGGAAGCTTCCCACCTACTCCTGTTCTGGGGGGGGGGGGGCCGTTTCCAGGGAAGAGAGAAGCACTTCCCCATCTTCCGGGAGCCCTCACCTCAGGGCTTTGATGGGGCCACCGCCCCTGGGGACCCCCCCACACGCATCCACCTGTCGGCACCAATCCAGGTCTCCCAGACACCCGCTCCATGCCCGGGGGTGCCACGGGGACGAGCCGGTGGGGGGAGCGTGTTCAGGTGGGGCCGTGGGCACCCCCAAGGTATCCACAGGAGCTGGGCACACAGACAGGTATGCAGGTGTGCCCACGCTGTCCACACGTGGGTGTTCTAACCTGGAGGTGGGCCCGCATTCGGGTAGATGCAGGCTGTGCATGGCACGTGCCTATCCAGGGGTGCAGGCGGCCCAACTGGGCCTCCCCTGGACCTTGACCCCTGACCCCCACGGCCCAGCATGTGGTCAGGGGGGAGCAGGCACCCTTTTTACTGCCTCCTTTCATTCAACTCTCAAGGTGGGGATGCGGGAAGCTTCCCTCAACTTCCGACTAGAAATGAGGCCCAGAGACGGGGAGCTCGCCCAAGGTCACAGAGCCCTCGGACAGTCCGGGAGGTTGTGCGGGGAGGTCCCGGCCCTGCCTTTCCCCCGACCACCCCCAGCTGCAGTCCAGCCCGGTGCCTCCGCATCTCCCACAGACAGAGGGGTGCAGGAGAGCAGTCCCCACACTGAGAGCATCACGTGGCAGCCTGGCCTCTGCTGATGTCACGGGCCCCTCCTCGCCGCCCCACCCGGCTCCCTGTCCGCCCCCGGTGGCATCAGGGCCCTCCCAGCCAGGCCGAGGAGAGACAAGCCCCTCCACCAGGCAGGATGGTCAGCGGGTGTGAGGCCAAAGAGGGGGCCTCTGCCCGGATAAAGCAAGCAGCCTGGCCTGGCCCTGCAGCCTCTGACGGGTCCATGAGGGTCTTCTGCTGGCCCAGCCGCAGGCAGGCAGGCTGGACAGAGCTGTCCGGGCCCCAGTGAGCAGCCCTGGGGGGCGGGGTTTGGCTGCAGTACCCGGGTGGGGGTTGGGGGACGTGGGTGTCAGCAGACCCTCCCCCAGGCCTCACGACGGCTCCTAACCATCCTCCCAGTCACCCTGCCTTCCGCTCAGCCCACCAATCACGGGGCAGGTGGAGAAGCTGAGGCCTCGCGTCAGTGTGGCCACCAGGAGACAGAAGCCACCAGGAGGGTCTGGCCGGGATCACGCTGCTGCACACAGCCTGGGCGCCACCCCGCCAGCCACATGGCCATCCTGAACGCCTGGCTGGCCAGGCACTGCCACACTGGGCAGCTAGAGGCGCTGGCCAGGGATGCAGAGCGGCCTTTAAATACCCCGGTGATTTCACGCCACGGCGCCCTCCTCCTCCCCAGCTGCCTGAGGCACCCGGCCACGCGAGGGACACCTAATGAGCTGTGAAGGTCCATTTTTCAAAGTTGAACATTTCCCGGGCTCCCTGGCCCAGCCTCCAGACGCAGCCAAGTGACATCCTGGGTGCGGGGCCAAGATAGCTCCTCAGAGAGGCTGGCGCCCACATGGACTCCTCAACACCCCGGCTCTCGCTGCCCACCTGGGGTCCATGGAAAACAATCCCAGCAGCCAGCCCCACTGGCCTGAGGTGGCGCGGACAAGGCTGGGCAGCGGGGCCTCAGCCCAGCGCGGTCTTCACGCGGGGCACCCTGACCCTGCCCCACCTCACAGAGGGGAGACTGGCGGAGAGGCCACAAGTCCCCCAACAGTGACCTCGAGGTCTCACCCGCCTTGGGGTAAGGGCCGAGGACCTGCAGGGCCATTCGAGGGGCAGCCGTGGGTGGAGACCCCGGACCCCTGGGCCCCCTGCATACGCCCAGAGGGCGCCAGCTGACCCGTCTGCCAGGACCACTGCCAGCGTCTGTGTGAAGGGGCCGGACCCCTCGGCTACCGCTGCCTCTCTAGGGGGGAAGGGCTGGCAGGAGGCCTGAAAGTGGACTCAGGCAGATTGGGGTTCAAGCCTCAGCTCTGCAACTACCCACCTCTGCGAGCTCGCCCCAGCCACCTCCTTGGCCCTCAGGGTCCCCCCCTGCAGCCCGGTGCCGTTTGTCTCTGAGCCACGGGCCGTCTACACTCCCATTTAGTCCAAACCTTTGTCCACACCGACGCTGTCTGATCCAGTCACCCACCATCAGCAAGTCCTCCATCCTCCACTCACTCACCTTTCAGCCACCCATTCACCTGTTCACCATCCATCCTTCCTCCCCATTCCTCACACATCCTCACGCATCCACCTGTCGGCACCAATCCAGGTCTCCCAGACACCCGCTCCATGCCCGGGGGTGCCACGGGGACGAGCCAGTGGGGGGAGCGTGTTCAGGTGGGGCCATGGGCACCCCCGAGGTATCCACAGGAGCTGGGCACACAGACAGGTATGCAGGTGTGTCCACTCATCGCTCCACCCATCCCACCATCATCCAGCTTATCCATCATCCGCCCATTCATCATCTCATCACCCACTCAGTTTATCCATCCATCATCCATCACCCATCTATCCATCCATCATCTCATCATCCATCCATCCATCATCCATCCAGTTTATCCATCCATCATCCACCCATCCATCCATCCCACCATCCATCCAGTTTATCCATCCATCATCCATCGTCCCATGATCCATACAGTTTTTTCATCCCTTCACCCTTCCTATTATCCTCCATCCATTTCATTCATCATCCAATCATATCCATCTACAGACCCACCACCTCAGCCATCTACCCATCCATTCATGAAGAATAAGTGAGAGTAAGTAAGCAAGCTAGAGCCCAGGTCCCCGAATCCTGACCCAGGGTCCTCTCCAGGATGCCAGCTACTCAAGCAGCTCCAGGGGTCCCCGTTCTGTCACTGGCATCGGCTCTGATCCCTGCCAGCTTGAGGAAGGGCTCCCATCTCCACTCAAGGGTTCTTGGAGACAACCAAGAGCTTAAGGGACCAGAGAGGCCCTCCCCACTGGGCCTGCTTCAGGGACCATGTGAACTTGGTCAAGAACCTCAGACGGCCCCCCATCTGCAACAGACACAGGACTGCGGAGGCTTCACACCGCGCCGCACTGAGAGCTGCAGCTGTAAATGGACAACGTGGTTGGAGGACGAGCCAAAATGAGGAAAACTAAAGGGACAAGACACGTTCTGCCCTCGCCACCGACACCACAGCTGCCCAAGGGTTCCAGCTGACGTGGTCTAAACCCACCCAGAGGAGCCCTCTGCAGATCCCAGGCAGCAGGACAATCTGAAACCGCCAAGTTATACCAAACACCCAGAAACACAGGCACGATCCCTGAGCAGCCCACACCTGTGGGGCCCACGCTGGGAGTGGTCTTCTTCCCCACGTGTCCCTTGATCCTCTGGCTCCCTTGTCTGTTTGTACCATCATACGATATGACCCCGGACATGTCGTGTTAATGGAACAGAGAGCAGCACCCTGCACAGCCTTGAAACCGTGCTCACGCACTGGCAAGCACGTTCACAAGCGTGTAACTAATAAAAATACACACAGGGCACCCTGTAGAGAGACCAGCTGAGACACAATGTCATTACTCAGCTACAAAAAACAACAGGCTTTTGTCAAATAAAACTTGGATGAAGCTCCAGGAAATTTTGCTAAGTGAAAACAAATCCAGCCCCCCAAAGTCACATACCACGTGATTCCACTTAGAGAGTCTACTCGAAAAGACAAAAGTCATACAAAAGTCATTCAAATGGGGGACGGATCAGCCAGGGGTCAGAGGTGAGGTCTGGGGGAGGGAGCTGAGTGCGGCTCTGTGGTTATAAAACAGCGACAAGGATAAGGATTTCTCTACTGATGGAAACGTTCTGTATCTGGACTGTATCACTGTCGACATCCCAGCTGTTATATAGTTTTGCAAGATGTTACTCCTGGGGAGAAATGGATAAAAGGTACCCAGATATCTCTGAATTATTTATCATGATTGCATGGGATGGACAATGGACCTCAAAAATGCTAAGCTTAAAACGGATGAAATCACGCATTGAAAAGGGGTGGTGTTTTTAATAAAAGGTGTGAGATCAACTGGATTAATATATATGAAAAGAAATGAAACAATCCCTACCTCACACCATAGAATAAAAATTAATTCCAGATGGACTGCAAGTCTCAATGTCAAATAACAATGAAGCGTCTAGAGGAGCCTCTTCAGAAACCTGAGGTGAGGAAAGATTTTGCTTTAAGCTAACAAAAAGCTCCAACTCTGAAGGGAACGTGGCCTGCTACAGCAAAATGAAGAACGTCTCATTAAAAGACGCGAGTGGAAGAGGGAATGTCAAGACACAGGGTGGGGGAGATAGGTAAAACCTATACAATCAAGATTGGAAAAGAATATGAAGAATTCTTACAGGTGTATAAGATGAAGGCAGGAATCTCAACAGAAAGAAATGGGTCAAAGTTTTGAACAATATTTGGTCAAGAAACATAGGAAAAGGTGCCCACCTTTTAGCAGGGGCAAAATGAAAAGGACAGTATCGAGTGTTGACAAGGATGCAGAACCATCAGTACTGAACTGGTACTGACGGGGGGTGGGGCGGCCTCAGGAGAGCATCAGCTCCTGCAAGCACGTCTGAAAACTGTTTGGCAACATCTACTCAAACTGAACACACACCACGCACAACCCCACTGCTAAGAAATGGGGGCACAAGAGGCAAGTGCAAGGACGCTCCTAACTATAGCCACCGTCGCTGGAGACTGGAAGAACCCAACGCCCATCAGCAGTAGCAAAGAGCAAAGGAAAAGGAGCGCTAAGAGACACGGATGGCGCGTGCAGCACGCCCACCGCGGGTCTCACAGAGACGCGCCGAGCAAGAAAGCTGGCCTCGAAGGAATACGTGTCGTTAGTTCATGGCTCAGACGGTAAAGAATCCGCCTGCAGCGCAGGAGACCCCAGTTCAGTCCTGGGTCGGAAAGATCCGCTGGAGGAGGGCAGAGCAACCCACTCTGGTATTCTTGCCTGGAGAATCCCATGGACGGTGGAGCTGGGCGAGATACAGTCCATGGGGTCGCAGAGAGTCAGGCACCGCTGAGCGACACACACATTCATGCAAAGCGTAAAAACAGGAAACTATAGGATTAAAAATCAGAGAAGTGTTTCCCTTTAAGGAGAAAAGAGGGGGTAACAACCACGTGAGAACACGAGGACATCCCGGGATGCAAGTGACGTCTTATTTTCTGAACTAGCTGGTTCTGAAACGAATTTCACTTTTTGGTAATTCATGGAGCTGCCTGTTTTTAAAAGTTGTGTTTTTAGAAGGTGGCACCACGAGATGGGTCTTCCAGCACACTGGAGGAAGAGGGTTGCCAAATCCTTTCCCCAAAACTATAAAAATAGTAAAAAAAAAGATCAAATATAACCATTTCAGTATCCTCGAAATTGACCAAAAGGCATTTATCCAGGAAAAATGATTAAACACTGAATAAGTCAGGGGAAATCTGTGATATTCTTGCCTGGAACTGCTCCCATCTCCCCACTCCCAGCTCGGCTGGAACATCTCCTTGACAGGACAGCACAGCGCAGGCCACGGAAACCAGAAGCTTCACCACCAGAGGCTGATTTGATTTAGAGCAGAAGGCACAAAACTCACGCTCAGCAGCAGTGATGTCGATAGTAAGCAGCAGTCTCAGTGGCGAGGGAATGAGGACAGCCAGCTGTGCCACCAGGCTGAGACTGCGATCCTGGCTGGGGCAGCCACAGACCAGGGGACTAGCTGGAAACCTGACCAAGAAAGACACGCGGTGTGGCCGCCGGAGACGTGCTCGGTAAACTCTCCACAGAAGCCCGACTGATGGGGGCCACGCCTGGGGGAGAGCAGACAGAGCCCAAGAAATCCACACAGCCCTGGGCTACTGAGTGCCTGTGGACACACGCAGAGGAGGCGCAAGAGAGTCTGGCAGAGAGTGGAAGGCAGAACAGGCTCGAAACTGCCTGGTTCTTGAGGGTGCCCCTAAACCCACATGCAGACCCAACAGCAGACAGCAAAGGCCTCACACACCTCTGACCGATCACTGGCTGACCACTAAGCTAAGCAGACACCGAGATGACCCCTAGGAAGCCGAAATTCAAAAGGAAACCAGGAGTTCGTTTTTTTAAAAAAGGCAGACCAAGCAGAGATAGCAATCACCACACATCAAGGGACATGGATTTCAAAGGTTTAGTCCAGGCAAGTCACCCAATAAACAAACAAACAACCAGCAAACGGGGGTTGGAGGTGGGAATCAGAATCCAGAGGTGCTACAGTGTGTTCTCTAAAATGCCCATTTTCAGCACCAAATTACAAGATATGGAAAGGAGCAGGGAAAGGTAACTCATACTCAAATAAAAAGCAGTCAATAAAAACTGTCACTGAATGTCACAAAATGTTGCGGTGTATAGCGAAGACTTCAAAGCAGCAACCATAAATCTGTTTTTAAAAAGAGCAAAAGACAGTCATGTTTAAAGATGAAAGGAAGATACTATGACGTGGACTCAAAAACCAGAGAGCCTACATGAAGAGAGAGGAATTACTCAGCAGAATTTTGGATTCACAAGTGCAGTAACTGAAGTGAAAAACTCACGAAGGGCTCAACAGTCAATCTGAGATGGCAGAAGAAAGAGGCAGTGAACCTGAAGATAGATCAAAATAAAGTATCCAACCTAAAGAACAGAGAGAAGCAGTAAGAGAAGGAGGACTTCCCTGGTGGCCCAGCGGCTGAGACTCTGCACCCTCAAGGCAGCGGACCCGGGTTCTATCCTGGGCCAGGGAACAAGATCCCATATGCCACAACTAAAGGTCCCGCACGCTGCAATAAAGATCTCACATGTTGCAACTAAGAAAGAGCTACTGTTTGAATAAATATTTATTGGTGCGCCCAAATAAATAAATCCTCTTTTAGGAAATAGATAAGGAAAATAAAGAGAGCCTCAGACATCTGTGGGGGACAACATCAAGGGCTTGGCACCAACACATATGTAACAGAAGTCCCAGGAGAAGAGAAGAGAAAGAGGTAAGAAAATGTTTCAAGAAATAACAGCTAAAAACGCCCCAAATCTGATGAAAAACATCAGTCTAACAAATTGAAGATCAACAAACCCCAAGAAGGATGGAAACAAAAAATCCACACCCAGACCCGCCGTGATCACACCGCCGAGGGAGACGGAACAGAAAGAGAAGCGCGAGGCGCCACCCGCAAGACACAGATGGCACGGCCAAGGGCGGGCGCGCCAGCCAAACCACGGAGGGGAGAGGCAGCGGAGCGGCAAACTCAGATCGCCAGAAATCCACATCCCAGGAAACCATCCTTCAGAAACGAAGGCAAACTGAGGACTCGCGTAGACAAAGGCTGAGAATCGGGTGCCGGCACCCCCGACCCAGGAGATGCTTACAAAGGAAGAGCTTCAGGCTGAAGGGCAGTCACGTCCAGGGCCATTCAAGCCCACAGAAAGCAAGAGGCGTGCTGGACACGACGAGCGTGTGGATGAATGTGACGGACTCTAAGTGCACTGCTTCCCCTTCCGTTCCCTCAGCTGCGTTTAATAAATCGGAGCGTGTAAAACAGCAACCGTGACTCTGTGTGGCTCCTGTAACTAGCACAGACTGATGCGCTTTATACGACAGGTTTAGCGCAAAAGAGGGAGGGGCACGGAGCCATGCTGGAGTACAGCTTCCGTATTCGACCACAGCTAAGTCTGCATTAAAAGCTATGACGAACCTAGACAGTGTACTAAAAAGCAGAGGCATCACTTTGCCAACAAAGGTCCATCTAGGCAAGGCTATGGTTTTTTTTCCAGTAGTCGTGTATGGATGTGAGAGTTGGACTACAAAGAAAGCTGAGTGCAGAAGAATTGCTGCTTTTGAACTGTGGTGTTGGAGAAGACTCTTGAGAGTTCCTTGGCCTGCAAGGAGATCCAACCAGTCAATCCTGAAGGAAATCAGTCCTGAATATCCACTGGAAGGACTGATGCTTTAGCTGAAACTCCAATATTTCTTGATGCGAAGAACTGACTCATTGGAAAAGACCCTGCTGCTGGGAAAGACTGAAGGTGGGAGGAGACGGGGACGACAGAGGGTGAGACGGTTGGATGGCAAAGGACAGGGAAGCCTGGCGTGCTGCAGTTCATGTGGTCGCAGAGTCAAACACAACTTAGTGACTGAACAACCAAAAAATCAGTGTTAATCTGACGTCATCTGTATTAAGATGCATACTGCAATCCCCAGAGCAGCTACTAGGAAACCAATGCGAAGAAATAAAATTTAAAAATTAACAAAGGAGCTCAAACAGTACACTGAAAGTATTTACCTGACATCAAAAGAGAGACAGGAGGAAGGAGATGAGACGTGCAGAAAGTAACTCAGAAAACGGCAACCACGTCAAATCAGAACCTGCTTTCCATGCGAGCAGACTAAGTAGCTCGATTAACAGGCAGAAGCTGCCGGACTGGATTAAAAGAGCAAGATCCAAATACATGTTGTCCAAAAATCTTACACTTTAGGTTCAAATATACAACTGTGATGAAAGTAAAAGGAGAGAAAAATACATGAAAAAGGAACCACATCAGAGCCAGAACAGGTGAGTGAACATCAGGCAAAGAGACTCCAAGAAACACACCAAAGGCACAGAGACACGCTTCATAATCATATTCAAGTCGATACCTCAGAAAGAGGTGACAATCGTAAATGAATATGCCCGTGAGATGGAGAAGGCGATGGCACCCGCTGCAGCACTCCTGCCTGGAGAATCCCACGGACGGAGGAGCCTGCTGGGCTGCAGTCCATGGGGTCGCTAGGAGTCGGACACGACTGAGCAACTGCGCTTTCACTTTTCACTTTCATGCATTGGAGAAGGAAATGGCAACCCACTCCAGTGTTCTTGCCTGGACAATCCCAGGGACGGGGGAGCCTGGTGGGCTGCCGCCTATGGGGTCGCACAGAGTTGGGCACGACTGAAGCGACTTAGCAGCAGCAGCAGCAGCATGCCCATAAGAGCTCCAACATACAGTAAGCAAAAATTAGCAGAATTAAAGGAGAAACAGATAATTCACCACTAATAGTTGAAGATTCTAATATTCCACTTTCAATAACTGAGAAAACCAGACAGAAGGAATCAGCAAAGATACAGACAATCTGAACGACACCATCACCAGCCTAATCTGACATTTGTAGAACATCCTACCCAGCAGAATACACGTTCTTGGCAAACACAGGAGGTGAATCTTCAGGATGGACAATATTTTAGGCCAAATCCATAAATTTAAAATGGATGTGACCATAGAAAGTATGTTCACCGACCGCAGTGGAATGAATCAGAAATCAACAAAAGAAATAAATCTGAGAAATCCTCAAATATTTGGAGAGTAAACAGCAATTTTAAAAATAATCATGAGTCAAAGAAATCACAAAGGACATTAGATAACGTCTTTAATTAAATGAAAACAGAACATATCAAAGTCTATGAGATGCAGGTAAAGCAGGGTTTAGATGGAAATTTATAGCTTTCAGTGCGCGGCAAAAAAGAAAGAAATCTCAACAACCGAAGGATCCACCTTAAGAAGCTAGGAAAAGTCAAAGCAAGTAGAACAAAGGAAATAAAAAATCAGAACCAAGGCTGATGAAAAAATAGAAAAATAAATCAAAGCAAAAATCATCTATTTGAAAAGATTAACAAAATGACAAAACCTTAGCTAGACAGACCGAGAAAAAAAAAAAAGAACAGAAGTTACCAAAATCAGTTATTATTAAAAAGAAATCATTGCTACTAACCCTACAGAAATCAAAGGGGTATAAAAGCAATGAAAGTAATATTGTGAACAACTTCACACCAACAAACTACACAGCTCAGAAGACGAGCGGCGAATTCACAGAAAGACGCCAATCAACAAATCTGATTCGAAAACAGAAAGCCTGGATCGACTCACAATCATTTACCCAAAAACGAACGATTGATTTAAAACACTCCCACAAAGGAAAGTCCAAGCCCAGGCGGCTTAACCTGCAAACTCTCCAACATTTTTTAAAAGTCACACTGAATCTAGACAAACTCAGGAAAAAAGAGGAAGAAAAACTTCCTCACTCAGTATTTTCCCTGCTACCAAAACCAAAGCTATCACCAGGAAATAACAGACCCAAACATCTCATGAGCACTGGCGCAGAAATTCTTCATGAAACAGCAGCAAACCAATTCCAGCAATAAAGACGCATTTACCCCAGCAATGCAAGGCTGGTTTAACCTCTGAAAATCAGCTGGAGTCACGCTGATAAAAGGACAGAAGCCAAACGACCACGTTAGTCGACGCATATAACCAAGCCCAACACATATTCAGCACAGAAACACGCAGACCCCAGTACTACGAGGGGACTTCTCAACCCGAGAAAGACCATCTAGGGAAGTCCCAGCTAACGTATTTAATGGTGAGAGGCTGAATGCTCTCCCCTAAGGTCAGGCAGGAAGCACCAGCACCACTCAGCATGACTCTGGAGGTTCCGGTCGGTTCAATAAGGCAAGAAAAATAATCCTAATAAAAGATAGCCTGTTTGAAAAAGAAGATGTAAGACTCCCCTTATTTGCAGAGGACACGCAGAAAATCCTAAAGAATCCATAAAAGTCTAGTGGAACTAGCCAATAATTAAATTCAGCAAGGTCATAGGATAAAATATCAATATACAGAACTCAGCTTTACTCCTATGTACTAGCAACAAACATGTGAAAATGAAATTAAGAAAATAATCCCATTCACAATAGCATCAAAAAACACTTAGGAATAAATTTAACAACAGAAATTTAATTTGCAAGACTTGCACACTGGAAATGACTCCAAAAAACTGCTTAGAGAAAATAAAGGTCTAATTCATGGACACACACAGTCCATGTTCATGGACAGGAAGACAACGTTTCCAAGCTGATCTATGAATTAAACAGAAGGCCATCAAAATCCCAGCAAGCACTTTTTTTTTTAAGTAACAAGGTAATCTTAAAAATTTGCACAGAAATGTAAAGGACTACGAATAGCAGAAAATATTCTGAAAAGAAAAACTTAGAGGACTTAGCACTATGCACTTTCCAAATGGGCCACAAACCCACAGTGATCAAGCCAGTGCGGTACTGGCCAAAGGTCAGACGCACACGTCGGTGAGGTAGAGCTGAGAGTCCAGAGGCAAAGCCTTACCCCTGTGGTCCCAGGAAGACTTAACAGAAAAGCCAGTCTCTTCAAACCATGGTGCTGGACCTAGAAAGACAGCACGGCTGCAGGCATGTACAGGCGGCAGTGGAGACAGAGACGCAGAGACCAGGCTTGTGGACGCAGCAGGGGAGGAAGGAGAGGGCGGGCGGCGAGGAGAGAGGAGAAGGGACACGCCATCTCCAACAGCCAACGGAACTCACGCCAGGGCGCTGCAACAGCCTGGGGCGGGGGACACACAACCGCCTACAGCCGATTCCTGTTGGGGGTTGACAGAAACCAACACAGCACTTGGTGGTAAAGCAATTATCTTTCAATTAAAAACAACTATTTTCACTTTTAAAATGGTGCTGGGGCAGTTAGATACCCCTGTACCAAAAAATGAATGAAGGGCCATACACAGCATTCACAAACATTAACTTAACACGGTCAATAAACCTAAATCCAAGAGCTAAAATTAGAATGTAAACTCCTAGGAGAAAACACAGAAGAAATATTTGTGACCTTGGATTAGGCAAAGGATTCTTAAGTATAACACTAGTAATAGGATTCATAAAAGAGAAAACTTGATAAAGCAAACTTCACTACACATGATACTTCATTGTACTTGTGTGCTCCAAAAGACACCATGAAAAATATTAAAGACAGGATACAGACCAGGATAAGATATTTGCAAATCATACTTCAGATAAAGGACTTGTATTCTGAACGTATAAAGAACTCTCACAACAATTCTGAATAATTTTGAAACTCAGTTAAGACAAATAAACACATTAAAATGGGCAAAAGATTTAGACAGACATTTTATCAGAAACGAAATATGAATGCCAATAAACACACGAGGAAAGGTCCAACTTCACTGGTCGTTAGGAAAATGCAAATTAAAACCACAGCCCGCCACCCCTGCCCAGCGCATCTGTAATAAAAAAGACCAACATTCCCAGGTGTTGCAGGAACGTGAGGGGCTGCAACCCTCCCGCGGGAGCCTGATAAGAAGCCTACAGAGGCAGGTGGCGATCTATGCCTGGGCAGGGTGATGGAAGGGTCTAAGACTCACCTGGGCGGTGGCTGAGACACTGCGGGGTCCCGTCCCAAGGACAGAGAGGCATGCTCACGCTGTCAGGAACCTCCAGAGAGCAGGGAGCGGGAAGAACAAGGCAGGCCACACACTCAGACACACACCCCAGCCTCCAGGGAATGCCAGCCTCACAGGTGACCAGCTTTTTTCTAAAGGCCAGAGTCACCTTCAGGATAGCCAAGCGGCCCCCAAGGCCGTCAGCCTCTGTGCCGGTCCAAGACTTCACTCAAACAGAAGGACCCCGTGCCACGACCCTGGAGCACCTTGCCTGCGCACACAGAACCCTGGGCAGGACAGGAGGGGACGAGCCCGGGCAGCCTGGACCCCGCAGGCCACTCGCCCATAGCCAGCCAGGGGGCTCCTGCCTCGGCGCCTGCTGGGGCCAGGCCCCTGCTCCTCTGCAGTCAAGGGCCCAGAGCCATGCACAGCCAGCTCCCAGCTCAGACTCCTGCCCTGAGACTCAGCTCTCCCAGCTGTAAAATGGGCAGAGGGGCGGCTGAGGCGAGGGGTGTCAGAGACAGGCGGGTCTGGGTTCTGGAGCTCGAGATTCGAGCCGGGGCCCAGCCCCCTCCCTCTCAGCTGCAGAGGCTCCCTGGTGTTGCTGGGGGCCCACGCTGGGCGCAGGGCAGGCAGGGTCTGGCCCACCACGCCCAGGCAGGCGCTGGGCTCTGAGTCTCAGAGGCCAGGATGGCGGCAGGTGAGGCAGGAGCCAAGAGGCCCGTCTGGGGAAAGGGCCGTGCTCCACAAGGCTCGGGCGCCTCCCCGGTGAGCCCAGGGAACCGGCAAGGGGGCCCCGCACCCAGGGGCCGGGCCCTGCCCCGCCCGCCGCCGCTGCCCCTTCAGGAAGAGGGCGCTGAACGGCCCTGGGGCTCCGCATGTGGACGCTCACCTGGCTTCAGCCTTCCTGCCCAGGACCCGCAGCCCCATCGCCCGGCCCCCAGAGACAGGGCTTTTCTGCTGGAGTTTAGAATTTCCAGACATCTTCCCCCAAGGCGCAAGGGGCAGAGGAAAATCAAAGGGGTTCTGGCCGAAAGGATCTGAATTTGGCTCCCGCCCCCTCTGGCCGTGCAGCTCTGGAAGGCACGGATTTCACTGGGGATCCAGGCAGGCGTCCCCGCGGCCTGTCACCTCCCGCCGAGGGCAACACCAGATGCCCGGGCAGCGGGGTGCGGCCTTCCACCACCCTACACTCACGAGACAGCCCTGCACGGCCTGCAGGCATGCCCTCCCCGCGGTCACCACCACCCACCTTACCCGCTCCCCCAGGCCCTTGGCTTTCCAAGGACCCCCCCTGAGGAAGGGCCCCTGGGCCCCACCCTGGTCTGTGCAGGCCTGCCACAGCGAAGGTGAGCTCACGATGGAGCAGGTCCCCCAGGCCAGCTGGGAGGGAAGCGGGGCTGGGCTCTGGGGAGGGTGTCCACCCCCAGGAGCATGCCCCCCAACCCCAGACCGGAGCCTGGGACGGGAACGCACCCTCCGTCAGGCAGTGTCGGTCACGGGGCCATGCCTGCCGTTGGCTGCGGATCCAGAGAGGCGTGCACGAGCACATGCGCGTGAGCACACTTCCACCAGGCACCACGGTGGCGCTGGGTCCCCCGGCCTCTCGCCACCCTGCGTCCTCTGGCGCAGGCCCCGCTTCCCTTAGAAAGACGGCTCTGAACTGCTGGGGGGTGTCGGAGGAGAGCAGGATTCGCTTTATACCATCTTATCCTCCACACACACACACTCGCTTGGTAACAGACACAGATGGGAATATGGGGTAGCTTTACAGAACCGTCTTCTCTACAGGAGCGCAGCTCCAATCTTTAAAGCAACATCAAAACAGATGCTCCAGGCTCTCCCTCGCCGGCGCCATCAGCCCCGAAGGGCGGCCCCATCTCACCAGATGTGGGCGGACCCCCCTTCCTCCCGTCCAGCCACAGGGACCTTTAGACACGGAAGCCAACTGCATCCCTCACCGTCTCAAAGTCCTCAAGAGCATCCCAAGGCAAACAGAACGAGACTCACGTCTTCCCCAGAAGCCTCAGCCCTCTCAGCCGGCACAGGGGGCCCTGTGCCCACCAACCCTGCACCTAAGGCCCGGCCCCTCCAGCGCGCCAAGCCTGCACCAGCTCAGGGTCCCCACGCGGGCAGCCCTTCTCCAAGCCCCACCTTTCCACAGCACAGCGCGAGGGGACACGGGCCAGGCTGGGCCCCCGGGGAGGCGGGGCTCAGGGCTGAGTAGGGCCCACACAAACACCAGGGGTGGCTCTGTCTTCCACAGAACTCGGGTCCCCCATTCAGACACCACGGCTGGCCATCTACCTCAGCCCTGCCCTTGCTGAGCAGAAAACAGGCTCAGCTGGAGGAGGGCGCCTCCCGACTGAAGACCGTGACCCGGCCCCTGGGCTCTGCCCCCAGCCCAGCACCTGGGGAGGGCCGGGCTCTCAACCCACTCGACAGATGGAAGCACCGAGGCAGAAAGGCGCCCGTTCCCAGCTTGCCCGGCCAGAGCAGACACTGGGCCACCCCGACCTGCGCTGGGCCCTTCCAGAAACTTCCACAGGGCGACCAGAGGTAGAGGAGACCCCTCCATGGAGATGGGGGGATGGCAGGGGGCAGGCAGGAGTCACAGGCTCCAGAAGCACCTGGCAGCCCCTGGCTGTGGGTCTCCAGGGCAGCACGGGAGCCGGGAGCGGGGGCGGGTGGGCATGCAGAGGGTCCACGCTGCTCCTCCCGGAAGTTCTCCAGGCTCCGTCCTGACAGCAAAGGGCAGGGAGCACCTCCTCACTGCGTGCTCACAAGCCTTCTCTCTGCAGCACCTACTGTGCGCAGGAAGGATGTAGAGAGCCCCTCCTACACAGGGCTCTCAGCCCCCAAGGCCAGTCCGGCCCGGCACCATCCCCACATGCAGGGAGGCGCCTGGTCTATGTCTCCGTTTATTCAGCTCCAGGGAGCCCCGGAGGGAGAGCTGGTCCTGCCGAAAATAAACCAGGATCTGTCGGCAAACACGAGGGAGCCTGGGGTTCCCAGCCCACGGGAGGGCTCCACCGGGACCCCAGGCTTCCCATGGTGGGGGAGGGGACGTGCCAGCCACTCTCGGGGGCAGACCCGGGCTGCCATCACACCGTTCACAGCTCCAGGCTGGGGATGGCACTCAGCACGGCCAGGGGGGAGGACGGACAGCAGAGAGTTGTGCTTGGGGTGGGGGGGGACTGTTAAAGAGGCGGGGGATCCAACGTGGGCCCCCAGGCAGCAGAGGTGGAGCTGAGGCCCAGCTGCTAGGCAACAGAGTTCGAAAGGACCCTCTGCTCTCTCCAAGGCGGGCAGGGCTGAGCCTGGAGGGCCTGGCTGCTGGCGCTGCAGTCTGGGCCTCAGTTTCCCCATCTGGGAAGCCCTCCCGGCAGAGCCCTCCCGTGGGCTTGGAATCCCAAGCTCCCTCGTGTTTGCCGACAGATCCTGGTTTATTTTCGGCAGGACCAAGCCCTGCCAGGGCTTGAGTCAGAGGCCCTGCTCAGTTGGCCAGGAGGGGCTGGATGCCAGGCAACCCCCGCCCTCCTCACCCCCGCGCCCCGCCCTCAAGCAGCCTCTCCCTGCCGGATCACCCAGATGCTCACGCTGCTGTCGGTGGCTCGGTCGTGTCCAACTCTGAGACCCCGTGGACTGCAGCACGCCAGGCCTGCCCATCCCTCACCGTCTCCCAGAGTTTGCCCAAGCTCATGTCCAGAATTTAAACGCTGAAGGGCCTACCAAACTCCTCCTCCGGGAGCCCCCAGGCCTGGGGTACAGCAGCCCCCCAAGGAGGAGCGGGCCCCCCTCCCGGGGGCAGGAACCCCGAGGACCAGAACTAAAGCTCCCATTGCACCTGGAAGGGAGGGCCCAGCAGGCGGAGGCTCAGGGTCCCCCGGCTCCAGTGTGGGGACAGCTGTCACGAGAAGCCCCAGTGCGGGCGGGCTGTGACTTGGTTTCCCCACAGCGCCACCCCAGCCCCCAAGGCAGAGCAGAGAGGCAAGGCACGGCCCCCTGCTGACCCCAAGGGGGCCCCAGGGAGGCTGTCAGGCCCTCCTGCGGTCCCTGCCACCCTCAGCTATTCCAGCTCCTCCTGCAAGCCAGCGGCCGACCCAGACCCGGCTCCCAGGAGGACCCCAGCCTCGGCCTCCCAGTGGGCTCATGTGTGACCTTGGGCGATGCTGGACCCTTCTGAAAGGCGGGGCCAGAGGGGCTGACTGCCCCGGGGAGGACTGGGTGCTTGTGCCTGTGTGTTATGTACCAACTGTCTCCCCAACCCGGACACAAGCCCCCCAGTCGCCGGGGCCTCAACACGCTCGTGCTCCAGCAGAGCACACGTGGACCCTCAACCCGCCCGGGGAATAACCATCAGGACCCTCCAGCTCAGAGGGCCGGAAGCCTCAGTTCTTGCCCCACCTGGGTGCTGAGTCCCCAAGGTCTCTCCACACCCTTTCCTCCCCAGAGAGCTCCGCAAAGCTGGGAATCAACTGGACACACGTGGGGAGGACGAGTGACCAGCAGTGGGGCCAGACGGAGCTGTGTCCACACCCGCCCCCCCTCGCTCACCCGCGTGGGCGCGCATGGGCACAGGGTACCCGATGGGGCGTGGGGACGGCCAGGGGGGCAGGTGTCCCCAGCAGCCAAGGCCGGCCTGCCCTGCTCAGGCGACCATACCCGAACCCCCGCAGCAGGGACATGGGAGCCCGGCCACCAGCCCCACTCACCGTGCGTCCCCAGACCACACCCCGCCCACTCTGGCCTCAGTCTCTCCATCTGTGCAGTGAGTGCTGGGACAGATGATACCAAAGTCTCTCGTGTATCCAGGGACCAGCCCCTGCGTAGGCTCCACCATCAGCCCGCCTCCCCCCTCACCCGGAGCCCTGCCCAGGGCCAGGTGACGCCCGAGCTTCTGCGGGAAGAAATCGGAATCCATGACTGGAGACAAAGAGGGAAAGGCAGTGTGGGGGACGGGGGTGCTGGAGAGATGACAAATGTATCCTGTGTCCGTGGCAATACCACCATCCGCTCCCGGTTCACGCCTGGAGATTTATGGCCCCGTCCCCCGGCCCTGAGATCCAGCTCCTGCCTGTCACTCACTAGCTTCTTTCACCCGACGCACCCACCGCACCCCCACTCAGCATGTATTCTCCACCACCCGCCCGGGCATTCGCGGGGGCTGTTTCCTGAGGAGATATATGGACACCCCGGTCCCAGCACCTCTGCTCATAAATTTCTCCAGTGGGTTCTGGGTTCACGCCCTGGGCCTCTCGGGGGTGGGGCTCTGACCCAGGAGATCTGAGTGCTTAGAAAACCCCGCTGAAACCTAGAGCTGGTGGGTGGGTGCGTAGGTGGGTGTGTGTGTGTCTTAGAGACACACACAGATGTGGGACCTGGGGTGTGTGTGCGTATGTGTCTTAGAGACACACACAGATGTGGGACCCAGGGTGTGTGTGTGTGTCTTAGACACACATAGACGTGGGACCCAGGAAGAGTGTAGTGTGTGTGCATGCGTGCATGTGTGTCTGAGACACACAGATACGGAACTCGGGTAGACACTCCCCTGTCACCGTGCTGAGATCCTGTCATAATTTAGACCCCACTAATTTTTCCTCTCTTGGAGCAGATGATGCTACAAGGAGACTTTTAGGTTCAAACTCCCAAGGTCTAAGACAGGGGCTGCTGGGTCCCTGTCTCTCCTGGGGGCCCCATCACCTGTTTCTTTGGGAGGTAGGGAATTAGGGGAGCAACAGCCTCTCCCCAGCTTGGGTGGGGGGTGCTGGCTTCCCAAGGCACTGTGAACAACCGCTGAGCTTTCCACAGGAGTCCTGGGGGGCAATGGAGCGGGGCCCTCGGTCCTTCTTGTCCCCAGGCCCAGGTATGGGTGACCGCCACACCCCGTGTCAACCCCTCACATCTGCCAGGTCGCAGGATGACGCCCACCCCGCTTCCTCCATCAGGACTGCCAGCTCGCAGCTGCTGTGTCACTGAGTGCTGCCCGGGCGGCCGGCCTGCAGGAGGGGGTCCGAGAGGATCTGACTGCGTGACCCCCAACCTTCCAGACCCGGAGATCCTGCGGGGCTGCGGGGGCGGGGGGCAGCTCTCCACGAGCCCAGGAAAGTGAGGCAGGTCTGCCACCTCCGAACCCAGAGAGCAGAGGGCCTTCCCCTCTGACACACAGCCACCCGGCATCCTTGCCTCCATCTCAGAGTGTCTCCCTTTCTGATGAAGCGGGACACAAACCTGGGGTGGGGTTTGGGAGAGCATCCCCCAGGGCGGGCTCAACTAAAAGGAGACAGTTGCAAGGACCCAGGGCACAGGAGGCCAGGGGGCTGGCTGGGCAGGAAGCAGGACAGAACTCGCAGCTGCCAAGGCAACACGGGCCAACGTGCGCCTCTCCTCTGGGGCCCCACTGAGGAGCCTAGGGGAGCTACCTTCCTATTCCCCGTATTCCCCCTCGCTCCCGAGCCTTGAAAGCCCCTGCCCCGAAGGGCCCACAAGACCTTAGCTCTTGTTAACGCTTTCTTCCCAGCCCAATAGTGAGGGAGCGAGGCAGACACAGCTGCACCCAAGCAAGCGCTCCACAATGGCTCACACCTGAGGCTCTGCTGGGGCTGCAAGCCTGGCTGGAGGCTCCCAAGCCTGGAGGAGAGACCTCCAGGGGCCCTGCCAATGCTGACCCTTCCCTGGGATGTTCCTTCCATGGAGCACAGGCCAGCCTTGTGCCCCATTTCACAGATTTGGGAACTGAGGCTCTGAGAGGCTTACCTGCCCCAAGGTCACACAGCTCCTGTCGGAAAGAGTCTGGTTTTGATGCCAGAGGCTGCCGGTCTGTTTTGGAGGGGGAACACCTGCAGGGGCCCCACCCTGAGCAGCAAGCAGGTGGCCTGCAGCTTTTACAGAATGGAAGGGGACCCCTGTCTCAGAGGCACGCTGGGGCAAGAAGGCTCTGCGCCCCTCCCCCAAAGGATGACGAAGAGAACGTGTCCAAGGTGGGGGGAGGGGTGAACTTCCACCAGGTTCTGGGCAAGGGCCCCCGCCCCCACGCCGAGGGTCTGGCTCCCCTTTCGCGGAATGCCGCCCCTTCCAGGGGCATGGCTGGACGGTCCGGGGTGCCGGGCTGGGAGGCGCCAGGCGTCGGGAGTGCGAGCAGACCGAAAAGGGTGATGTCCGCTCGCACCGACGGGGGCCAGGCAGCCCGGGCCGGGGAGGTCCGGGGAGGTCCGGGAAAGGGCAAGGGCCGCGCTGGGTCGACCACGGGAAGCAGCGGCTCCGAGCGGGGTGAGATGAGGGGCGACGGGGGAGAGGGGCGCTGGAGCGGCGAGTCCTTGCGAGGGGTAGTGGCGCGCGGGGCAGGGGCGCTCCGGGGGCGGCCGCGGAGCCCCGACCAGGACCCCCTCTGCCCCGCTGAGCCGAGCGCCCGCTCCGCCGCCGCCGCCAAGTTCCTCCAACTTTGCCCGCTCCGCTCGGAGGGCGCGCGGGGCCGGGGCGCACGAGGGGCCGGGGGCGCGGGGTGCGGGGGCTCGGAGTGCGAGGGCGCGGGGCCCGCCGCGCCGCCCCCGCGAGCGGCCGGACTGCCGCGCCCCCAGGCT
>NW_024070186.1:198039977-198085861 GCF_014754425.2 Oryx dammah
ACGCAAGGTTATTCATCGGAGCACTCTTTGTAATAGCAGCAGATTGGAAGCATCTGAAATGCCGGCCGACGGTGGAGTGCAGGGACGTGTCCACACAGATGCGCGCACAGCTGGGTAGGCACGCACTAATCTGAGTCCATCTCCCAGAACGGTCTTTAGGGGAACAGAGCAAGGCGTGGAACTCTGTGTGTAGGACTTTTTATTAACTTGCACAAGAAGGATATGACACAGTAACATTTTATTTGCCTGCGTGTGCAAAGCAGTAGGAAAACTGGAGGGCCAGGAGACGAGAGAGGGCAGGAAACTGCTTTACTCAAAGGCATTTTCCACTGTGTTCTTTGTTGACAGTGAATTTCACCCTTCTTAACAGTATACAGTTGCATGAGTTTTGACAAATGTATGTATCTGTATCACCACCCCAATCAAGATATTGAAACTTCCAGCGCACCAGAAAATGAGGCTTTTCACTCTGTACCCACATCTGCTGTTTGAGTTTTGTACAATGTGCATATACTTCCTTTGTAATAAATTTAAATACAGAAGTTAAAATGAAAGATGATTTCACATCTGTCATCTCGTACCTGCAATATCCCAGGAAGGCAACTCTTCCCAGTCCTGTTTTACAGATCAGACTGAGCTTCCCAAAAGAACAGAAACTTGCCCTGGAGAGCCAAGGTGGAACTGGAACCCTAGGCTCTCTCGGATTTTAGCAGCCTCACTGAGGGTTAATTTACATAGTTACTCAGTTCACAGTTTCAAGTGTGCTCTTCAATGGTTTTTAGTATATTCCCAGAGTTGTGCAACCATCTAACTTTTTGAGCATTTTTTACCCCCAAAGGAAACCCCAGTATCCGTGAGTAGCCGCCCCCACCCTCCACCATGACGTCTATCCTAGGTCTTTCTCTTTTTTTATTTTTTATTGAAATATACAGTAAATTAACTGCTTAAATTAAAACTATACACTATTACATTGAATTAAACTGATAGTTTCAGGTTTATAGCAAAGGCTCAGCCATACATAAACATGTACCCATTCTCCCCCAAGTTCCCTTCCCACCCAGCCTGCCACGAAACACTCAGCAGGTCGGCAGCAGCAGGACCTTGTCACCAAGCTGCTTTCTGGCTCTGAGTCTTGACTGTTCTGGATGTTTGGGATCGACGCACTCACCTGCTCAGTGGTTCTGCGACTGGCTGCTCTCACTCACTGGGATGTTTCTGAGACTCAGGTGGTGGGTTAGTTGCTCAGTCGTGTCTGACTCTGCGACCCCGTGGACTGTAGCCCGCCAGGCTCCTCTGTCCGTGGGATTCTCCAGGCAAGAGTACTGGAGTGGGTTGCCATGCCCTTCTCTGGGGGGTTTTCCCAACCCAGGAATTGAGCCTGGGTCTCTTGCACTGCAGGCAGATTCTTTACTGACCGAGCTGCGAGGGAAGCCGAGGGTCCCTTGTGTGCCGTATGTCACTGTTCCGTTCTGATGGCCTGACGGTTCCATTGTGTAGATGAAGCCCCTTTTATTACCCACTCGTCAGTGATGGGCATTTGGGCTGTCTCCACTTTAGAGGATATCACAGATATGCTGCTGTGAGCATTCATGGAGTTTTCATGTGAACATACGCTTTCATTTCTCTTGGGTACACACCAGAGGAGCAGGCTTGCTGGCCGTGTGGCAACTCTGTTTGATGTTTTGGAGAATCCCCAAACTGGTTCCCGCCAGCAGTGTGTGTGTGTGTGTGTGGGTGTGTGTGTGTCGATTTCTCTACACCCTCACCGACACTTGTTTTTATGTCTCTACTCCAGCCAACCTGGTGGGTGTGAACGGGTATCTCACTGTGGCTTTGGTTTGCATTTCCCAATGGCTAATAACGTTGAGCATCTTTTCATAAGCTTCTTGGCCCTTGCAAATCTTTGGAGAGATGTCTATTAGGATCCTTACGCATGGCTATTTATCTTTTTATTATTGGGCTGTAAGAGTTAAGCAGGAGATCCGGATTAAATCCCTGGGTCGAGAAGATCCCCTGGAGAAGGGAAAGGCTTCTCACTCCAGGATTCTTGCCTGGAGAATTCCACGGACGGAGGAGCCTGGTGGGCTACAGACCATGGGGTCGCAAAGAGTGGACACGACTGAGTGACTTACGCTTTCAGGAGTTCTTTATATAGTCTAGACACGAGTTCCTAATTAGATTTATAATTTGCAAATATTTCCTCCCTTTCTATGGGTTGTTTTTTCACTTTCTCGTTGGAATTGTTGGCAGCACAAAAGGTTTTAATTTTGATGAAGTCTAATTTTTTCTTTTTGTTGCTCACGCTTTTGATGTCGTGTCTAAGAAGCCTTTGCCTAAGGTGAAGATTTACTCCTATATTTTCTTCTAAGAGTTTTACAGTTTCAGCTCTTCTATTCAGCTCTTTGATCCACCAAGTTATTTTCCAGACAGTGTGAAATAGGGCTCCAGCTTCATTCTCGTGCGCGTGTTGTTGGTCCCAGAACCATTTGTTGAAAAGTCTGTTCTTTTTGCACTGAATCGTCTTGACCCGCTTGTCAAAAATAGAGTCACCTTCAAGCGAGGGTTTATGTCTGCAGCCTCACCTCTACCCCATCGGTGGGTATGTCTCTGTCCTTCTGCCAGACCACTCTGTCCTGCTTGACAGCGGCACCTGTGAGCCTTTGGCTTTGTTCTTTTGCAAGATTGTTTTGGCTCTTTGGGGTGCCTTACTCTTAAACTCAAGGCTTCCCAGTTGGCCCAGGAGTAAAGACTCTGCCTGTCAATACAGGGCATGTGGGTTTGATCACCTGGGTTGGGAAGATCCCCTGGAAGAGGAAATGGGAACTCAGTCGGTCTTCTTGCCTGGAGAATCCCTCAGACAGAGGAGTCTGGCGGGCTCACAGTCCCTGGGGTCGCAAAGAGTCTGACACGGCTGAGCTACCAAGCGTGCACGCACTCTTGAACTCAGAGCAAAGCCTCGGCTTGTCCCCCAGCCTCCCCGAGCAGCTACAGCACACGGGGGAGCACCGGCAACTCAGTGTGGCCAACAGAGAAACGCAACCCACACGCGCACCCGTCCTGAGCGCCTGCTGCACGCCGGCACGATGCAACCCACACACGCACACGTACTGAGCGCCTGCTGTATGCCGGCACGCACTGCCTGTAAGCTCTTGATGCCGGTTAAATCCCTCAGGCCATGGCAGCACCAGGGCGCCAGGAGCCTGGGGAACTAGTCCAAGGTCACACACATGGTCAGTGAACAGCTGCTTGTCTACAGTGCCCCGACCCTCATTGTTTTCACATGGAAGCTTGGAAGTTTTCAGACATACAGAAAAGTTGAAATAGTTTTACGGTGATGCCCAGACGCCCACAGCCGCATCTGGCTCTGCTCACTTTGTCACCTTCCTCCCCAGCCCTGCAGGAAACAGCTGCTTCCCGGGTGGGGTGCAGATGCCAGCACGGGGCCCCCCTAGATAGGCAGCGCACGCAGCACCAACTAGAGTTCGATGTTTGTCACAGAGTTTTGAGTTCTTTGGAGGAAAACTGATACACAATGAAATGGAGGTATTGGGGGACCATGAATGCTCCCGTGGGCACTCTCTGCAGCCCAAACCCCTACCGAGAGACAGAACATCCACCAGAAAAGTTCCCACCTGCCCAGCCCCGCCACACCACCCTGGTTCTGACTTTTCCCACCGAAAGCTGGTTTACTGTGTCCCAGACATCAAACCAGTCCATCCTAAAGGAAATTAACCCTGAATATTCACTGGAAGGACTGATGCTGAAGCTGAAGCTCCAAACTTCTGGCCACCTGATGCGAAGAGCTGACTCACTGGAAAAGACCCTAATGCTAGGAAAGATTGATGGCAGGAGGAGAAGGGGATGACAGAGGGTAAGATGGTTGGGTGGCATCCCCGACTCCATGGACATGGGTTTGAGCAAGCTCTGGGAGTTGGTGATGGACAGGGAGGCCTGGCGTGCTGCAGTCCATGGGGTCGCAGAGAGTTGGATGTGACATAGCGACTGGACAACAAGACTTTCATAAATTTGGGGTCACAGAGAGTGTCTGGTCCCTTCCATTCTGCACAAGCTATGCATGTCCGTGGGGTGCTGTGTTTTGCGGAGCGATGCTGAGTTGTACACCCACGATGCCCCTCCATGGCCTCTGCTCTGGCCCCTCGCCTGCTCACCTGTGTGACCCCTGTTCGCACCTGCGTCCCCCACCCGATCCTCAGGGCCGCCTTCCAGATGCACGCCGATCAGAGGAAAGGAAGGTGATGCCGCCCCCTCGGAAGCGAGAGGCTGCAGAGACACACGTCTTTGCTGGCATCTTGAGTCTGGGATAAATCACATGTCAGGCTGTTAGGTGGAGAAATAAACAGATTATAAATCGCACAGTAATAAATTCAATCCAGTTTTGCAAAGCAAAAATGTACATGTGCTTATAAGAAAGAGCTGGCAGGATGGTGGTGGTTTCTTTCCCCCAGAATCATCCCTCTTGATGGTTAGGAATGTGGATCGTGATGGGTGGGGGTGCAGGAGAGACAGCGGAGCTTGGGCCCCTCCAGGCACCCTGCCCTCAGAGACGCTGAGAGGTCAGGTCTGTGACCCCGCCAGACCCAGCACAGGGCCGCCATCCGTGACCAACAGCCTGAATGCTGGCAGGAGGGGCAGAAGGACAGACGGACAGAGCAGGCCCCACGCATGCGTCGGGTCCAGGTTCCTGGGACTGAGGAGCCACCCTTCCCAGGACCTCAGAGGCGGGGCTGGGAGGACCGGCCCTCGCTGTCCCCAAGGGGCCCGCACCCTCTCCTACATCATGAGAGGCCGGGACCGCAGTGCCAGCCCCGGCCACTGGGCCCTCCCGGGTTCATCCTGCTCGCTGAAGGACTTGGCCATAAAATAGCAAAGGTGACGGAAGCTTCGGAGTGGACCGGGAGGTATGCGATTTCTTAAAAATGGTATCAGCCACCAGGATTTCCTTCCTGGAAGGAGAGACCCAGGGTGTTGAGGCTGGTAGAGGCTTTCTGCCTCACGCCCTGTGGGGTCCCCCAGCCCCCCCTGGAGCCCCCGAGACAAGGTGCTCAGAGGCCACAGGCGGACGGGGGCCTGAGCGCCTGTGCACCTCTGCACACGTGACGAAAGAGGCCGCGGCACCGGCCCGCCCCCTCTTCCCACGTGACCCCGGGGTCACGACCAGCCTGTGCGCAGGCGGAGCTTCAGGACTGAGCTGCAGACAGGCCGTCAGCATGCAGCCCTGCAGCCTTCCCCGGGCGGGGACCCCTCCTCACCCTTCTCCCCGGGGACCCTATGCGGCCCAGCCCGAGGGCATACATGCTCAGACACCCGGGGTGGGCCCGGGGCCAGGGGGCCCCATTCACGGGCGTGCTGGTCCCCCCCACCTCAAGGCCTGCCCTCACAGGTATCTCTGCCTGGCGCGCCCTCCCGCACCCTGGCTGGCCTGCCCAGGCCTCTGTCCTTCAAGCCTGGCTTGGGTGTCCCAGGCAGGTTCGGTACCCGTGACTGCTTGTCACCTGGGCTGGAGTCCCTGGCTTCTGGACAGGGAGCACTTTGAGGGGGCCTTGTGCCAGCGCCCCTGAGCCCCATGCCCCTCAAGGAGTTTGAACTGACCTGGCGGGTAGGGGCTGAGGGGTGGGACCCCAGGGGAGGGGGAGGCAGGAGGGTCCAGGGCACGGAGACCACCCCGCCCCACAGCATCCATGCACGACCAGCCCGTCTCCGCTTCGCAGTCAGCCGCCCTCCTCCCCCAGAGCCCCCGCACGGCCAGGCCGCACTCGGAGCCCCGCGGGGACGGCAGTCCAGGCCCAAGCAGGGAGGCTCGGGCAGGAGGCACTCTGCCGCAGGAGCGATCGATCGCGTTTCCTCGGGAAGGAGGCCAGGGCCTCCTGGCCGGCCGCCCTCCCTCTGGCCTGCTCCACGGGTCACAGGCCTGCCAGCGAGCGTCCAGGCCACCCTCACAGCCACGCTCCTCTGCCCTTGCTACTGTCAGTGATGATGACTCTGCCAGGCAGCCGTCCAGCTCTGGGGTCCACAGCTGCCCCCAGGAGCCCACCAGGCTGCCCAGCCCCTGGGCCACCATCAAGGCACCGACTGGGTGGGAGACAGCTCCTCCCCTGCCTCCTTCCAGGACACTGCTCCCCCAGTTACTTTTGGTAAAAATACCCACCACCCCCCACCCCAGTGATACTGGCCTTTCTTCTCCCACTCAGGCTTCCTGACCCAGCATGTGCTTGGTTTCCCCCAGGGTCAGGGAGCTCACTACCACCTAGCCCTGGCAGATGCTGGCTGGCTATGTACCTGCAGTCGCACCCAGCTCTGTCTTGACAAGAGCTGAGCACCCCATCCTGCCCCTCGAGCCATCTCAGGGCAGCCTGTGGTGGGCCCACCTCTGAGTCCTCCTGACCTCTGCTCAGCCCAAGGCCCAGCCCTACCTGCCCCCTCTGATGTGACCTGCACCCCAACATCCTTGCCTCCCCCACATCTCTGCAAAGGCACCCCCAGCTCTCCTGACTACAGCCACCGGAGCCCCCTGGAGCTGACCTCTCGAGGGTCTGGGCTCTGCAGGCTTACGAGTAGCAACCCTGGGCAGGCTGTGACGGACGCCAGTGCGGCAGGGACCCAGCTTTATGAGTGACTGTCAAGCGGGCCAAAGTACTGGAGCTTCAGCCTCAGCATCAGTCCTTCCAGTGAAATCCCAGGGCTGATCTCCTTCAGAACGGACTGGGTGGATCTCCTTGCAGTCCAAGGGACCCTCGAGAGTCTCTTCCAACACCACAGTTCAAAAGCATCAATTCTTCGGTGCTCAGCCTTCTTCACAGTCCAACTCTCACATCCATACACGACCACAGGAAAAACCATAGCCTTGACTAGACGGACCTTAGTCGGCAAAGTGATGTCTCTGCTTTTCAACATGCTATCTAAGTTGGTCATAACTTTTCTTCCAAGGAGTAAGCGTCTTTTAATTTCATGGCTGCAGTCTCCATCTGCAGTGATTCTGGAGCTCATGCGAAGAGTTGACTCATTGGAAAAGACTCTGATGCTGGGAGGGATTGGGGGCAGGAGGGGAAGGGGACGACAGAGGATGAAGATGGCTGGATGGCATCACGGACTCGATGGACGCGAGTCTGAGTGAACTCCGGGAGTTGGTGATGGACAGGGAGGCCTGGCGTGCTGCGATTCGTGGGGTCGCAAAGAGTCAGACACGACTGAGCGACTGAACTGAACTGTACTGTCAAGTGGGCAGCAGATAAGGCTCCGGCCCGGCACGACAGAAACGATATAAAAAGGCTCCGCGGCATCTTTTCGTTGACTAGAGACCTTATTCTTGGTGTTCCATTATCTCCCGGGCTAACAGGCCACACACAGAAACCCGAGGGAGCACGGCGTCCTGGCCACAGGGAGACGCCTGATGCAGCCCAGAGCCGCGGTTGTCCCCCAGCGTCAATGGCCCCCTCCCAAGACTGCCTGGCCTGGTGGGTCCCTGCCCCTGTGCACTTTCTTTCCTTTCTGTTGGGGGTCCGGCAGGATACGATCGCTCTTCACGGAGGCTGCGGGCAGCAAGGGATGTGCCCAGGGCCGAGGTGGACCGGCAGTGTCGGCAGAGCCACAGGCCGCCCCCCGCCGCTTGCCCTCCAGGACGATGTGCCCGGGTCTGTGAGGCCCAGGATCGGGGGGCTTAGCCGACACCCCTGCCAGCCAGAGGCCGTGCTGGGCTGTGGGACCCCTCGAGCCTCAGGAAGCCCCCCGGCTGGGGTCTGGGAGGGAGGCTGTGAAGCGCCCTTGAACACCTGAGGCTTCTCGTGGTGCCAGGCGTCCGCGGGACCCGAGGCCCTTGCAAGGCCAAGTGCCCACGTCTGAGGCCAGGGACAAAAGACTCTCCTTCCCAGCCCCGTCGGGCCCGCAGGCTTGAGGCCAGCAAGGAGGGGCTTCCAGGAGGCCTCAGCCCTGGGCTGGGCCCCTGGGGTCCTGGCGTCTCCTTGCCCGCCCGCAGCCCATGCTGGGGTCCCCCAGGCCCTCCGGGCCTCTCCTGCACAGACCCCCCCCCCAGCACCCCCAGCCCCCAGGCAGGTGGCAGCTGCATGCTTGCTGCTCCTCGCCCAGCCCAGCACTCCAGGGGCCAAGCAGAGCCAGCAGTGTCTGTGGCTCAAGGCAAGCAGGGAGGCAACGGGCGTTTAGTTGATGTAAATGAAGGGCCGTTTCTTCTTCCAGAATAGCTGGGTCCGCGGTGCAGCCAAGGAGCCCGGGGCGCACGAGCCAATCGTATCCCACGGAGCCAGTAATTAATAAAAATGAGCGATGATGGGCCATCTGTGTGGCCTGCGATCAGCGGCACGGCCTCGCGGGCCCTCATTAGGCATTCCTCGGCCGCGTCCCCACAGATGTCGCGGTAGCTCCCGCGGGAAGACAGAGTCGGACAAATTCAGGCAAGCAGCATGGCGTGGGCCGGGTCTCAGCCGCGGAGCTCACGCGGGCCGGTCTGAGTGAGACCCCTGAGCGCCAGCACCCATCGTCCACCGGCCCCACGTGCTCTCGGCACCCCGCGGCACCGGGCCTCCACCTCCACGCTGCCGCAGGGAGCAGGGCGGGTCCCCAGGACAGTGGTCAGTGTGTGCTGGGAGCACAGGGCCCCCGAGCCTCCAGCTCGCTCAAGGGCAGAGGAGGCCGCTGTCCATGGAATCTGGTTGGTGACCAGCAGGCTGAGGGGGCCTAAGGTCTTGGAATTCTCCAGAAGTGCTGGTCGGGGCTTATTCTCCTTGACAATTCCAGCCGCTCGTCTGCTCCTACCGAAGGCCCCTCGCCCCTGGAAATGGCCTGCAGCTGAGGGCTACCTCTTGCCTGGGCGGCGGGCCCATCATGGAGAGACAGGACTGAGAACCTGATGCCCATGGCCTGCAGTCCAGTGAGAGTCAGACTGACTAAGAGGGAGCCTCCGCGAGACGGGCCAGGGTTAGGGTTAGGGTCGGCATGCATGACGCTGCCCAGAGAGGAGCCCCTGGAGGTCTGGTGTGGGCAGGCAGCTCGCCCTGAGCACCCTGGGGCCGTGGGCAGGGCATCGAGGCAGCGTTTGGCCTCTTGGAATCCCGAGGTCACAGCTCCCCACGGTGGGTCCTGTCGGGACAAATGGCCGAACACCCTCAGAGTGGGGCTCTCCCACAGTGGCCGAGAGCTGCTCGGCCTTGAATGCAGCGGGAAAGGCAGAGACGGACCCTGGGGCGCAGCCGGGCAGCTTGCCCGAGCGCACACGGTGACCTGGGGGCCCACCTCCCTGCGGCCAGCCCCCCAGCCGGAGAGGCTCGCCCCGCCCCCGCCCTCCCTGGCTTCCAGAGCTTTCTCCACAGAGTCTCCGCCACTCCTCCCCTGCTGTCCTCCATGTCTGGACGGCACTGGGGCAGCGAGGCTCCCGAGGTAGACCTCGTCTTGGGGATGAACTCTCAGATCCGCCCGCGGACCTGGGGATTGAATTCAGCTGAAGGATCGGAGTCACTTCAGCAGCTCTTCGCCCTCCGGAACTTGCTGTCCCGTCAGCCAGACCCCCCCCCGCCCCCCGAAGAGAGTGAGCACCCACCTGTGTCTCCGCCCATCGCGAGGAACAGCCAGGTGAGCAGGCGCTGGCCGTGGGCCCACAACACCGGACCCCAGGCCGCTCTGGTTACTGCCTGGGTAACCCGAGGCCCCCTGGCCTGTCCCCAGAGAACCCAAGCCCCCAGCTTTGTCCCCACAAAGTAGAGCACTCGCCAGGAAAGGGGACTCAGAGAGAGCGTGTTTGTTCTAACGCCCTGAGCCTGGCCGACCCTCAGGGCCCCTGGAGGTCAGAAGGGAAGCTGAGGCCCGGGGAGGCCAGCCCTTTTGTGGGGAGTGGGGTCAGAGTGGAGGTGGGAGTGTGGACCCCTGGGCACCAGGTTAGGACTCTTTCCCACCGGGCATCCAGGACAAGGGGTCCAGGCCTCCCTGCAGTGAAGGTAAGGCCGCCTGCAGGCAGAGGTCAAGGGGAGGAAAGGGTGCAGGAGCCTGGAAAGCTGTGGAGGGGCCCAAGGGCGAGGGGTGTCGGGAAGTGCGGCATCACCAGCGTGAATATTCATGAGTTCATGAATATTCATAGCAACATCTCACCACTGATAAGGGAGACGCTGGGCTGGAGGGAGAACCCACCACTCGCTTGTCCAGAACCCAGACAGTGGTCCTGGGCTTTGAGCCCGTCTGCCATAGGACCCAACAGGGCCCCTCTGCAAAGGTCACCAAGCAGCCAGGGCTAGCAAGGGCTTGGCCAAGGGGGGAGGGCCGTGTGGCCACTCCCTGCCACGGACTTGAGCTCCCGGGCGCAGCTGGTGAGGGCCGCCTGGACGTGGCAGGCAAGGGTGGAGCAGCTGGGAGCCTCAGGACTGTCTGGCTGGTCTGGGTAACTGGCCAGCAGCCAGGAGGAGCTGGGAGGAGGCTGCAGCTGCTGGAAACAGGACCCCCTGGGGGCTGATGAGGACAGGATCCACGTCAGGGGTGGAGGGAGTCCAGGGAAGGAAAGCGAGGGCGGCCCAGAGAGTGTCAACACCTTGCCCGAGGTCACACAGCGAAACCTGCCACAGCCCAGGGCTCCGTTCTGGAGGCTGTGGGTGCGGGAACTGGCATACAGGAGGCTGACCTCTGGGCTGTTCCTGCCACAGGACAGGTGTGTGGCTCTTCCTGCACACAGTAGGCCCTCAATTCGTGGTTGTTGAATGAATGTCTCTGTATTTTAAAGGGGAGAGACCAAGTCTCAGAGGAAGGGCCCCGTCCCAGGCCGTGCTGGACGGCGTCCCGGAGCAGCCTGCGTCTCACCGGGCACTGCCTGCAGGTTAGATGGGAATCTCAGTGCAGGACCAGCGTCCTTGGTCGTCCCGAGCCGTCAGGAGCCGGGAGGCAGCCCTGCCTCCTCTCTGACCTCGGTCCCTTCTAACAGTCGGATCTGAGAAAGCTGCAGGTGAGACTCACTTCAGGAAACGAGAAGACTCGGGAGACCAGGGCTGGGCTGAGGCGAGGCAGGGCAGGGGGACAGGAGGGTCCCTGGGCCGAGGGCGGCCTCTGGAGCAAACCCCGGGCCTGTCAGGGAGGGCGCGCTCACCCATCTGCACGGTGGCTGGGCAGGCAGGACGCCGTGTTGTTCGGAAATCCAGGGAGGAGGCTGACAGTTCGTGGGGAAGAAAAATAATCACAAATGATGGTTTTTATTAAAAAATATCACCAGAAAAATGTAGGCTCATTCCAGAAGCCCAAAAAGAGCCTAAAATGTAATAAGGGGGAAGAGAGGGGAAGGGGGATGGAAAATTAAAATCATGAAAATAGCCCTAGAAAATCTTCCGATATCTGCTGGCGGCTGCAGGGAAGGAGGGAGGGTGTCATGTAGTGTGAAGTGATAAACATTATTCTGCAGCCGAAATAGCAGGCACAGCGGCAAGAGGAGGGAGAGACGATCCATCACGGAGCCATGATGGATGGTCCTGCTTGGACAGGGAGGCCAGGCCTGCTGCGGGCCCTGCGGGAGCCAGCATTCCCGGGAGGGCGGGGTCGGCCTCTGGTGGCCCTGCCCGGCCCATTACACCGTGTCTGGGCCTGGGGCGCGTGGAACTCAGTCTGGATGGGAGATGGGAAACAGGCCCAGAGACAGCAGGCCGGTGCCCAGAGCCACACAGGAATCCAGGGTCAGGACGGGGACGGCGGGGCAGACACAGCAGCACCAGACCCCCAGACCCAGGCTCCCTCGGGGAGGAGTCGGGGAGGCCGTTCTGTCTCCCACCACCTCTGGCCGAGCAGCTGGGCCACAGAACAGCCCCCAGCCTCCCTCTGCCCCTCCCTGGGGGTGCGGGCTGGGGATCCAATCTGGGTTTGAATCCTGAGTCAACCACTTCCCCCGGAAAAGTTCCCCAGCACACAAGTCCCTCCCGGACGTGGAGGGTGGGCTGCGCGCAGTGCAGGCCCAGGGCAGGATCCCCTGTTCGTCCACGACTAGCGCTGGAGCGCCTTGTGCCCCATTCACCAGGCAGCTCTCCTTGGGGCCCCCTCCTGTGTCACAGGGGCGCCAACCCCTGACCTGTCTAAAGACAAGAAAGGAACCCAGATCAGTGGTCATCTACCCTTGTCTTTGACAGGAATCAGAAATAATCCACTTGCACGACTCCCCTCGTGGCCCAGAGGCTAAGACTCTTTGCTCCCAAAACAGGGGCCCGGATTTGATCCCAGATCAGGGAACTAGAGCCCACAGGCCCACGTGAAGAGCTCGCACGTCACAACCAAAGATGCCGACAGAGATCAAAGATCCCGTGTAGGAACTTCCCTGGAGGTGCGGTGGTTAAGAACCCACGCTGCAAAGCAGGCGATGCAGGTTCGATCCTGGTCGGGGAAGTAAGATCCCACCTGCCGCGAAGCAACTAAGTTCTTGGTGGCTGCAACTACCGTGTGCTCCAGAGCCCGAGTGCTACAACAAGAGGTCAGACACAGCAACGAAAGATCCCACGTGATGCCAGGAAGGTCAGCTAAGACCTGGCGCAGCCAGATAAATAAATATTTTTTTAAAAAAAGGAAACAATCACCTTACAAGGTCTGGCTGAGGAGGCAAGGAGGCAGGAGGGACCGGGTGGCCAGGGCGCAGACTCAGGGGTGTCTATGCGTGTCTAATCCTCGGGACCCTGGGAGAGGGAGGCAGCGGTCGGACCACCGCCTCCCTGACGGGGGTGGGGAGGAGCTGCAGGGGTAGCTGGTCAGGCAGCATCAGGAGGGACAGGCAGAGGGGGGCCAGCCCAGCCAGCCACAGGGGCCCTGGGCCAGCTGCACACTGAGAGCCCTGGAAAGTAGGTGGGGAGAGACAGGAAGACGGGAGGAGAAGGCCAGGCCTGGAGAAGCAGGGAGTGAGCCAGAGACTGAGGACCCCCCTCAGACCCCGCCCCCAGGACCCCCGCCCTCCTGGTGGCCCCTGGGCACCGCTGTCCCCCGGCCCGGGGCCTTCCGGGGACACCACTGAGTGCACCCTCCCTGCGTCCCCTTCTGCAAGGCCCAGGCCCCCCGAGGGGGTGGGGTGGGCGTCCCCTCGAGGCTGAGAGGATGGGGTGGGCGTCCCCTCAGGGGCTGAGCGGCCACGCAGGCCCGGCTGTCTCAGCCACGGAGCCCCTGGGTTCAGGGCGAAAACCGTGATCAGGCCGTAGGCCCCTGGAGGCCGGGGCCTCTGCTCCCGGGCGCTGGAGCAATTTTTCAACATATGCAAACGGTCTTCCTGTCGGGGGTTGAGGGGAGCAAAGCTTCTTTCCAGCTGGGATGGCCAGAATCCTGAGCTGCCCCCAGGCTCACCACGACCTGGCCGCCACCCCCCAGGACTGGATGCCCCCCGGGGCAGCCCCCACAATGGGCCCCGTCCACCTGACTGAGAAGCCCAGGGGCGACATTCCCACCCCAACCAACCTCGCCCCGGCCAGGCAGCTCTGCAGCCAGGAACCCCGCATGCCCAGCGCCCCTTCCCCCTCCCTGTGACACCAAGCCTCCCTTCCCTAACGTTTCCCGAGGGTCGATTAAGATGTCTGGAGTTGATTAGACTCTGACACTGATGAAACCCAGAGGTAATTAGCAAAAGAAAAAAAAAAAAGTTCTGATTAGTCCTCAGCATAATTCTCTCCAATTATTCAAAGTTCATGCCTGCAGGGGGTGGAATATCTCCAGGAATATTTATTTATATCCCGATTTTTTTCATCAACTTTGTGAATCTAGTTAATAGTCATTAGGCCTGAACTTGCTAACCTGGAGACTGATGGGCCCACGTCGGCCTGTCGCGGAGGGGCTCGGCCGAGGGACCCTGGGCCCCTCTTATCCCCCGGCGGGGAGTCTGGGGTCCCCCACTAACACGCATCACTTGAGGCTCCCCCGGGGCTTGTGGGGGGCTGCTGTCGTCCCACTCCCCAGGGCCTTGTGGTGGCAGGCCCTCCCTGCAGGGGAGGGAGGTGGAGGAAAGGAGAGCCGCCACGTGCCTGGGGCCCCGGGGAGGTGCCCCCGAAGCAGGGCCCCCGTCCTGGGGTGACCTCCCGGTAGAGGCTAGGGTGGGGTCCTGGCCGCCAGATGCCCCAGGCCCTGCCTGGCCTGCCCCGCTCCCCGCTCTCCTCCGGTGCCGAGGCCTGCAGCCAGTCTCCACCCCTGCAGGGCCCACATTTTGCCAGGCCGTGAGTCCCCCGCCCCGACGGCCAAGGAGCCCCATGCTGGCAGCTCTAGCCCCACCCAGGCCAGGACCTGTCCCTCCGAGGCTGGTGACGGCCGGGCGACAGGTGAGGGCCAGCTGCACGGCCAGGAGGTGTCTGTGCTGCGCCAGTCCGCTGCCCACGCTGAGCCTCGGGGAGGAGCCGGGTCCTGGGTGCCCTGATGTTTTGGGGAGGCCCCAGGGCAGGTGTGGGGACACCACGGCAACGCTCATGACTCGGGACCTGGAGCACAAGTGCTCGGGCCTGTTGTTCTGCTTCCCGGCGTCGCCCAGCCCAGACCCCCAGCTTGCGGACCAGGTGAATGGGGGTGGCAGAGGGTCTTTAACAGGAAGGGCAGTCAGACCTTGGAGGGGAAGGTTCTCCTCCGTCAGGTGAGCAGAGCTCCCCTCCAGGCCAGGCTCCCTTGGCTGCTGGGCCCCCACCCTCAGGCCCTCCAGGTCAGCAAGCCCCTGGTCTTCGCAGGCGTGGAGAGCTGAAGCCGGGTTCTCAAACCAATTCGCCCTCAGAGGCCACAGGCAGGACGTCGGGCAGAGCTGGCATCCTGGGGGCTCTGGGCGGGGTGAGTCGGGGTCCGTTCTGTCTGCAGCATGTGGGGGCCGCACGGCTGCAGCTCTGAGAATGGTCACCTCCTCCCTTCCCATCCCACGACCCTGGCGGACCCTCGGCTCCCCTGCTGAGGGGTGGCGTCTGGACAGCCCCCACGGGCAGCCGGACGGAGTGACGCCGGTCACAAACAGCGACGTGACGGCCCCCGGCTCCGTCCTGGGGACACAGACACCCCGTCCTGCCCGCAGACCACCCCCACGAGGGCACCTTCTCGAACGAGGTCCCTTCCTCCCAGGGTGGGTGCTGCCCCTACCAGCGCCTCAGGCAGCAGAGCCCAGCGTGCAGCCCGCACGGGGCCCTGACCAAGTAGAAGAAATGACTGCGCTTCAGCCCAGAGTCCGGGGCACTCCGTGAACTGAGGACAGAATGCTCAGGCTGGGAGCTGGGCGGGCTCGGGGGCTGCAAGCTGCACCCAGTGCCCGGCTTGGCCCCCGTCCCACCCTCACCCCAGACCCAGCGGCTCTGGGATGCAGTGAGGCTGGCTGCCTCCTCCCTCCTGTCCTCACTCGGGAACTGAAGACTGATTTTCAAAGCAGACGCTCACAGCTCTGCCTCCATCCGCTTCACTCTCCTCTGCCTCTGTCAAGGCTGCCCGGAAGAGCTGGCCTCACATCAGATGAGGCTCTTTCTGGATTAATTTAGCCCAGACTGGCAAGGGGGGCGAGTGGTGCTTGTTAGGGCTCAATGGGGAGCTTATTAGCTGGGCGGTTCGGGGATGGGTCTGTGCAGGCCGGGCTGCTTCCATCCAGCTGAGAGGAAGCTTGGAGATGCTCCCGTGTCTGTGAGATGGAGGCCCAGTGGCCCCACCAAGAAGGAGGTAGGAGGGGAGCCAGGCGTCCGCTGGCCACAGTAAGAGGCCCGGCTGCTGGCTCTGGCGTTGGCACTGACCACTGGCTGCTTCCAGTAATCACCCCGCCCCTCTCCAGGCCTCAGTTTCCCCACCTGCACTCTGACTCAGTTGGGCGCGGTGAGGACAGCACAACGAGATGTAACGATTCGGGGCTTCCCAGGTGCAGGCCCAAGTGACAGTGTGCGCTCGGTCATGTCCGACCCTCCGTGACCCCACGGACTGCAGCCCGCCAGGCTCCTCTGAGGATGGGATTCTCCAGGCAGGAAGGAGTGCTGGAGTGGGTTGCTCTTTCCTCCTCCAGGGGGTCTTCCCAACCCGGGGATCGAACTCGCATCTCTTGTGTCTCCTGCACTGGCAGGCGGGTTCTTCCCCACTAGCACTACCCGGGCAGCCTCCCAGGTAACAGCGGCCACCAGCAGAATCAATCCTCCCAGCAGCCCAGGAGGGGCACGTGGCCTGCTGGTCACAGGAGCTGCTGGGAGCATCCGTGCACCGTCTTTGTGGGACAGTGTGTGCGAGAACCTAGGGGCAGAGCAGCTGCGTCTTTGGGGCGGGTGGGCACTGAACTCCTTAGGAAACCGCCAGGCTTCCCACAGCGCTGCCCGCCCCGCGCCCGCTGCTCCGTGCCTTCGCCCACGCCTGCCTTGGCCGGCCTGTTCCACGTTAGCCTTTCGGGGGGCACGAGGTGGCATTGCGCTGCGGTTCTCATTTGTGTTTTCCTAACCACCAAATCACTGTGGATGGTGACTGCAGCCATGAAATTGAGAGACACTCTTTGGAAGGAAAGTTATGACAACCTAGACAGCATATTAAAAAGCAGAGACATCACTTTGCAGACAAAGGTTCACATAGTCAAACCTATGGTTTTTCCAGTGGTCATGTATGGAGGTGAGAGTTGGACCATAAAGAAAGCTGAGCACCAAAGAACTGATGCTTTTGAACTGTGGTGTTGGAGAAGACTCTTGAGAGTCCCTTGGACTGCAAGGAGATCCATCCAGTCCATCCTAAAGGAGACCAGTCCTGGGTGTTCATTGGAAGGACTGACGTTGAAGCTGAAGCTCCAATACTTTGGCCACCTCATGCAAACAGCCAACTCATCGGAAAAGACCTTGATGCCGGGAAAGACTGAGGGTAGGAGAGGAGAAGGGGACGACAGAGGATGAAATGGTTGGACGGCATCACCAACTCAACAGACATGAGATTGAGCAAACTGCGGGAGGCGATGAAGGACTGGGAATCCTGACTGCTGGCATTTTAAACAGTGAGCTCAGGCTTCCCAGGAGATCCGGTGGTTAAGAATCCACCTACCAGTGCAGGGGACACAGGTTTGATCTCTAGTCCAGGAAGATCCCACAGGCCACGAGGCTACTGAGCCCACACGCCCCAGCTACTGAGCCCACGAGCCAGGACTACTGAAGACCGCGGGCCCTAAGCCTGCGCTCTGCAACGAGGGAAGTCCCTGCGAGGAGCAGCCCCCGCTTGCCACAGCTAGAGAAAGTCACGCGCAGCAAAGACCCAGCATGGCCAAAAAATAAATAAATCCTTTTTTTAAGATAGTGGGCTCAGAGTCTTCTTGTCACTGAGCTATGAAAGATCTTGAGACATTCTGAATACAAGCATTTCCTCCGAGTCTGCCGCCTGCCTTTTCATGGGAGAAAAATCTTAGGGACCTTGGGTTTGGCAGAGATTTCTCAAACGTGACAGAAAAAGCACAGACTGTAAAATAAAGTGGACTCGACCCACAGTTACCATGTGGTGCCCACATTAAAGGTGAGGAGAGTGAGGCTTGAAGCATCTCGCCCTTCCCGGGTGAGTCCGGGGTGGGGCGTGGTGAGGGGAAGGGAGGACGGGATGGGGGTGACCGGCTCCCGGCTCAGCTCGCTGGCCTCAGAATCTCAGCCAAGCTAGCCTCTGGTCCCTGCTGGTTGCTGGGGTGGGGGCGCGCAACACTGGCCCAAGGGGGCAGCCGCGCCTCTGAGCCAGGGGTCTGACCCCAGGGGAGGCGCTGCTGCCTGCGGGAGTGAGAGAGCCTGCGGGTGCAGGCACTGGGAGCGGGGAGTCCCAGGAAAGCTGGGAGGCAGAGACTGGCAGAGTCCCCGGAGCAGCAGGAGGTGGCCTTAGGAGGGGAGCCCAGCCCACGAACAAGGAGTCTGGCACACCTCGGGGCCAGCCAGGAGGCCCGGGGCGCTGAGCACAGGCTCCTCGCGGGCACCAAGCCCCTCACCACACAGGCCCCTGCCTCAGCCCCAAGGTCAGGCTGGAACACGGATCCCCCAGGCGGGTCAGACCTCCAGAAGGCGTCTACTGTGGTTCACGGATGGCTCAGGAGGGGAGGGGACCCCGAATCATACAGGTGGCCACAACGAGGCAGGCCCAGCCCCAGCGTCACCCGCCAGGCCAGCGGGCTTCTCGGCCTCCACCGGGCCTCCCTGCCTCCAGGCCTCCCCCACAGGAGCTGGCCACCCAGCAGTGCTCCTGCCCCACTCCAAAACCTGGGAGGGGCCCCCGATCCCACGGGCCACCTGGGGCCAGGCCCTGGGCTGGGCGTTGCGGATGCTGAGGAGGGGACGCGGGCATCGAGGTTTCTGCTGGCCACAGCTCCGCCGGACGTCACAGGCCCTCTGTATGACCCCGGCCGCATTCTCCCTGCTCTGCCCACTCCACTCCTCGCTGACCCACACCCGACCCCTCCTTCTGACCTGCGACCTTGCTCTTTAGGCCTGGGGTTGGACCGCTCCTCCAAGATAACTTCCTTGGCCCCATGAACGCTGGAGACCCAGCTCGAGGCCCAGCAAGAGCAGAGCAACTCTCAAAGCCGCCCCTTCGCCGACTCCAGTCCCTTCGCAGGAGACTGGAAACATCTCGGGAAGGGCTGCGAGCTACTGGGCACTCTCCTCTGCTGTGTGTTCGGAGCGCTTTGGAATCCAGGATGCCTTCACACACTGCAGCCTTGGAGGACGCGCCCCTCCCGGTACCCACGCCCACTGCTGTTTCCTCCGGCACTGAACGGGCCACGAGGCGTGGCACTCCCCTCCTCGCCCTCCTGGGTCACCGGTTCTAGGAGGCAAGCCTCTGGCTCATGAGGGCACATGGCAGCCAGCGCAAGGGCCGCGGGGGAGGAACCGAAGCCCCAGACACCAGCCAGACGGACCCTGAGCCGCGCAGATAGGCGCACCGGGCCCGGCGGAGCCTTCAGATGCAGCCTCATGAGAGCCCCTGGGCTGGGCCCAGCCAGCCGAGTGACCCCCAGATGACTCGCTCCTGAAATTATGGGGGTGACACGTGTTCTTGCCCTTCACTGAAACTGGGGGAGGTTTGTCACGCAGCAGGAGATAGCAAATACACATTTGTTTTGTGAACCAAAAATTATGACAGAAATAACGATACTCTTCGCCCAAGTAGTGGATGGGGACTTCCCCAGCCCAGGAGCCCCCGGTGACGGCGTCAGGGAGGGTCTTCTCCATAAAGGCACAAGCAGGCACAGGCCTCGTGCCCTGAGAGTCCCCAGACTCGCCGAATTTCCCACCAGCTGCCTCCACGTGGCTTCACCCAGGCAGGGGCGGGGAGGGAGCTCGGGCCCCCCTCCAGTTGTTGCCCCTTTCAGCAGGAAAAAGCCCTCACGGTTTCCCCCTTCTGTGGCTTGTGCAATAAAGTCTGTGTTCTCACTCGAAAACGCTTCCTTTCTCAAAAAGCCCTGCTCTTGCAGAAGAAATCCTCTGGGCTCTCAGAATATTGCCTCTGCTGCGCGTCTTTAAAAATTCATCCAGAAAGTCCATTGATTTCCTTGTTCTTGCTTGTGGCTGCCTCCCTCCTTAGGCAGCCGGGGCCCCGATTCAACAGGCAGAGGCCACAGAGCGACAGGAAAACTGCGGAAAAGATAAAAAGCCTCTGTTATTAGCTCCAGACTGTGCAGTGTCACAAGTGGGCCCGGGCTGCTGGGGGGCAGGCGAGCCCCAGGAGGTCCTGGAGCCACGGTGGACGGGATGGGGGTCAGCTGCCTCCCCCGGCCCCCAGCCCTAGCATTCCCTCCAGCGGGGAGCCCTCCCCGCACCTCTGAGATGTCAGCCCCAGTTGTCCTGCACGCCAAGGGCATGGCCTGGCCAGGGAGACCGGGGTTGGTGCAGACAGCCCTGGGCGTGCACAGGAGAGAGGCGGAGGGTGCGGCGGCAGAACAGGGCTTCAGGTCACTGACGACGTCAGCTCAGAAGCTTTAGACCCACGGGCCTTGACCCCACCCTGGGGTAAAATAAACCTGAGGTTTCGTTGCTCGGAGGTAAAGAATCCACCTGCCAGTGAAGGAGACCCAGGCTCAATCCCTGGTCCAGGAGGACCTCACGTGCAGCGCAGCACCTGAGCCCACAGGCCACGAGCACTGAGGCTGCGTGCTGGAGCCTGAGAGGCAACAGCTGAGCCCAAGGGCCACAGGTGCCAAAGCCTGCGTGCCCCAGAGTCCCTGCTCTGCAGCAAGAGAAGCTGCTGTCATGAGCAGCCTTCACACCACCGCTAGAAAGTAGCCCCTGCTTGCCGCAGCCAGAGGAAGCCCATGCACAGCAGTGAAGACCCAGCACAGCCATACATACATGCAGACAATTATTTAAAACTGTAAACCTGAGGCTTCCCCAGACCCCTGCCCTGCCTCCTGGGCCTGAGTGGCCCCCTCTGCTTGCCTCTCGGGTCCTCTGTGCTCAGCCACTGCCGCCCAGGGTACCTGAAGGCTCTCAGCAGACACAGCATGGGGCACCCTTGGATGCCCAGGTAATGCCACCTGCAGCCAAGAGGGGCTGTCTTATGGACACCCACCGTGCCTGCCCTGGGACGGGGACCTGAGTTCTTGGGGTCTTGGCTTAAACGGGGCAAGCGGCCATCTGTGACTGTCCCTGAGTCAGTGGGCATGGCCCACTGGGCCCTCACGTGGCCCAGCTCCTCACCTTTCTTGTGGGAATGGTGTGAAAATTTCAGCTTCCGGTTTTGGCTATCCTTGTGAGAGTCATTTCCTAGGCAGGTTGATAAGAAGTCTAGGGGTCCCCAAGGAGAGAGGGGTCTGGAATTCTCAAGGAGGAAGAAAGAACAAACTTTTTATCCTTCTCTATATTCCTTAGGATTATATAACAACAATGTATTATGCCTAAGGACAGTCGCTGGATTAAACCTTCTGGCTAATCCTGTAAATTATGGGAGTAGACCTATTCTTAGTCGGCAAAGTAATGTCTCCGCTTTTGAATATGCTATCTAGCTTGGTCATAACTTTTCTTCCAACTGGAATGGGTGAATTTAACTCAGATGACCATTATATCTACTACAGAGGGCAGGAATCCCTCAGAAGAAATGGAGTAGCCATCATGGTCAACAAAAGAGTCTGAAATGCAGTACTTGGATGCAATCTAAAAAACGACAGAATGATCTCTGTTCGTCTCCAAGGCAAACCATTCGCTATCACAGTTATCCAAGTCTATGCCCCAACCAGTAACGCTGAAGAAACTGAAGTTGAACGGTTTTATGAAGACCTACAAGACCTTTTAGAACTAACACCCAAAAAAGATGTCCTTTTCATTCTAGGGGACTGGAATGCAAAATTAGGAAGTCAAGAAACGCCTGGAGTAACAGGCAAATTTGGCCTTGGAATGTGGAATGAAGCAGGGCAAAGACTAATAGAATTTTGCCAAGAAAATGCACTGGTCATAGCAAACACCCTCTTCCAACAACACAAGAGAAGACTCTACACATGGACATCACCAGATGGTCAACACCGAAATCAGATTGATTATATTCTCTGCAGCCAAAGATGGAGAAGCTCTATACAGTCAACAAAAACAAGACCGGGAGCTGACTGTGGCTCAGATCGTGAACTCCTTATTGCCAAATTCAGACTGAAATTGAAGAAAGTAGGGAAAACCGCTAGACCATTCAGGTATGACCTAAATCAAATCCCTTATGATTATACAGTGGAAGTGAGAAATCGATTTAAGGGCCTAGATCTGATAGAGTGCCTGATGAACTATGGACGGAGGTTCGCGACATTGTACAGGAGACAGGGATCAAGACCATCCCCATGGAAAAGAAATGCAAAAAAGCAAAATGGCTGTCTGGGGAGGCCTTACAAATAGCTGTGAAAAGAAGAGAGGTGAAAAGCCAAGGAGAAAAGGAAAGATATAAGCATCTGAATGCAGAGTTCCAGAGAATAGCAAGAAGAGATAAGAAAGCCTTCTTCAGCAATCAATGCAAAGAAATTGAGGAAAACAACAGAATGGGAAAGACTAGAGATCTCTTCAAGAAAATTAGAGATGCCAAGGGAACATTTCATGCAAAGATGGGCTCAATAAAGGACAGAAATGGTATGGACTTAACAGAAGCAGAAGATAATAAGAAGAGGTGGCAAGAATACACGGAAGAACTGTACAAAAAAGATCTTCATGACCTGGATAATCACGATGGTGTGATCACTCACCTAGAGCCAGACATCCTGGAATGTGAAGTCAAATGGGCCTTAGAAAGCATCACTACAAACAAAGCTAGTGGAGGTGATGGAATTCCAGTTGAGCTGTTTCAAATCCTGGAAGATGATGCTGTGAAAGTGCTGCACTCAATATGCCAGCAAGTTTGGAAAACTCAGCAGTGGCCACAGGACTGGAAAAGGTCAGTTTTCATTCCAGTCCCAAAGAAAGGCAATGCCAAAGAATGCTCAAACTACCACACAATTGCACTCATCTCACACGCTAGCAAAGTAATGCTCAAAATTCTCCAAGCCAGGCTTCAGCAATACGTGAACTGTGAACTCCCTGATGTTCAAGCTGGTTTTAGAAAAGGCAGAGGAACCAGAGATCAAATTGCCAACATCTGCTGGATCATGGAAAAAGCAAGAGAATTCCAGAAAAACATCTATTTCTGCTTTATTGACTATGCCAAAGCCTTTGACTGTGTGGATCACAATAAACTGTGGACAATTCTGAAAGAGATGGGAATACCAGACCACCTGACCTGCCTCTTGAGAAATCTGTATGCAGGCCAGGAAGCAACAGTTAGAACTGGATGTGGAACAACAGACTGGTTCCAAATGGGAAAAGGAATACATCAAGGCTGTATATTGTCACCCTGCTTATTTAACTTATATGCAGAGTACATCATGAGAAACGCTGGACTGGAAGAAACACAAGCTGGAATCAGGATTGCTGGGAGAAATATCAATAACCTCAGATATGCAGATGACACCACCCTTATGGCAGAAAGTGAAGAGGAGCTAAAAAGCCTCTTGATGAAAGTGAAAGAGGAGAATGAAAAATTTGGCTTAAAGCTCAACATTCAGAAAACGAAGATCATGGCATCCGGTCCCATCACTTCAGGAAATAGACGGCGAAACAGTGGAAACAGTGTCAGACTTTATTTTTGGGGGCTCCAAAATCACTGCAAATGGTGACTGCAGCCATGAAATTAAAAGACGCTTACTCCTTGGAAGAAAAGTTATGACCAACCTAGATAGCATATTCAAAAGCAGAGACATTACTTTGCCGACTAAGGTCCGTCTAGTCAAGGCTATGGTTTTTCCAGTGGTCATCTATGGATGTGAGAGCTGGACTGTGAAGAAGGCTAAGTGGCGAAGAATTGATGCTTTTGAACTGTGGTGTTGGAGAAGACTCTTGAGAGTCCCTTGGACTGCAAGGAGATCCAACCAGTCCATTCTGAAGGAGATCAACCCTGGGATTTCTTTGGAAGGAATGATGCTGAAGCTGAAGCTCCAGTTCTTTGGCCACCTCATGGGAAGAGTTGACTCACTGGAAAAGACTCTGATGCTGGGAGAGATTGGGGGCAGGAGGAGAAGGGGACGACCGAGGATGAGATGGCTGGATGGCATCATGGACTCGATGGACATGAGTCTGAGTGCACTCCGGGAGATGGTGATGAACAGGGAGGCCTGGTGTGCTGCGATTCATGGGGTTGCAAAGAGTCGGACACGATTGAGCGACTGAACTAAGAACTATCTAGGTTGGTCGTAACTTTTCTTCCAAGGAGTAAGTGTCTTTTAATTTCATGGCTGCAGTCACCATCTGCAGTGATTTTGGAGCCCCCCCAAAATAAAGTCTGACACTGTTTCCACTGTTTCCCCGTCTATTTCCCATGAAGTGATGAGACCGGATGCCATGATCTTCGTTTTCTGAATGTTGAGCTTTAAGCCAAATTTTTCTCTCTCCTCTTTTACTTTCATCAAGAGGCTCTTTAGCTCCTCTTCACTTTCTGCCATAAGGGTGGTGTCATCTGCATATCTGAGGTTATTGATATTTCTCCCGGCAATCCTGATTCCAGCTTGTGTTTCTTCCAGTCCAGCATTTCTCATGATGTACTCTGCATATAAGTTAAATAAGCAGGGTGACAATATACAGCCTTGACGTACTCCTTTTCCCATTTGGAACCAGTCTGTTGTTCCACGTCCAGTTCTAACTGTTGCTTCCTGACCTGCATACAGATTTCTCAAGAGGCAGGTTAGGTGGTCGGGTATTCCCATCTTTTTCAGAATTTTCCACAGTTTATTGTGATCCACATATTCAAAAGCGTAGACATTACTTTGCCGACTAAGGTCCGTCTAGTCAAGGCTATAGTTTTTCCAGTGGTCATGTATGGATGTGAGAGTTGGACTGTGAAGAAGGCTGAGCGCCGAAGAATTGATGCTTTTGAACTGTGGTGCTGGAGAAGACTCTTGAGAGTCCCTTGGACTGCAAGGAGATCCAACCAGTCCATTCTGAAGATCAACCCTGGGATTTCTAAGGAAGGAATGATGCTAAAGCTGAAACTCTAGTACTTTGGTCACCTCATGAGAAGAGTTGACTCATTGGAAAAGACTCTGATGCTGGGAGGGATTGGGGGCAGGAGGAGAAAGGGACGACCGAGGATGAGATGGCTGGATGGCATCACCGACTTGATGGACTTGAGTCTGAGTGAACTCCGGGAGATGGTGATGAACAGGGAGGCCTGGCGTGCTGCAATTTATGGGGTCGCAAAGAGTCGGACACAACTGAGGGACTGAACTGAGACCTGTTCTTTACAAGGATTATATAACAAGAATGTATTCTGCCTGAGGACAGTCTCTGGATTAAACCTTCTGGCTAATTCTGTTATCTTAAAATGTAAATTATGGGAGTAGGTCTGGTGAGGTCTTTACAACTTCCAGACATCCTTTTGATTTACTGGAGAGTATATAACTCCATTGTTAATACTAGCAAGGGGGTACTCTTTCTACCCCCTTCTGATGCCTATGTCAGAAGTTTTCTGTATCTCCTTTATACTTCAATAAAACTTTATTACACAAAAGCTCTGAGCGATCAAGCCTCGTCTCTGGCCCCGGATTGGATTCTTCTCCTCCGGGAGCCAAGAATCCCGGCGTCGTGATTCAACAACAACCTTTCACTTGTATAGGAGTCAAAGAAACATAGAGTGTGGAGGGCCCAGGAAAATCAGTTCACTCAACCTGCTTGTTTAAAGAGAGAGAAACTTGGATCCTGGAAACTAGGTCTGAGCCTCAGGAAGGGAGGGCCAGGGGAACGTGAAGGTGGGTGGGAGAGGGAAGGAGGTGGGTGGATGGATGGGTTAAGGATAAACAAGAGTGGATTAATATGTAAACAGACAAAGATGGGGTGTGGATGCCTGGATGGATGGATGGGAATAAGGATGAGTGAGCAAAAAAAAAAAAAAATAAGGATGAGTGAGCAGACGAAGGGTGGGGGGTAGATGGATGGAGGTGAGGATGGGTGGGAAGGACATATGAGTAAAGGATGAAAAATAAGTGGATGAATATGTAAGTAGATAAAAGATGGGGGATGGGTCAATGGAGGTGAAAAATGGGTGGGTGGACGGGAACTCACAGCGTCAGGCTCTCACCCCACTGGCATCCTAATAATTTTAGTCCATAATGTAATGAACTTGTCTGGAAATATCGAAACCTTAGGAAAAACTCTTCCAAGTACCCAACTCCAACAGACTCTGCGGATGGTGGAGAATGTGATGATTCCCCAGACCCAGGAAACTCTTCACATGGGGGATGCAAAAGGCCTGGGGTCTCTGTGTGGGGGTCAAGAAACGTGAGCAAGTAGGTTCAGGGAGTGGACGCAGCGCGGAGGGACCACGCCCAGGAAAAGCAGGAGGAGCTCCTGGGTCGGCCTGCAGGGGGACAGCATGCGCCTTAACACCCGCCAGCTACCACGGGCTCAAGTCCACACCGGGTCTGGTTTGGCTTCGTCTTGAGAAATTGACAGGCTATTTGTAAAATTCATATGGATGCAAAAGACCTAGATGAGGCAAAGTGATTGAAAAGCACAACGTTGGAACACTAACACGGCCTGCTCTCAAGACGGATTTTACAACTACGGTGACTAAGACAGTGAGGCATTGGTGTGATACAGAGAAGCAGGCACAGAACAGAGCCCAGAAATGGACGTGAACATCTAAGTTTTGACAAAAGCAACTTAAAAGAGAAAGGACAACCATCTCACCCAACGATACTGGAACAGTTGGATATCCATATGTAAACAAACTACGAACTAAAAAACAAAAGCAGGCTGAGAAATGGGGAAGTTGGGGGGCTGACTGCAAAGAGACGACAGAAGGGGCCTGGCATACGGAGGGTCTGAGAAGTGGGAAAGGACTGGGGGTCTCTAAAGGCGGGCGCGACAGCTCAGGCATCTGGCAGGTCACAGCGAGAGGGAGCTCTGGCCTGAGGGGCCCCAGCAGGCGGATGAACGTGTCACTGAGCACCACGGGTCTAAGACGCGCTCGACTTTATTTACTGCAACTGGCCATGGGCCTGGTCCTAGGCAGTGCTCAGGACTCTGCTCCCTCCTCTTGGTCTGGACAGGGACCCATGACTCCACCGGCCCAGAGGGTGCAGAGGAGCAGCCCCGTGCACGTATCCTGGGCTAGGCCACGAGCAGGACACCTCTTGCCCTCGGCGCGGGTGCCCGCACTGCCAGAAAGCCCAGACCCCACGGAGAAGCCGCCAGTCAGCCCGCAGCCCCGCGTATCAGCGCGTGACGGAGCAGAGGAGAGGGAGACAGGAGTGGGGAACAGCAATCCCAAATAGAGGGGAAGGTGACGACGTGACAGCGAAGACCCCAGCGAGGCGGGTGTGAGCAGGTGGGGAGGAAGGTAGGAGCAGCGGCAAGTGCAAAGGCCCTGGGGCAGCAGCCCGCCTGGAAGCTGGAGGGGGCGGGGAAGGGGCGGGGAAGGGGGCGGGGCCACGCGGCTGACGTGAAAGGAGCCGCGGGAGAGGCGTGGCCGAGGGCGGGGCTGGGGGGCGGACCCGGCGAGCGGGGCCTGGGGTCCCGGGCGCGGGGCCTTCGGCGGTCTCTCCCTCGAGGGGCTGGGACCTGGAGGGTCTGAGCGGAGCCCCAGCACAGCCCAGAGTTACCTGGCCTTTAGTTTATGTCTCCTTAAAAAAAGCTAGAAGTCAGATTTGAATGTAAAACCTCTCCAGTTTAAATCTTGGCGGCTGATTCTGATGACCTGTTTAACTGCTGCACTTTCAGCCGAAGCCCATGTCTGGGGCCCTGCGGAAACGGCGTGTGGAGCAGCGACTGCGCCGGGCCGCCCTCTCCCACCCGGCCAACCCAGACGCAGCACCAAATCCTCCCAAGGTCAGGAGACGCCTAATGCCACGGGCTCAGCGGCCTCAGAGGGCAGCTCGGCTGCCTCACACCTAATCTCCCTGACGATGGGCGGGAGGGACCCAGGGCCTGGGGGGGGGGGGGGCTTGGGGGCCACACAGGGGCCCCTGCGCCCTGTGCCTGCCTGGCCTCCGCCAGCCGCTGGGCATCAGGGCTGCCGTTTGCCTCTCCCCAGCCACGGCTTAGCCCAGAGCCTGAGACCCGGGGTCCCGTCATCTCCCCCGCCTGCCCCCCAACTCCCGGGCCGAAGCTCTCCGGCTCCAGATCCAACTTCAGGCCGGGACGGCACGCGGGAGACAGGCAGTCTGGGACCCCGCCCCCTCCAGCCGGCCCAGGCGTCCCCTGTCTTTCTCGCTGCTTAATCCCAGGCTCTGGGAGAGCACATGGCCCCTGGGAGGAGAGGAGGTGCAGACGCTGGGCCCCAAGCCGAGGCGTGCGCAAAGGGCGGCTTACCAGCACCTGCAACTCAGCTGGGGGTCGGCCTTGAGGCGCCGCCCCTCACAGGGGGCACGTGGGCTCCCTCTGGGGTCTGAGTACTTCCCTGTGTCGGGGGGAGGGGGTGGGGAGCACCTGCCCTTACCCCAGGCATTGCCCCCTGACCTTCGGGGGTGGCCCCATCCTCAGAGGCCCCCCAAGTCACCCTGGTCCTTGTGGCCTCTGTTCCCACATAACTGTCCGGCCTCCCCAGAGCCCCGACCAGGAACCCCCCACCTCCCACAGCATCCGTCCCAGCTGCCTCCATCGCAGGCAGCCTCCTTGCTTTCCTCTCTCCCATCCACTTTTCCCTCCCTCAGGGCTTCCAGGAACACAGACCACCCCGTGGATCACGAGGAGGGGGCCGTTACACTGAGCGGCGGGGGAGACGGTCAGGCAGGGAGGGGGCCTGGGGATCGGTGCCCTGGGCAGACATCACCAGGTGCGGCCCCGCCTCACGTCACCGCGAGGCGCGTCCCCGAAGGTTACAGAGCCAACTGTGCAGAGCTAACATTTCTTCAACCATCCTCGGGTGGAGGCACAAATCACCGAGGGAAAGACGGATGAATCCACCCAGAGCAAAATGAGAGAACTCTCTGTGATGAAGCACACCATAGGCACTGCCTTAAGACCGCCAGACACAGGGGGTGTTTACAGCACGCGCAACCAGCGAGGGGTTGATACCCAGGCTACGTGGACAGGCAAGGAAGAGGGACACTCAGGGAGCTGGCTGGGGCGGGAGCGGGGGGCCCAGGAGAGGAAGTCCGGCGGCAGGCTCTCCCACAGGCACCGCCATCACCAGGATAGGCAGGATAAAGCCTCAGTGAGACCCCACTCCAGAACCACCAGGTGGGCAAAAGTTCAGGTTCCACAGACGGGAGTGTTGGTGAGGCTCTGGAGCACGGGGAACTCTCCCAGTGAGGGCAGGGCAGAGGGTACCGTCATTTCAGGAACTGTCCGGGATGCTCCTGGAGCCGCACACGCCTGCCCAGACCCAGCCGCTGAACTCCTCGGAGCGTGTGTCAGGACCCGCGTGCGATGGGAAAGCGTGGGAAGAGCACGTGTGTGCCCAGTGGGCCATCAGTGAATGACGTTCGCATAGGAGCCCGGGACCGCAGCTAACATAAACCGGCAATCGGTGGACCGGACGTGGACTGACTCAGATGAGTCTCGGGAGGGTCAGACTGAGTGGAGAGCGATGCTGAATGTCAGGGACTCTGGGCACCGTTTATATCAAGTTCAGACCTTGACTCTGTGGGCTGCACGGATGTAAGCATGCGTAGTAAATACAGAGGCACGGTGGGGCTGAGCCAAGTGGAGGAAGGCCCGAGTAAACGGCGTGTATCGGAACGCCACGTCTGCTCAGCCCGGGTGCTGGGTTCAGAGGCGCCCGTGCGTCTCGGCCAGCGGAGAACGTTCCTAATGGTTCTGAGAGTAGCCTGACCTCCCCTCCCAGGTCAGCTGCACGCCCGTCTCTGCCCCCCACCAGCCCCACAGTGAAGAGAGGGCTCCTCACCCCGGGCCAGGCCCCCGGCCCCGCTTCAGGACTGTCTGCACCCGACCTGGTTTTCCATCACTCAGTGCCTGGGCCAGCAGCTTGCCTACTTAATTGAGACCCTCCTGACCCTGGAAGCGGCAGGAAGCAGCAAGCTCAAGCCGCTCAAGATCTGGGGAGGGTGCGACCCGAGAGAGGAGTCCCAGGTCACAGGCCCTGAGATGCGTCCTCAACCAGAGCAAGTCAACCGAGAGGTGGTCCCAGGAGAGTGACCCCGGAGGTCGGAGGTCAGCATGGCCCCTGAAGCCCTTCCACCAGGCTCGTCCGAACTGGGGAGACAGAAACGGCAGGAGGAGGGGGACCTGGGGCAGCACCACCCGTCCAGCAGAGAAGGGTCTCTGGCACCTGCCCTGTGGAAGCCACCCATGGGAGGAGCTGGCCAGTGAGGAAGCCACACCCAAAGAGAGGGCACACCCAGGGGGCAGGCAGAGGTGGCCTGCAGAGTGCTCCCGTTCCACAGGTGAGAAAACTGAGGCCCTGGGAGAACATGGGGCCCCCGCGAGGCCCATTCAGGGCGCCAGAGGAGCAGAGCCTGCAGGGTCCAGACCCAGGGCCCACCGCTGCCCCCGCCCCCCGGGCTGCATCTCCTGCTCCTGGGCGGGGCCGTGCTGCAGTATCGATGGTTTACCTGCCCGGCCCGGCAGCCCCCTCAGCTCCAGCCCAGCCTCTCCCAGCCCTTCCCTGCCCTTGCCCTAGACCTGCTCAAATCGGACATGTCCAAACATGCCTCGTTCTCTGCACCTCAGCAGTGGCTCAAGCCAAAACTTTTGATCGTCCCCACTTCCCAGCACTACCCCTGCCAAGGCCAGGAGCAAGTTCAAGAGCCCCATCCCCCCACCTCCAGCCAGAAGCCACACCCAGAATCCCCAGGTGTTCGCCCCTTTTGCTCCCCACAAGGAGGCAGCTCCATCCTTCAGAGCACAGATCACGCCCGCAGCTTAGCTCCTCACAGAAGCTCCTCACATCCCTCCCACCAGCACGTCCCCCCCGCCCAGCCCCCCGCACCCACAGCCCCTCACGTCCCTTCCCCCTTGGCCAGGGGGTTCCTCGTTGTCCAGTGGCCACGTGGCCTGTGTTTCCGATCCACCCCAGGGCCTTTGCACTCGCTATTTCTTCTGCCTGGGAAGCTCTTCCTCCAGATGTGCACGTGGCCTTCACAAGGCTGCTCTGGCCATTCGAGCAGAAACCCCCACCTTCCAAATAAAGACCCCGGTCGAGGGACTTCCCTGGGTCCAGTGGCTAAGACTTGGTGCTTCCAGTGCAGGAGGCTGGGGTTCAATCCCTGGTCAGGGAACTTGATCCAACATGCCGCAGTGAAGACGGGTGCAGGGAAGACAGCAAGGAGAGCCTCGACGGACACAGGAAACGGGCCCTGATGGGCGCAGGAGCGACCTCGTCGTCATGAGGGGGGCCCAAGCGAGTGGCCGCCCGGCTGGGATGACGGAGGGGCTCGGGTCCGCCTCAGAGTCTGGGTCAGGCCCAGCTCTAGGGTCCCTTGCGGCCTTAAGCAGCCTGCTTCTCCTGGTCTCAATGAAAGGGTAGACCAGATGGCCTCAGGGCAAGGTCTGCTGGGAACGTGACATTTGAACTGTCTCCTGGTGGAGGTCCGATCTGTCTGGCCCACTCCCCACCTCCATGAGAAGGACACTCACATTGACCGGTCAGGAACCCAAGGCCCTGGCCCTCGGGCTAAGCCAGGAAACCGGACTCTCTGTGCCAATTTGACCTAACCCAGCCCCCTGCCTGGCAAAGCCCCGTTACAGCTTGTCAGCATGCAGCCGCACCGCTCGCCCAGCCCAACTTCTCCAGCCCGGACGAGTGGCAGAACCGCTCGGGTGGATCTAAGACGCTCCTAATTGGAATCCTGATGATTTGGAAACTAACGATACACTCAGCTCACCCTTAATTGGCGTGGTGCTGCCAAAGACGCCATGATAAGAGCAGAGGCCCGGCTCTGACTTGAGGCATCATTAGAGCGCTTCAGGCAGCTCTGCACCAGGGGCCAGTCCCCACCCCGCTCCTCCCGGAGCCACGGCCCGGCAGACCCCACCCCAGCTCCCCGGTCTGGGACAGCTGGGCCCCAGACGGCTGTTCCCTGTGGCTCCTGGGGGGAGCCCAGGCCGGTTTCCACACAGATCCCCAGCTGGGAGGCTGGTCAAATCCTGGGGTGCTGGGGGGTCTCTGCCCGCCCTCAGCAGCAGCACTGCCTCTCTGGGCCGGCCTCAGCCAGTCTGATGGGGCCTCGTGAAGTGCGCGGGGAAAACCCATGCAGGAGCCCTCCGCTTCCCCTGGCGGGAGTCCATGGCACATACATGGCTCCCCACCCTGGTCTGAGCCTCCCTTTCCACAAACACAGACGGGCATAACGTCGCTGCTGGCCCAGCCTCTCCCACGGATGGCGGTGGGCCACACTCACCACATGGCCAGGCCTGTGGAAGGACGAGGGGTGTGTGAGGGGCCTAGGCCTGCCGTCCTTCACCTTGGGGTGTCCAGGCTGGCCGCATGTGGATGACCAGTGGATGACCAGTCAGTACAGCCCAGCATGCAGGATCCATGAGGAAGCCCAGAGCCACGTCTGCTCTGCAGGCCTGGGAGCCAGGGTGGGCCACCGACATGCTGGGGAGACTCTGCTTGGGGCCCCCTGAGCTGCTGGTGTGCTTGCTCAGAGCTCGGGCGGTTCGGCCGGCCTGCTGCCCACTCACAGCAAGCTCCCCCCTCCTCCCAGGGGCCCTTATCCTGAGACGGGGGGTTGAGTGCACAGAGGTGCCCCATCTGGGCACAAACGCTGCTGCGGCACGTGGACAACTGGTCGACCACCTTCTCTCTTTAGACACCCTCCCTCCCCTTGGCCCTGGGCCCCACGCCATCACTGAGCTGCCCAGCAGAAGGTGGAACTTCTCAAGACTTCTCCCCAGCCCTGCCCTCTCACCTGCTCCTCTCCCACGAGAGACCCCCCACAACCGTCCCCCATAGGAGACCCCCAAATGGCTCTCTGGCCGGGCCTCCTCTTCCCCTGGGCCACACCGCCCGGGGGAGGGAGCCAATCTCGTGTGCAGCGGGTGCTCCACACGCTTGCTCGCGGGACAGCTGGGAGGACGGTGGGATCTCGAATCCAGGCTCCGCTCCTTGCAGGCTGTGTGACCTTGGGCAAGCTGCCGATCCTCTCTGAGCCTGGTTATTCACCCATAACCCAGGAGGGAACACCTGACTTGAAGGATTGTTGCGGCACGTACAGAATACTGTCTGGAAGGCGCCCAGCACACCCTGAGCGCGCAACACTGCTTTTTTAAAGCCTTCCAGCCCTGCCTGGCACACAGTAGGTGCTCAATAAATGCCACGCCCCCAAGGGGCTGCTCATCTGGCTGGGTCTTTGGCTTCTCCCGGGAACAGGAGTTCTGGCAGAGGCCCCAGCTCCAGGGCTGGGTCCTGGGTAGCTGCCAGACTAGACCCAGAGGCCGCCCCCTCTGCCCTCAGAGCTGGGTAGGTGACTCAGCCAAAGCCCAGGCGGCTCTGGGCCCCCCGGGGAGACGGGGGAGGGTCAGAGGGCTCATTACTGTGATTAACTTGTCATTTCTCATCAGACACCACCCCTGGTCCTTCATGTAACACTGCTCCAAACCCTGCCTTTTCTGTTTCTGACTTTCTCTTGCTGGATTGCTCTGGCTTTGCCCTTAATAAACCTCATTTTATTCTTCTAATTTACTCAGACAAAGTTGGATGGTTTTAATATCATCTAAATTATTAGCCATTCTGTCAGTTTAATGATATCTGCAAATGTTCACCCCCACGGATTTGCCAGCCTGTCCTCTGGGTCAGAAATCCACGAGCTTCCTGGAGGCTGCCTCCAGCCGGGGTCCCAGAAGCAGGACACAGCACCAGCCTCGAGGGCACCTGTCTGCCCAAACTACCTCTCAGGGACCAGGCAAAACCTGGGGAGTGCCCAAAGCGTGTGTGTGCACTTGGGGCGGCTGCTGGCCGCATCCACGTGAGAGGAGAAGGGCGCTGCGGTCTGAGACCAGTGAGTGGGTGAGGGCATGAAGGGGCCCCCCCAAACAGGCCACGCAGAGCGAGAGTGTGGGTGCTGAGCGGCGGTGGGGAAGATGGGAGGAGAAGGCCATGCCAGGCCCCTGCAAGGTGATGCTGAAACCACAGGCCAAGGAGCTGGCTATGAAGCCCGGATGTTAAAAGAAATACGAGGGGCCTTCCCTGTGGCACACACTGGATGAGAATCCCCCTGCCAGTGTGGGGACATGAGTTCAAGCCCTGGTCTGGGGAGATTTCACGAGCCGTGGAGCAACTAAGCCCGTGCGCCGTGACTTCTGAAGCCCACTCGCCCTGGAGCCCACGCTCCGCAGCGAGAAGCCACTGCGGTGAGCAGCCCGCGCCCCGCAGCCAGGAGGAGCTCCCACTCACCGCAGCCAGAGGAAACCTGCGCCCCACAGCCATGAGGAGGCCCCGCTCGCCGCAGCCAGAGAAAACCCGTACACAGCAACGAACACCCAGCGCCGGCACAAATAAATAAATCAGAAAAGGAAAAAGAATCCGAGGGGTGAGTGCCACGGACAGCGGGGGCTGGCATGGGCACCGCTGCGGGGGAGCCCTGCCTATCCAGGCCGAGCAGGCTTTTCGGGGGAACCACAGCTTCAAGAGCTTAAAAGGGATGTCTGATTTTTAAATAGTTCACATTTACTGAGCACTTAGCGTGTGTCAGGCACTATTTTAAATATTTCACAGAAAACAGTGAATCCCCTGGACACCCCCGTGAAGCCAGGCATGGTGATGTTCCACAGCTTTGCTGAGACATGACTCACAGGCAGATCACCCACTTGGAGGGCATGAGGTGGAGTCTCTAGTACGTGCACAGAAGTCTGCGCCCACCACGAACAATCAATTTTAGAACCTTTTCTTCACCCCAGAAAACAACTCTGCACCCCTCAGCCGTCACCCCATCCCCCTGCTCCCAACCTTGCTGACCAGGTTTCACGTAAATGGAATCGCACACTCTGGGGCTTTGGTGTGACAAGTGTTTTTCACTGAGCATCCTGTTTTCAGATTCATCCAGGCGGTCCTTTTTTTCTTTTTTTGCTGAATAATATTCCCCCTTGTGAATAATACTCCCCCGTGTGAATAGACTGCAGTCCATCATCTATTCATCAGCTGATGGACACTGGGGTTCTTTTCACCTTTTGGCTGCTGTGAACATGCTGCTGTGAACATTTTGTGCAGCTCTTTCTGTGAACACGTGTTTCCCTTTCTCATGGGCAAATATCAAGGAGTGGAATTGCTTGGTCACAGGGTAATTTTGTATTTAACCATTGGAACAGCTGGACTCCCTGGAAAGGAAGCGATTCTGAGGATAAAAGACAGGCACTGAGCGGGCCTTCAGGGCAGGTGCTGCGCTGTGTCTGGTGGGTCGCTGGGGAGTGGGGGTTTGTTCCCTCTCACTCGTTTCTGTGTCCTCCGGCACCAGCGGGACCTTTCATAGGTGAGTAAGTGAACGAATGAGTGAGATGAGCTGGTCCAAGGGGGCCGGGGAGAAGAGGAAGGCGAAAAACGAGGGGAGAGACTTGGGTTTGCAACCCTGAAGCGGGGCGTGGCTTACACTGGTCAAGCCCACCTGCGCGGGGTGGGCCTGGGGGAGACCCCGCCCACCCCGGGACCTCCGCCCCGCCGCCCGGGAGCCCCGCCTTGGCCGAAGTCACTGTCTTCCAGCCTCTCCCCGTGACGGCACCGCCCCACACTGTCTGAGAGGCTGTAACAGCCTGTTAAAAAGAATAATGAGCGAAGTAAAACCCACTGAGACGCGGCCCAGGGCGGCCCACAAATCCTGATGCCCGCAGACCCAGGGGGGTGGGTGGGGGACGGAAGGGCCGGGGGCGGGGCCGGGGCGCTGGGCGGCCCTGGTCTCCAGGTGGACGGGAAGCTCCCTGCTGTCCCGGGGCACCTCCTGCCTCCCGGGCCGCAGGGCTGGGCTCTCAAGGGCTGCACGCTGGGCCCTGGCCCCCGGCTGCTCGTTAACCATCTTAACCCTCGCCTCTCACCCCGGCCCCGCTCCACGACGCCGTCCCGCCGTGTCTATGCAGTCGGCTCTCTCGCCACCCGCCCCTCCCGCGCTTCCTGCCTGAACCCCCTCCTGGACTGTCCTCGAGCGTCACTGGAGCACATGGACTTCCCCAGCAATGACATTCCAGGGACATCTGCTCTTCCAGAACCTTCCCCCATCAAGGCGCGGGGGTCAGCTGTGGCCCCTCCTTCCGCCTGGACAGGCCTCTGAGGGCTCCGCGCAGCTGCGGATGCCGCCCTGGCGGGGGGGGGGGGGTGGTGGTGGCGGGGGAAGCCGCAGACGCCTGTTCCCGTCAGCTCTGGAAGACGCAGAGCCGGGTGCGGGCAGCGCCGCGCCTCCCCAGGCCTCTCTCCTTGATGCGCAGATGGCCGTCTTCTCCCAGGCCCCACGCGGTCCTCCCTCTGCGCGTCTGTGTCCTAATCTGCTTATTAGGACACCTGTCAGACTGGATTAGGAGCCACACACGTGACCCCGTTTCACCTTGGTTCACCCTTTAAAGACCCATCTCCTCCACGGTCGCAGCCTGAGCTGCTGGGACTCTGGACTCCACAGTTTGGAGGGGATGCAGTTCCGCTTGTAACACACGCTGACTATGAGGCTGGGGCGGGGGGCGGGCGGGGGGGCCAGGAGTTGGGAGGCCCACCTGGAGGGGAAGGAGGACTCTGACCCTCAGCCAGCACCCCTGCCGCCCCGTGAGCACACCACCTTGCAGGCAGCCTTCCCCAGGACTGGCTCCATGCCAGGCGTCCCACCTAGAGCCGTCACAGCTGGCCTGGGAGGAGGTGGGGGATGTAACCGTTCCCCGTCCTGCAGGGGGAGACCAGAGGCTCCGGCTCGAGCAGGGCCCAGGCAAGACTGAACCCAGGCTGGTCTCAACCACTCTCCACCAAGCAGCGAAGCATCTGCTCGGCCTGGACGCTCTCCCCGATTCCAGGCCTCACCCAGCCCCGACTGGCAGGCGGGCTCCACACCTGGGCAGGTACAGAGCCAGAAGCCACGAACTGTCCCCAAGGGTGGCAGGAGCAAATCACAAAGGGAGCAAAATCACGCTGCTGCCAGGGGCCTGGGCCAACAGGCTGCTGGCCACATTCCCCCCCCCCCCCACGCAGCAAGGAGGGTGGGCCTGAGAGGCTGGCACCTCGGGGCTGCCTGGATCTTCCCACAAGGCAGAGGACATTGCAGAATCTTGGCTGCAGGAAGGGCTCAGGTCGGAACTGGAGCCGAGTCCCGGGGCCAGGTACCCAGCATCAACCCTTCCCTTGTGCCCTTCTGGGTCTAAGTGGATGGGGGAGCAGGTGACACGGGGGCCACCCCCACCTCTGCAGACAGACATCAAATTTCCCAGACCCCGTGGTAACAGAGCTCCCCCACGGCTAGCTGCAGGGACTGACCCACTATCCCAACTCCCAGTCCGATTGGTCTAGCTTAAGTCAGGTGACCAGCCCAGGGCCAGTCATCAGGGGCCCAGGTGGGCCTGGGGGACGGCAGGGAAGACCTCATGACTGCTGGGCTCACCCCAAAGCCACAGCCCCCATCAGCGCCAGCTGGGCCTCAGACTAGACCCGCCGCCCCACAGCCACCTCCCTGCCCGACCCCCAGCGGCGATCGGCGTGGAACTGCTCCGTGCAGTTTCTCCCTGGATGCTGACTGGTCGGGCCAGCAGTGTCTTGAAGGTCATGCCCAGTGTGACCCTCGGCCATCGGGCTGGATGTCCTCGGTGTCCCGAGGCAGGAAGGTGACAGGGAACTTGGCCGGTTGGTCAGAAAAAGGCACGTTCTGTTTGGTTCTGAGTGCCTGACTGTAGGGATTTGGGTGGATCAGAACATCCTCAGGGACAGGGTGGCAGGACCTGGACACCAGCTTAGGACAAGCCGTTAAGGAATCGGAGGTGGTCAGCAGAAGGCAGGATGAGCTGACCGCTTTCAGACACCAGAAGGGCAGCAGGAGGAGGAAGGGAGGTCATCTGTGCGTCTTCTGAGGGCAGAGCACAATCGGCAGAAGCAGGTTTGACCCAACACTTGCAGGACCTTCCCACAGCCGAGCTGAGCAGCTCCAGACACGCTGCCCTGGAGACAGTGAGCTCCTAGTCATCGGCGGCATTCAAGCAGCGGTGGGACAGCTGCAGGGCCTCACGCCAGCTGAGCAGTTGGCCCCCACACTGCCACAGGCTTTTCTCTTCCGCTGGCCGCCCTCCGGGCCGGCCTGGGGAGGGAGCGTCTCTTTCTCTCTCTCAAGATGAATCCTCACTTCTCATCATTCTGTCATCTTCAGTCCTGCAGGAACAGCTGTTAAGAAATCACATTTGTACCTTCTCAGAAGCTCTCTTGAACTTGGAGTGCAAATTAACTTCATGTGATCTGAAATATAAAAGGTCGCTTCCCCACAAATTAAAAGCTGGGAGCTGCTTGCCAAGCTCGTGAGCATCGCGGGTTGTGCCGGGACGTCTGCAGGGAGGGCCGGCATCCACGCGGCTGCTGGCGCGGTCACGCGGGTGGCTCTTCGCCGTCCTCTGTCAAGGCCGTTTGCACCGGTCACAACACCCTGCAGGCTGCGGCCCCTCCACCGGCCTCTGGGGACACCCATGCAGGGCTGGGGGGGCCAGGACCCTGAGCAGCCCCTCTTCCTGGCTGCTCCCGTCTGTGTTGTGGGAAGTGGGCAGGACACGGCAGAAGGGCCTCGGTCTCCCCATGTGGCGTCATGGCTGCAGCCCCCAGCCGCCCCAAGCTCCCACGTGTCCCCACGCCCGGACAGAAGAGTCTGCGTGCGGCACGTACCCAGGACCCCGTGCAGCCACATAAATAAAAATAAACTCTCTTTCTGGGCCTCCCTGGTGGCTCAGATGGTAAAGAATCCGCCTGCAGTGCAGGAGGCCTGGGTTTGATCCCTGGGAGGGAAGATCCCCTGGAGAAGGGAATGGCAGCCCACCCCAGTGTCCTTGCCTGGGAAATCCGTGGACAGAGGAGCCTGGCGGCTGCAGTCCAGAATCAGACACAGCTGAGCACTAACACGTTCACTTTTTCTCTTTGAGAAACAAAGACGCTCACGACCAATGGGCTGCGCTCCTGCCGGGCCAGGCGGCCCGGCCTGGGGTGTGACCCCCGTGGCTGCTGACCCTGGAGCACGGCAGAGTTCAGAGCGTGCCTACAAGGACTCCGCCCTTCAGAGACTGGCTGGCCGCCTAGCTCCTCTGAGGCCAGGCCAGGCCTGGAGGCCGGGTGACTCCCCCGACTCAGCCCGGAGGCGCGTGACCCGAGGCCGTGGTTCCCGGCCCCCGACTGGGCTCTGGTCTCGTGGCCTTCGCAGCATCGTCCAGAGCCTCCTTCCTGGTCGCAACTCCCCAGGTTCCTCCCCCCTCGCCCACTAGCCGGACACAAGCGGCCACCAGTGACCGCTAGAGCGGCAGTGCCCTCCTCAGAGACTCCTCTGCAGTCCTGAGCCAGCACCACCCGCCCTGTCTCCCGTGGGGGACCCTCAGCCCCGGCTTCCTGCTCACCAGACGTCCACTCCAGCTCTGCCACCAGCCCAGCTGGCGGACCAGGCTGAGGCCTGGCCGAGGGGCCCCTGACGCCCGCACTCCGCTAAGTCAGCACTAAGCAGAACCATGCCCTGCGACCTGGGGCCGGCAAACCCCTACCTCATCGACGTCCTCCCAGCAGTCCCGACACCAGGCACGACCACCCCCCATAAGTTAACGAGGAACCTGGATTTACCCTTGTGTCCTCGACATGTGGTCGGGCATGCCCGTCCAGGGCACCCCCGAGGCCCTGGCTTTCTGCAGCTGGGGTTGTGGAGGCCACACACACGTCCACACGCTAGGCACGTGGTGCCCAGGCCGACGGCCTCCGGGTCCCCCCAGCGCACCTGCCCTTTGCATCTGATGCCCACCGAGCCCACCGCGGCCCACTCCGAGGATAGCCCTCGGCCAGGCCGCTCTGCTTCCCAAACCTTCTCGTCTGGCGTCCAGGGCTCCCGTGGGGAGAGAAAGCCGGGAACATAATGAGCCCGGAGAACCTTCGTTATTAGTTCCACCTTCTGGCTGGTGTGACGTTTACACCCGAGAGTCAGCCTGGCAAGGCTGCAGAGTGCCGGGAGCTTCTCTCGGATCTGGGGGAGTCAGGGTGGGAATGGGTCCCCGAGACTCAGTAACTGATGAGAAAACGGGGCCTGGGGTGGGGGGTCGTCGAGAGTCATGCCTGCTTCTCCTCACATCCCCCCAGGGACACAGTGGAAGCAGAGGAACGCCCTCAAGGTCAGCAAGTGGCCTCCTCGCAGGAGGGCAGGGGACCTCAGCCCAGGAAGCGGCGCCACCCCGCACAGGCGGCAGGAGGACGGCCCGCCCCCCACTCCCCCTGAGCCCCCGCTCCCCCTGAGCCCCCGCTCCCCCTGTGCCCCTGCACCCCCTGCGCCCCCTTCTCGGGCGTCTGGTTTCTGCCCGGCTGCCTTTGCACGGTCCCCACCCCCCACCGGCCGCCAGGAGCTTCCCGTAACCAGGGCTGTGTTTCTCTCAGCTGACACGGGAAGGGAATATTGCAGCCTGGAGGCACTTAGAGATTAGATGCTTTAATTAATTTTTAGTGATCAATGCTCTCAAGGCCTTTTGGAGATGAGAGTCCCCCGGTCCCCACTGTGTGACCTCACTAATGGAATAATAATCCGTGTAATGGGTTAAAAACACACCACCGAGCCCCTCAGGGTGCGCGGGGAGCAGGAGCTGCTTCCTGTCGAGGGCCGAGCAACACGGCCTCCCAGGGACAGAGGCGCTGCCGGTAGGCCGGCTGTGTCTTCGAGTCCACCCCCCAGGACTCGGGCCTGCCGGGGGGCGGGCATCCTGGATGAGGAGCTGTGGGTGAGGCTCTGCCTTCGCCCCCCAGCAGAGGGCCACCAGAGTTTCCCCGAAGACACTGCCAGCGAGCAGAGCCACCCCTGCCACCAGACCGGGGCTCGGGGCTTGGACAGGCTGCCCAGGACGGGCCCAGCTCCGGCCTGTGCTCTGACCCTCCACGGCATGTCCAGCCACTCTGCCCGGCGCTCCCCACCTCCCGCCTCGCCTGTGCTGGGCCCCTGCCCAGCGCCCTCCCAAGGCTGCGAGCTGCTCTGCACCCTGGTGTCCTATCCACGCGCCTCCTCCTGACCAAACTGAAACCCCAGAGGCCTGGGCTCTAACCCCAGTGCTGCTCATTACCGTCCATGTGACCAGGGGCCGCAGCCTTCCTGAGCCTCAGTTCTCCGGGGATGAGAGGGGGCTACCAGGGGGTGTGGAGTTCAGTGTTCACAAGATAATCTCAACGGGTCTAGTAGAGAGTGCCCGGCACGTGGAAGGTGCTGGAAAAACGGTCAAGCCTGACTAACCCCTCTAGGCCACCGTGCCTGGGAAGGATGGACAGATGGTTGGGGAAGGGCTCCTTCTTCCCAGCTGAGAGTGGGGCCCGAGGCCCACCATTTCCAGGCAAAGTCCTACAGATCGCACCAGGTGCGCCCCCCACGGCCCAGCTCCTCCTCCAGAAGGAAAGACATGGAGGAGGAGGAGGAGACGTCTGAGAAGTTGGCAAGTTGCAGGGCAGCGAGTGGATTTCTGAGAACCCCAGGTGCAGCTTAACCTACAAATGAAAAATTATGGTGATGAGAAAGAAGGAATATTTGATGAGGCAGCCTTGGGGGAATTGGAATTTGGCTGATGTGCAAGGAGAAGCGGGCTGAGGGGGAGGCGAGGAGGGTGGGAGGCTCACGGCGGGGGCAGGGGAGGCAGGGAGGCATGTGCGGGCGCGACCCTTGCAAGGTGCCCCCTCGCCTTCACTCCCTCCCCGGTGCCCACTGCCGGCGGCAGGGCCCAGCTGGTTGGCCTAGTCACTGCACACCCCTGTGGCGCACACACTGGGTGCCTGCTGGACGCTCTGGAGCTGCTTCCTGGGGCCCCTGTGCCCTGCAGTCAAGGGCTCTGGGCCGGCCCCCTGCCCCCTGTAGTCGTGGGGTCTCCCTTGCCCCCAGAGGCAGTCTGTTCCCCTCCTCTGGGTCTCCCAGGACACATCTGACCGCTGGAATGCTGCTGGGGTGAAGGTCCATGTTCCCAAGTTTGCCCTGAGAAGCCCCTGAAAGGCTCTCCTGAGCAGCCCTGTCCCGGTAAGGAAGCTGGCCCAGCCTTCCGAGGGTAGGGGCCCAGGAAGGGAGCCGCCCAGCGCTGCAGCCTCCAGAGGCGGCCCTGGGGGTGTCGGTGCAGGCGGGCTGGCGCTGCTCCACCCCAGGGAGCCGGGAGCCCCTCTGCCCGGTGCTCTGGGAAGCCCCCACCCCCAGCCCGCCGGACTCTGACCCCTGGCGGCATAACCATGGGCCCTCACGGGTGGGTCTACAGCCCTCCGTCACCTGGGCGGCCGGGAGCCAGGCAAGAGGCCCCATTGAACTCGCCCCACGTCCTTCGAGGACGGCAGTGCCATCCCCGCCCCACCCTCCCATCTTCTCAGGAGGACATTTGAGACTCAAGTCACGAAGCTCCCGGAGGGCGGAGCCCAGCCTCACAGCCAGACCCCCTGCGTCCTCTGTGATCACAGGCCCTCATCCCCAGAGGCCTCAGCCACAGCCCTCCCTTCTCAGGCCACTTCTGCCTCCCACCTGCCCTCCCAGACCCCAGACCCCGGGCCCCCAGCCCCCTTTCCTCCACGCTGACCATCCCTGCTGCCGCCTCCTGACTCACCACGTGACCCGGAACATCCAGGCGGCCTCTCTCTGCAAGCATGGCGAGGGGCACCAAAGACCTGCCCACACGCCCTCCCCTGGCTCTGTGGGCTCTGTGGCTGCTTATCGAGAGTGCATGGGGGGCTTCCCTGGTGGTCGGTGGGTAAGAACCCACCTGCCCCTGCACGGAACACAGGCTCCATCCCGGCCCAGGAAGATTCCACGCGCCTCGGGGCAGCTAAGCCCGAGAGGCACTGAAGCCTGTGCGCCCTGGAGCCCGTGCTCTGCACCAAAGGAAGCACAGCAAGGAGGGGCCTGTGCCCCGCAGCTAGAGAGCAGCCCCCGCTGGTCAGGACGAGAGAAAGCCCTGTGGCAATAAGACGCAGCGCAGCCAACGTTAAATCAATTCATTAACATTTTTTAGAAAGAGCATGCAGGGGCCCCTGGCACCCCTGTGGTTAGGATGCTGCTGAAGGCCCAGCTTCAATCCCCAGCTGAGGAACTAAATCTTGCAGGCTGCATGGCAGGGCATGCCCCCCAAAAAAGCCTGGGGATTCAGACACTTGTACACCCACGGTCATGGCACCATTATTGTAGCCAAAAAGTGGGACAGCCCCAAATGACCATCAGTGGATGAATGAATAATAAAATGTGGTCCATTCACACAACGGGATACGATTCAGCGCTAAAAGAGGAAGGAGATGCTGGCATCTGCTGTGAGATGCATGGGCCTGGAAGGCAATGTGCTCGCTGAAGTCAGCCAGTAACAAGGGACAAACACCGTGTGAACACATTCAGAGGCGGCCCCCGCTGCAGTCAAATCCACAGGGACAGAGAGTAGAGGCTGAGAGCCAGGGCCTGGGGGAGGGCGAAGGGGAGTCAGCATGGAATGGGGACGGAGATTTTGCTCCAAGTGATGAAAATATTTCGGGCACGGATGGTGATGGTTACACAACGTTGTAAGTAACTTTAATGTCGCTGGATTGACATTTACAAATGGTCAAGATGGTGTACTAACTACTGTGTTCTCTGTGTGTGCAGGCTAAGGCAGTCGTGTCTTTGGCGACCTCGTGGACTGCAGCCTGCCAGGCTCCTCTGTCCGTGGGATTCTCCAGGCTGCCAGGCCCTCCTCCAGGGCATCTTCCCAGCCCAGGGACAGAACCTGAGTCTCCTGCACTGGCAGGCGGGCTCTTCACCACTAGAACCACCTGCGTTCTGAGTGTTTTGCCACAATTAACAGAGAGGGAACAGGGGACCGGCGCCACGCTGCTGGCTTCTGGTCCAGCCCAAAGACACTGGGGGCTTCGGCCTCCAGGACACTGTCTCCAGGCTCTGGGGGCCCTGGGCTGTCACGTGAGAAGTCCAGCTCCTCCGAAGAGGCCACAGGTGAGAACCCCAGCGGACAATCCCAGCTGAGCCCAGCCGTCCGGCCATCCCGGTCATGGTGCCAGGCATGTGCGTGACTGTCTGGGACCCACCAGACCGGCCCATCCCGGGCTGAGCGCCCCAGGCGGCCTCCAGTCAGCATCACGGAGAGCAGGAGGACCCGCTGAGCCCAGCCCGGCTCCTGCCCCACAGTCTCGCGCGGCAGCGAGTGTTGTTCCATGGTTCGCTACACAGCACGGGTAACGGGAACACGCAGTAGGACAGACAGTCCAGGTGCTGACCCCGGGTGCGACTGGCCCTCTCGCGGTGCCCAGAGCACGGGGACATCTGGTGGCATTCAGGTGGGCCAGAAACGCACCTCCCTCGGAGCTCTTCAGGGCAGGACAGTGGTGACTCGAGGCAGCACAGGAGCTCAATGAGGGCACCCAGCCGGGGAGAAGGAAGGAGGGCCTCCTGCTGCAGCCTCTGGGCTCTGAGCCAGCCAGGACTCTCTGAGCCCCTTTCTCCATCCGTGACGTGAGGACCACGAGACACCATAGTGTCAGGAGGAGCCGGTCCAGGACACAGAGGTTCACCAGCAGCTGACGACACGCCCCTCACCCGTAGGAGGGGCCGGCCCTGAGGGGTGCCCCACGGCATTGCCCAGGGCCCTGCAGCAGAGGGGGCCACAGCCGCCCCCAGGGTGACCTGCACGGAGCCCTGCCCCCAATGGCTGCCCCTCCCCTGCCTCACCCCCCCCACCACCCTGCACGCACCTCCTCAGACTCTCTTCTCAGGGTTGGCTGGTGGGGGTGTCCCCGAGTCTTTCCCAGGACGGCCCTGAAGCCTGTCTTGCAGGTCCGGGAATGGGGGTGGAAGCAGACAGGTCTGTAGTTGGTTCTTCAGTGGGGCAGCTGTGCACGCTTGGACAAGTCACCTAACCTCTCTGGGCCTCAGCAAATCGATGTCTGGATGGAGGGCTTGGCTTCTGGGTCATTACCAGCCTCCTCCTCGCGTGGCCCTTGACCGGGGTCCCTGCGGGGCCTCTGGGGTGCCATGTGACTCTGCACGTGCTGCTTCCCCTCTCTGGGCCTCAGATTCCTCCAGGTTCCGCTGAGGGGTCAGCCTGAGCACCTGAGACCTGCTGAGCTCTTAGAACTGCGCTTATTCCCTGAGGAAGCACTGTCTGGGGGCAACTCGGCTCTGCCCTGCTTCCTCCCCAGAAGGGATGGAAGGACAAGCTGGTCCAGGATCTTTGCCCCCACACCCCTCCCCCCCCCCCCCCCCCCTGGCTCCTGCATCAGAGACGGGAATGATGGTCGCCCTCCCACCCTCCCGGCAGTCTCTGGGGGCACCCCCACCCCGTGCCCACCTCCCGGGTGTGGTCACTGCAGCCCCTGGCCCGGGCCCTCCACCCCACGCAGAATGCGCCTGTCATCCTCGCTGCGCCTGCTCTGGGCCGGAGAGCCTGCCGGCCGGGATGGGCAGCCCTGGAGTGACCCTGTGCACCATCACGGGGGTGGGGCCCCTCGCCCCCGGCATGAGTCACAGTGAGGTGGGCTGGGAGGACACAGGCCGGGCAGGAGGAGCCGGCCAGGCCTCTGACCCTGGGCTAGGAATGCGGCGAGCTGCCAGGGCCGTTCATCCTGGGCGGGCACCGCAGGGCCATCCATCATTCCCAGCTGCCCGGAGAGTGAGCCCAGCTCTGGGCAGTGTGCCGGCCAGCTGGCCCCACCTGCCCTCCCTGTGACCTCGGTGTCCACGGGCACCAGCCACTGGGCAGCCCACCCCTGGGAGGTGCAGCAAGAGGGAAGGTGGGTGCTCTCAGTGTCAGGAGAAATCCGAGGCTGGGGAGGGGGTGCCTTAGGGTTCTCCTGGGGTCCTTATGCAAGGAGGGGGCTAAAAGGGGAGAGTGGGCCCCTCAGATGGCTCGTGGTAAACTGTCCTGCAATGCAGGATGTGGGACACTCGGGTTTGGTCCCTGGGTCGGGAAGATCCCCTGGAGAAGGTCATGGCAGCCCACTCCAGTGTTCTTGCTGGGAAATGGCGTGGACAGAGGAGCCTGGTGGGCTACAGCCCATGGGGTCGCAAAGAGTCAGACACGACTGAGCGTGCACACACACGCTGCGGGGAGGGGTGCAGGTGAGCAGGCCGCCTGAGCTCATTTAGAACCGCCGTTTTCATAAGCGGAGCTGCAGGTGGTCGAGAATGAGAGCAAGAATCAGAACCCAGGTCTGGACCCCCCACAGCATCCGCCGCCCCAAGACAGGCAGCACCTGGGCACAGGCACCGCCCCCAACCGAGGTGGCCACGCCCTCCATGGGCACCGCCCCCCAGGCGGCCACGGCCACGCCCTCCCTGGGCGGGAGGGGCGCCTGCCCCCCCCCCCCCCCCCCCCCTGCTGCTAGGAGGGGGGGGGGGGGGGGGGAGGGGGGGGGGAGGGGGGGGGGAGGGG
>NW_024070186.1:198085961-198100690 GCF_014754425.2 Oryx dammah
GGGGGGGGGGGGGGGGGGGGGGGGGGGGGGGGGGGGGGGGGGGGGGGAGGGGCCCTCACCCTGACAAAGCCACCTAGCCACCCTAATGAAGACCTCATGCAATCCAGGCACAAATAAATAACCCCAGTGCAATTGAATCAACCTTCAACTGATCAGCACAGCTAAACAAATTATCCCCGGCCGGACGAGATTAAAAGGCCGTGCATGCAGGCCGGGATCACGAGCAGGCGGGGTCGTGGGGTATAATAAGTTTAAGCCAAATCCCCCGTGTTCGCTTCTCTGGTTTCAGGCCGCTCTGCTCCCGAAGTGCAGACTCTTGGGGGCCACAGCCCTGGGGGGCTGCTGAGGGACAGCAGACACAAGGCGGCGGGGGACAGACGGGAGCTGGGAGGCCTTCGGGTACAGGAGAGAAGCCCCTCCCGCTGGTGGAGCCAAGTGCGATGTGCGGGGCGATGGGCAGGGGGCCGGCAGGTTCCCACCCCGGCCCTCACCCCGCACCCCACAGCGCCACGGCCCACGCGGCATCCAGACCCCGAGCACCTCTGCTGTGCCAGGGCATGCCTCAGAGAGTCCCCGGCCCCCAGCCCCATGTAGGGGTGCTGGGGTCTCCCTCAGACACACAGCGGGTGAAGAAGCCCCTCGATAGGCCCGAGGCCATGCAAGGCCTGTGTGTCGACAGCCACGCAGTCAGCGGTGAAGGTCACCGTCTCCAGCCGCTCTGGGTGAAGCCTGCTGTCCTCGCTCATTTGGTGAGGGAAGGGATCGGGCAGCGGTGCTCAGGACCAGTGCTCGCCCCCCAGAGTGCGTGGCAGTGGGGGGGGGTGGGCCACAAAGGACTCGCTGGCGGCGGCTGACCCCCGGAGGGCCCAGCAGACCGCAACCTGGGCGGATGTCAAGCCCCCACTGGGTGACCCCAACACTGGGAGTCTGACCGGTCACACTGGAGGGTTGGCCAGGATGGAGGCGCGGTGCGGCCCGCCTGCCCCGGTTGGCGAGGACGAGGACAGACACGGCGTGCAGGAACGTGAGGCCCCTGCGGGAGCCACGCTCACAGGGGTCCCCCCGCAGCCCCACTTCTCAGGGTCCCTCGAGCGTCTCTACAGAAGTGCCTGCCGTGGCTGGGAGGGGCCGTGCCCTTCGTGGCGGGTGGAAGGAAGGCTGACTGAGTGTCAGCTGACGGGGTCGAGGGTCGGAGCTCATCCCGGGAGAGGCCGCTGGCACCCCAGGAGGGACCAGAGACACACAGCTGCAGGCGTGCAGGAGCACCCACGTGCGAACGCCCACCCACGCGTGCCCACACAGCGCACCGTCCCCAGCAGCCCTGCCAGCGCGCACCGCGCGGCTCTGCACAGGGGCGTGTGTTATTGTTCAGTAGCTCAGTTGTGTCCGACTCTCTGCAACCCCATGGACTGTACCCCGCCCGGCTCCCCTGTCCATGGGGTTCTCCAGGCGAGAACAGTGGAGTGGGTTGCCGTTTCCTTCTCCAGGTGACGTCCTGGAAAAGGCAAAGCTGCGGGGATAGAGAAGAGCCCAGGGGTCATGGCGGCTGGGGGCCAGGGGGAGCCGGGGTCGGGGCACGGGGTCACGGTTATGGGTCGACACATGTGTGTCAGAACTCAGGATGGCATGCCAAGGGCAGCCCCTGCATGGACATCACGCCTCAATTTTTTAAAAGACTAAATACCCGCTCTAAGAGTCCTGCTGTTTGTTCAGGGAAAGTCACAGGCCCGAGGGCCCCAAGGCTGAGCCCCGGGGGAGGCTTGTTCTCCGTCCCCCAGCTGCCCAGTCCTGTCTGAGTGATGTTCCGGGGCCACATCCCAGCAAGGGGCAGCTCGGACCCCGCAGCGGCCCCTGCAGAAAGCCTGGAGAGGCCCGTCCTCCCCACGGAGTCTGCGCAGCCCAGGCTTCTGACCGTGGACAGCGGGGGGAGGCACCTGGATGCCTGGCCTTGCTCCCCTTCTCTCTGCGGCAGCAGGAAGCACAAAGCTAAACCTGAGGCCAGTCTTAGCGAACGTGGGGCCCAGAGGCCGGTGGGACCCACGGCTGCGACGGTCTTGTCCAGTGGCACTTCCTAGCGCTGAGGGCAATGCCCACACGGGGCTCACGCCACGGGCTCCCAGGTGCCAGGGCTGGACCTGAGCTTCCTGCCAGCCCTGCAGCCTGTGGCTCAGAGTCCAGGCCCCAGGACAAGCTCGGCAGGTGACCGTGGCCTAAAGTACAGACGCTGACCCCTCTGAAGGACAAAGAGCTTCGTCATCAGGTGGCTCCTTGGATGGGGAGAGAGGCAGAGAGGCAGGTGTGGGGAGGGGAGGGAGAGACAGAGTGGAAGGGTGGGTGGGCTGGGGTGGGAGGAAGGGTGAGGGGCAGGGGGGGAGGGAGGCAGAGAGCAGAATCGGCCTCTGGCATCTGGGAAGACGCAGGACGGCTGCTGAGGTGGCAGGGCCTGAGGGGAGGAGGCGGACAGGGCCGGTCCTCCGCCCACACTGGGGTCGGCCGGTCCCGGCTCCACACGCTGAGCGAGTTCTGCGGCCTCTGCTGCCCTCCAGGGGTGTCCGCTGGTAATGCAGGGACTCCCCGCCCAGCTCCTCTGTCCCAGTCCGTACTCAGACCCCAGCCGGGGTTCACCTGGGGCTCTGGGTGCGTCTGCACAGGACAAACCCCCCTGACAGCCAGGAGCACATCTCCTTCTTTCCCCTTTGTACTTCTCTTCTGAAATATGCTACAGATTCAAATGGGACAAAAATGCATGGCCGTGGAGACCAGAAGTCCCACCTAACTCTTTACCCCCACCACCCCAGAAGGCCAGCGTCGTGACGGGCCTTGTCACTGGGCAGCGGACCCTGTGTCTCAGGACCTCCCTGCATATGCATCCGTCTCCTTACGTTTCAGAGTTGTTTGCCTAGAGGAGTGTTCCCACTGTGCTCTCAGCCTCCTCTGAAAGTCTCATCTGCTTCCTGTGTTGGGGTGGGGCTTTTCCTGCTTCCACCCGACGCTGCCTTGACCTGCGGCTGCTTGCTCGTCATTCGCCTCTTGTCTGCAGTGAGGTGGTGGGCATCTGGGGGCCCTCAGACCAGCTCCCCGCGGAGGATGTCCACTGACTGAGCCAGCAAGCATTGCACCGCTGGCTGGCTGGAGAGGCGGGTGGAGAGGGTAGGGATGAGTGTAGGAATGGATGGACACACAGATGCGTGCACGGATTTGAAGGCTGAATGGTCTCCCACTGTAGGGACGGCACGCCTGGTGTTTATCCGTTTGCCTGTCCACGGGCGCTTGGGTCGCTTCCACTCCTGGCTGCAGGGAACGACCCCGCGGTGAGCGTGCGTGTGCGTGCTGGCATGTCGCTTCAAGGCCCTGCTTTCAGTTTTTCTGGGTGGATCCACCTTGATACATCATGACCCCGTGTTTTGAGGAAACGCCACAGGGTTTACCCAGCAACCGCACCATTTACACCCCCCCGAACAGTGCCCAGCACCCAGCGCCCCCACACGCCAGCCAGCGCTTGTTCTCGCCACCTCTGTGCATACACGAGCCATCCCAACGGGTGTGACGGGCCCCGTTTAAACGCCGTCACTGCCGTGGGTGGGGGTGGGAGTGTCTGGCTGCTTCTGTCTGCTCTTCGCGTGAACCATTTCCATGCCCTTCTTTAATTTACAAAGCTGAGGATTCACTCCTGACACACAGATCTGAGTGTAGATGAGTGCTCAGCCACCATCACACTCAGGACTCGGCAGGTCTGTCCTCCCCCGGGCGTCCCCCATTTTCATTCAAACCTGCTCCTCACCCCTGCCCTGCAACTACTGATCCCTACAGAATCCTGCCTTTTCCAGAACATCGCCCGAGCTGACTCACAGAGCACATTGCCTTAGCTGCTTGGCTCCCTTCCTGGGTATTCTTGAGGTCCATCCTGCCATCAAAAGCCCCGATAACTCTGTCCTTCCTATCAGAGAGCAGTGCTCCGTCCGCAGATGTACACAGCTTGGCGTCTGTTCGCCTGCTGGAGACAGCCGGGTCTTATTCGGGTTTTGGTCAGTGAGAACGCCTGTGTGCAGCCGTTGGTATGGGCATGACATCTGTGTCTCCCAGGGAAACATCAACGTGTAGGGAGTAGTGTGGCAGGTGTGTGTTCACCTCCGCGAGGAGCAGCCGCACTGCTTTGCAAGCTGCCCGTCCCGCTCAGCACCCCCAGCAGTGGTGCAGGGGCGCCCCAACCGCTCCGCGTTCCCACCAGCACTTGGCGTGGCGGGTCCCTGCGGAGCTCACCGTGTGTCTTGCTGGAGACGCTGTAGTAGCCACATCTCTTGCAGTCATCGGCCCACACTGACTCACAGAACTGCAGATGCTGGATTTGGAAAAGCCTTCAAACTCTTCTGAGTCCAGTCCCCTCAGCACAGACACCATAGCACAACCATTACCCCCAGTGACCGCCCGGCCTCAACACCTCTGGAGGGAGTGTGCTCACCACCTCCCACGGGAGGCCTGGCATCCCCAGGGGCCAGACAGTCCCTGTGCTGTGCCCAGTCTGCCTTCCCAGACCCTCCGCGGGGTACAGGCCCCCAGCCCAGTGCACAGATGCAGAACGGCCTTCAGAAAGGTGAGCCTGCCTCTGACCTCCCCAGACAGCTCCACGCCCTCCCTGCTTGGACCAGACCAACGCCGGGTTCCCCATCGCAGGCCCGGAGCTCAGAGGATGGATCAGAGGCACCTGGAGGCCACCCAGTCAGTCTGCCCATTTTCAGTTCAGTTCAGTTCAGTTGCTCAGTCGTGTCCGACTCTTTGCGACCCCATGAATTGCAGCACGCCAGGCCTCCCTGTCCATCACCAACTCCCAGAGTTCACTCAGACTCACATCTATCGAGTCAGTGATGCCATCCAGCCGTCTCATCCTCGGTCGTTCCCTTCTCCTCCTGCCCCCAATCCCTCCCAGCATCAGTGTCTTTTCCAATGAGTCAACTCTTCTCATGAGGTGGCCAAAGTACTGGAGCTTCAGCTTTAGCATCATTCCCTACAAAGAAATCCCAGGGCTGATCTTCAGAATGGACTGGTTGGATCTCCTTGCAGTCCAAGGGACTCTCAAGAGTCTTCTCCAACACCACAGTTCAAAAGCATCAATTCTTCCGTGCTCAGCTTTCTTCACAGTCCAACTCTCACATCCATACATGACCACAGGAAAAACCATAGCCTTGACTAGACGGACCTTAGTCGGCAAAGTAACGTCTCTGCTTTTGAATATACTATCTAGGTTGGTCATAACTTTTCTTCCAAGGAGTAAGCGTCTTTTAATTTCATGGCTGCAGTCACCATCTGCAGTGATTTTGGAGCCCCCCAAAATAAAGTTTGACACTGTTCCCACTGTTTCCCCATCTATTTCCCATGGAGTGATGGGACCGGATGCCATGATCTTCGTTTTCTGAATGTTGAGCTTTAAGCCAACTTTTTCACTCTCCTCTTTCACTTTCATCAAGAGGCTTCTTAGTTCCTCTTCACTTTCTGCCATAAGGGTGGTGTCATCTGCATATCTGAGGTTATTGATATTTCTCCCGGCAATCCTGATTCCAGCTTGTGTTTCTTCCAGTCCAGCGTTTCTCATGATGTACTCTGCATATAAGTTAAATAAGCAGGGTGACAATATACAGCCTTGATGTACTCCTTTTCCTATTTGGAACCAGTCTGTTGTTCCATGTCCAGTTCTAACTGTTGCTTCCTGGCCTGCATACAGATTTCTCAACAGGCAGGTTAGGTGGTCTGGTATTCCCATCTCTTTCAGAATTGTCCACAGTTTATTGTGATCCACACAGTCAAAGGCTTTGGCATAGTCAATAAAGCAGAAATAGATGTTTTTCTGGAACTCTCTTGCTTTTTCCATGATCCAGCGGATGTTGGCAATTTGATCTCTGGTTCCTCTGCCTTTTCTAAAACCAGCTTGAACATCTGGAAGTTCACAGTTCACGTATTGCTAAAGCCTAGCTTGGAGAATTTTGAGCATTACTTTACTAGCATGTGAGATGAGTGCAATTGTGCGGTAGTTTGAGCATTCTTTGGCATTGCCTTTCTTTGGGACTGGAATGAAAACTGACCTTTTCCAGTCCTGTGGCCACTGCTGAGTTTTCCAAATTGGCTGGCATATTGAGTGCAGCACTTTCACAGTATCATCTTTCAGGATTTGAAATAGCTCAACTGGAATTCCATCACCTCCACTAGCTTTGTTGGTAGTGATGCTTTCTAAGGCCCACTTGACTTCACATTCCAGGATGTCTGGCTCTAGATGAGTGATAACACCATCGTGATTATCCGGGTCGTGAAGATCTTTTTTGTACAGTTCTTCTGTGTATTCTTGCCATCTCTTCTTAATATCTTCTGCTTCTGTTAGGTCCACACCATTTCTGTCCTTTATCGAGCCCATCTTTGCATGAAATGTTCCCTTGGTATCTCTAATTTTCTTGAAGAGATCTCTAGTCTTTCCCATTCTGTTGTTTTCCTCTATTTCTTTGCACTGATCGCTGAAGAAGGCTTTCTTATCTCTTCTTGCTATTCTCTGGAACTCTGCATTCAGATGCTTATATCTTTCCTTTTCTCCTTGGCTTTTCACTTCTCTTCTTGTCACAGCTATTTGTAAGGCCTCCCCAGACAGCCATTTTGCTTTTTTGCATTTCTTTTCCATGGGGATGGTCTTGATCCCTGTCTCCTGTACAATGTCACGAACCTCATTCCATAGTTCATCAGGCACTCTATCTATCAGATCTAGGCCCTTAAATTGATTTCTCACTTCCACTGTGTAATCATAAGGGATTGGATTTAGGTCATACCTGAATGGTCTAGCGATTTTCCCTACTTTCTTCAATTTCAGTCTGAATTTGGCAATAAGGAGTTCATGATCTGAGCCACAGTCAGCTCCTGGTCTTGTTTTTGTTGACTGTATAGAGCTTCTCCATCTTTGGCTGCAGAGAATATAATCAATCTGATTTTGGTGTTGACCATCTGGTGAGGTCCATGTGTAGAGTCTTCTCTTGTGTTGTTGGAAGAGGGTGTTTGCTGTGACCAGTGCATTATCTTGGCAAAACTCTATTAGTCTTTGCCCTGCTTCATTCCGCATTCCAAGGCCAAATTTGCCTGTTACTCCAGGTGTTTCTTGACTTCCTTCTTTTGCATTCCAGTCCCCTAGAATGAAAAGGACATCTTTTTTGGGTGTTAGTTCTAAAAGGTCTTGTAGGTCTTCATAGAACAGTTCAACTTCAGCTTCTTCAGCGTTACTGGTTGGGGCATAGAGTTGGATTACTGTGATATTGAATGGTTTGCCTTGGAGACGAACAGAGATCATTCTGTCGTTTTTGAGATTGCATCCAAGTACTGCATTTCGGACTCTTCTGTTGACTATGATGGCTACCCCATTTCTTCTGAGGGATTTCTGCCCGAAGTAGTAGATATAATGGTCATCTGAGTTAAATTCACCCGTTCCAGTCCATTTTAGTTCGCTGATTCCTAGAATGTCGACGTTCATGAGGAAATGGAGGCCCAGAGCACAGAAAGGCATTGTCCGTGGTGTCAGACGTTAGTGCCAGGGCACAGGGGCAGGGCTTCACCTTACCGCACCCCCACGCCCACCCACTACCCTGGATCCGTCTCACACACCAACTAGAATACAATCCAACTTGGCCAACCTTTATCAAAGGCGTATGCTGGCTTTCTGTCCTCTCCCTGTAAGAAAGGAGAGGACGACCAATAACCAGCCTGGCGGGCTCTGTCGTTCAGCTTGACACGGGGCAACAAGATGGCTTCTCATCAGGGGAAATAACTTCTTAAAATGTTGAAAGAAAGGCTTTCAGAAATTGCACTTGGATTAGGGTTTCATTTATTAAAGAACTAAACAAATAGTGCAAGATATGAGTACAAGGAAGTTTTCAATATCTCTAATGGGGGCAGGAAGCTTTGCTCCAGGAACAAAATTACTGAAGCCTGACTAAGTTCGGCAGAAAACAAGGCGACGAGCTAAACTCTTAACTCCCCGCCCTGCTGAAACGAGGTCTGAGAACAGAGGGTTTTCTTTGTGTTTACCATGTGACATTAAATAAAAATACTCCTGCTGACATAAAGCTCCAAAGCTGGGGCACCGCTAGGCCATGCAGCGGGCACCCAGCCGGAGAGATGGCACCGGCCTCCATGGGCAAGCGCTGCTTCCACTGCGGGCCTGCGGAAGAGGATTTATGCCCCTTCCAGGGAAACACTCCCCGGACCCTTATGAACTGGGCTCGGTGTCTATGGTGTTTGTTTCCCTCAGGAAAATTCAGAATTTCAGGGAGTCCCAGGGTTTTATTCCTGCAATAAAATACATGTGATTTTCAATGGGTGCCTTTAATCTTTGTATCCTCCCCCCCAACTTAGATAAACCTAGTTCGTAAGAAATTCACGGTTCACCGTCTTTTCCCAGATAACTGGGTGCAGTAAAAGGCCGCTTCGGGTCCCAGAGCCTCCTGGCTCGAGTTGTGTCATTTCCACGCTGCTACTTATTCAAGGCTCTTTGCAACCACCGAGCGGGGGCGCCCCACACCACACAGGTGACTGCCGGGCACGCGGCCACACCTGGAGGCTAGGCTGCACCCTGCCGAGGGCAGACAAGGAGCAGGGGCAGGCTGGGGGTGACAACAGGGGTCCGCAAGCCCGAAGGCGCTCCATCCTTGGCCCCAGGGCTGCCGGGTGGCCAGAGGTCTGCAGACACCCTGAGGCTGACCGTGATCAAGCTCTTGTGCCTGCTTCTGAATGCACGTCCTGCTTCAGCAAGATGTGGCTTCTGCGTCATCGCAGCCTTTCTCCAGAGAGGGGGCCATGGCATCAGGACCTCGTGGCCCCGACGGTCCCTAGGACGCTGCTCTGACACCAGACCCTTCATCGAGGGGAATCAGGGACCGAGCCTCTCCTGGTCTTTCTGCCGCTTGCAAAGCTTGGCGCATGGAGTGGCTGGTGTCACGGATCACGCGAGGGCCTGTGCGCAGGGCACTGCCAGTGAAACTCAGTGACTCATGAGGGGAAGGAGACTCTAAGCCCTCGTGCAGGACAGGCCCTAAAGGAGGCCCTTCCGCAAGTGGGATGTCACTTAATGCTTCCAAGTGTTGAACGAGCAAGAATGGGTTCCTCCAAGAGGGAAAAGCACTGACCCAGGCTACAGCACAGATGAGTCTCGAATGCCAAGGGAGGAAGCCGGACATGAAACGCCACAGAATGTCAGCCCATCTGTAGGAAATGCTGAACCAGGACAGGATGAACCGTAGGAGCAGAAAGTGAATGAGTGGCTGCCAATGGGAAGTCCTAAATATTCTGTCAATCCCACTTACAACCTCTTCTTTCACATATATTATTTAGGAGTATTGTTTAAACTCCTAGATACATGGGTTAATGCTTTTGCGTTAACTTTTCCTTTTCTTTTTTTGACCGAGCCACACAGCTTGCGGGATCTTAGTTCCCCAACCAGGGACTGAACCCACAGCAGTGAAAGCTCCAAGTCCTAATCACCGGACAGCCAGGGAACTCCTGACATTAACTCTTTTTAAAAACAGTGGCTGATTCGAGGCCAGGCGCGTGACCCAGGATGGTCTAAGGAGATTCCGTCACGGGACTTGCACTGAGGCCCAGCCCATCCACGGGTGGGGCCCGCGCCTGCAGAGCTGAGAGGTGGAGGGGGACGTCGGAGCTCCGGTCTTCTCTGTACAAGCCCGTCTGCTCTCCTTTTGGGCAAAAGATGGTTTCACATCTGTGTCTGCCACCTACACTTGAAAAAAATCCTAGTGGATGCAGCTTTCTCACCCACTCGAAGATCTCTGTAATCTAAATGTAATGAAACCCCTGCATCTGACGGCTATGTCTCAGGCCTGCGTTACAAATGTAATCTGCAATGGCTGCGACCCAGACTGGCCGAGAGAAGTGAGAGCGAGCATCGTTCATACAAATAAAGTGGCTCTGGGGCGTCCCCGGTGGCCCAGTGGTTAGCACTCAGCGTTTTCACTGCTGCGGCCCCAGGTTCAACTGCTCGTCAGGGAAGTGAGATCCCGAAAGCCAGGAGGTGCAGTCAAATAAATAAGTAACTGCCGCATCTCATAAAAATTTAGAGGGATGTTGCCCCTACAAGACCGAGGCAACCCTGGCAATGCCTTACCTGTTCCAAGACGGCAACGCCTGGAAGTCCTGCTGGTCCAGGTGTCAGCTGCCTGAGTGCCTGCAGTCAGAGGCTGCAGAGGAAAAGAGACCCTGTCGTAACACAAGGAGTTTCATGAATGAATTGACTACTTGCATAACTGGGCTCCACTCAGGCGTCCCTCACTGTGTAGCTCCAGAATCTACTTCTCTCCGCCTCTTTCTCTGTCTCTCTCTCTCTCACACACACACCCCAACACTGAGTGCCCTGGGAATCGTGTTGTGAGGCTGTGAAGTGCGGTGCAGATCAAGTCAGATTGTCAACCTTGCAAAAGACGCGACATTTCAGAAAGTCCATAAATGAAATGCTGAGGGGTGTTCAGACCTGGCCCAAAGCCACTGGCAAGTGTGGGAGGGCCTGACCGTGCAACTGAGGACCAGGAAACTGACGAAGCTGGTGTCAGGCTGGGGCTCCCACTGTGAGTGACGTGAACAGCAAAGGGCTAGGAGAGGCTCTTGGGGAAATGGATGGTGAGCGTATGTATCTCAGCACAACTGACGCTTCTTATGACAGAGCTGAGAAAACCGTACACAACGTGAAGGAGAATCTGGAGAGCAAGCACGCAATTTGTTGGAAAAATTATGACCTGCCAAAACAGCACCAGACTGATTCTTCACTGGTTCTACGACTTATCACTACATTAAGAACCTAAATGTCCTTGAATGCAAGACAAAATCAAGATACTCCCCCTCCTTTCTTTTTTTTTTCAAGATAAATTCTCAAAACTCTTTTGCCCCACCATTGACATCATTACTGTGTCATTCCCATTTTCAGTGAATTCACTTAAGGGATGGATCTTTCTTTCCAGTTCGAATCTCATTTTGCACTCAAGTAGTCGAGGGCAGGCGGTGACCTCCCGCTCCGATATTGTAACTGCGTAAATTCTGCTCACACACCCACTCAGGCCACCATGAAGCCCCCTGCCTGGACGGCCATCACCTCGGTCTGGGACGGCTCTCACCTCATGTGTCCTCCACACTCAGTCTTCACCAAAGATCTAAACCAAAGACACCATCATAAAAACAGTATCCAGCTTAGGGACTTCCCTGGCAGTCCAGTGAGAATAAGAGCTCACCTTCCAACACAGGGGTTGAGGGTTCTCACCTTCCAGCACAGGGGCTATGGGTTCTCACCTTCCAGCACAGGGGCTGTGGGTTCTATCCCTGGTCAGGAAGCTAAGATCCCACAAGCCTCACAGCCAAAAATCCAAGACATAAAACGGAAGTAATATTACAACAAATTCAACAGAGACTTAAAAGAATCTTTAAAGAATCATCAAAAAGAATCTTTAAAAAAACTATCTCCTTTGTTCTTCAGCATCTCTTCAATAAAAGCGATAAACTTATTCCAGACTTGTGGGGTGGGGTTTTGTTTTGTTTTCGGTGGGGTTTTTTTCAGGGGGGTCAGATTTCTTGTACCTATTTGCCTTCAGAGAGAGAATGCATGAATTGGTACATAAAAGTAAATGAACCTTTTACAGGCTTCACACGGCAATGCATTGGCAGTTGGCTTTTGAGGCACGTATGGATGGATGAGTTTTTAAATTTAGAGCCAACAAAAGCCTAGGCCCTCCTGAGAAACTGTATGCCTCTTCTTTTGAATATTAGAACCACGAAACTCCTAATCTTTCCCTTGGTGAACTGGCTGCAAAAAAAGCTCAAAATACAAGGTTTCTCTTCACTTCTACGTCTGTCTTGATCATGTTTTGCAGACAAGCCTTTTGCTTTCATGCCACCAGAAATCACTGTGCAAGGAGCATGCGTCATTTGACATAACCTGGATTGTACACGGAGTTATTAAACCCTGAGAAAAAGCAGCAAGGACAGGAGGGTGCCACCCAGGGCTTCCCAGGTGGTTCAGCGGTAAAGAATCTGCCTGCTAAGGCAGAAGGCACAGTTTCAATCCCTGGGTCAGGAAGATCCCCTGGAGGAGGAAATGACAACTCACTCCAGTATTCTTGCCTGGGAAATCCCATGGACAGAGGAGCCTACTGGGCGAGTCCACGGGGCCGCAGAGAGCTGGCCGTGACAACAGGGCTTCCTAAGTGGTTAAGTGATGTGGACAGACCAGGCCGGGGGTCTTCCCTGAAAGGCTGTCAGGAAGCCGGACAGGTTTCTGAGGGGGTGTTCATCTCTTCAGGGAGAGGCTCAAGACTCTGATTACTGCAGAGTCAGCACAAGACCCCCCCTCTGCCAACACCACTTCAGCTCAGAGAGAGAGATGCGTGCGGCAGGGGTGGGGGGGCTTTAAGACCCCTGGGGGGACCAGAAGTTATCCTGCTGCAGGACAGCACTGCCCCCGCTCTTCCCCTTTACCTGGGCATGTGCATCGTGAGACCAGTAATCAAGAGTAAGGTTCGGAAGCCCAGATCCCGCCCCTCTCAGCTTTGTGACCTTGGGCAAGTCCTGTGAAGCTGAACATACGGTCTATACAACGGGGATGGTAACGTGTCTACTTAGTGGGGTTGAGATTAAACACGTTACTGTAGGAAAGCACTTGGGACAACTCCTGGCACACACCAAGTGCCACATAAATGTCAGCTGTCATCATCCCCTCGGCCGTGGACGGCTGGCCCGGAGGGGCTTTTGAGGGTAGAGGCTCCTGGAACCACCTAGAGGGGTTCACGGGCCTTAGGGCGTTCCCTAGAGGTCCAGTGGTTAAGACTCCACATTTCCAATGCAGCACACGTGGGTTCAATCCCTGGTCAGGGAACTAAGGCCCCACATGCCATGTGGTGCCTCTGGAGCGGCGGGTCTCTCTAGGGCGGCGGGTCTCTCTGGAGCGGCAGGTCTCTCTAGGGCGGCGGGTCTCTCTGGAGCGGCGGGTCTCTCTGGAGCGGCGGGTACTCTACTCTCTGGAGCGGCGGGTCTCTCTAGGCGCAGTGCGTGGGCTTCTCATTGTGGTGGCTTCCCTCCTTGTGATGGCTTCTCTCCTTGTGGGTTTCGGAGCACAGGCTAAGAAGCTGTGCACAGGCGGAGCTGCCCCTGGGGATGTCGACTCTTTCCGGATCACAAACTGAACCTGTCTCCTGAACTGGCAGGCAGATTCTTTACCACCGAGCCCCCAGGGAAGCCCGCAAAATATATACATATTTTTAAAGGCTTTTGTTACTGCTAGGCAGAGCATACTGACAAAGATTCTGTCCTAGACCAGACTCTACTCCCTGAACTGTTCTATAAAAAATTCTCTGCCGCATTTTATTCATTTAATCTTGGCTGCAGAGGGTCTTCAGTGCAGCGCTTGGGCTTGGCTGCAGCATGTGGGCTCTCATTCCCCGACCAGGAATGGAACCCTGCGCTGGGAGCAGTGTTGGCCACTGGACCACCAGGGAATCCCTCTGAACTCTTTCCCAACTAGGCACTCACTTTTGGACTTCTGCGATGTCTCTGCCTTTTCAGTCTTAGCAAGAACTGCTCCCCCGATCCTGCATGTCTGGTAACCGCCAATGTCTTACCAGTTCCTCTTCCCCCACCGTCCCCCAGGTGGTCTGAGGCGTCCCTGGCCTGCCTCCAGTAGGAATTCTGCTGCGTTTTCCTGCCTAGAAACCCCCCCACCCCCCTTTCCCTTAGTGATTTCCCACCCACTGACCCTATCCTGACCCTTGGCTGCAAATCCCCACTGGTTCCTGCTGCTCACGGGCTGCCATCAGTAAGCAAAGACTGTTGCAGCCTACGAGCCGTCACCTCGCCGGTGCACCCCGCACGGGCTCCGGCCCCAGGAAGCTGAGGCGCACATCAAAGGCACGTAGGAAAGCGCTCAATTCCTGGAGAGACCTGGTTTCCCTGTATTAAGCAATCTTCTGACTTTCGGACTACCTGGTCTTTGTTGCAAAAACCCTTACATACCCTGGCTCCTCCCTTACCTCTTCGGGGCAGTCCCTCAGTTATCTGAGATGCTGCGTCCTGGGCTTAAGTCCTCAGTTTTGTCCAAGGAATAAAACATAACTCCCGACTTTTGGGTCGTGTGTGTTTTTTCAGTCAACAGGCATTTGGGATGAACCCAGAGGGTCCCACACTGAGGTCTCTTGCGCCCTACGTCAAGGGTCCTGACTGGGATGTTTTCGGCGCTTAAACTGGCGTCCGGCCCTGCTTTTCTCTCAGCGCCCCGTGCTTCCCTGAAGGTCCTGGAACCCTCGGCCAAGGGCCAGAAACCCCGTTTCTGAGGTTCCTCAACCACAGAGCGGCAGGGTCTCCCTCAGGAGGGCGCGAGGACGCCCTTCTGGAGAAGTCAGGCGCCCCGCGCCTGAGGGCCAGAGGCCGAGAGGCCCACGGGTTGGTGCTGCAGCCTCTTTCCGCAAACATGGCGCCCAGCCCCTCCCGCCCGGGCGCGCGCGCGGAACCCCAGAGGGCAGAGGCCCGAGGCCGCAGCGGGAGCCGGAAGTCCCGCAGGCTGCACTTCCGGCGGGGGGAGAGCTCGGCGCTCGCGGGGCGGGGCCTGTGGGGGGCGGGCCCGCGGCGCCTGCGTGCGTCACTTCCGGGCGCGGCGCGGTGAGCGCGGGCGGCGTGGCGGGTGGCGGGTGGCGGGTGGCGGGTGGCGGGTGGCGGGTGGC